>NC_028458.1:16532592-16770269 GCF_000263155.2 Setaria italica | reverse complement strand
GGTGCCGGCGGCGTCCGTGAGGGGCACAGTGGTGCATCGTCCTAGAGGTCCGCAGCGCAGACTGCGGGGCTGCGAGCGTCGTCTTGGGGGTCTGCGGCGAGGGCTCCAGGGCTGCGACACCCCGGCAGGAGCTGCCCCGACGACGACCGCCCGTGGACCGGGAGGCGGCCGCGTGCGACTACTGGGTACGCAGCGGCTGCAGGCTGGGAGGCGGCTGCACGCGACGGCTCTGCAGCCTGGGAGGCGGCTGCAAGCTGACGCGTCGCGTCGGCAAGGAGAAATGCCGCGAGTGCAAGCGGCGGAGGAGGAGGCCTGCGTGCCGGCTCGAGATGGGTCGGGCCGCTGCGGGCAGTGACGACCGTGTGCGGCAGCAGCCACGTGCGCGCCGACGATGTAGTGAGGCGTCGTGGTGGCGCAGCCGAGGGGGTCGACGCGCGGCGTGAGGAGGCACGGCAGCAGCGCCGCCCCGGGAGGGCTTCCATGGCAGTGGTCCTGGGAATGTCGAGCTAGGGACGTGCAATGGTGGGGTTGGGATGCTTCGGGCGAAAGCCTTTGCCGATGATCTTGCTGGTGGCGATGGCGGCGGCGTCCTAGGGCATTGTTCTCCCCGTTAGGGGTGTCATCTTGGAGCTCCATCCCTGCTGCACGGGGTTCTCTAGGTGAAAACCCTATCTAGATTCTGGACGAGCGACGGCGGCGCCACCGACGTCGTCCCCTCTTTGGAGGCGTCGTCTCTAGAGACCCAACTCAGCTTGTGGCATTGCTGGTGACAACGACCAAGGAAGGCCGCAGCCAGTGGCGGCACAAGGCGGCATGGTGCAGGATGGCGAGCTTGATGGGGGTTGTTGAGCTCACGTGGAGGCGATCACAGTTCTGGTGGCGGCCAGGGGTTATCGCATTGTTGTCAGGTTGGCTGCTTGCAGCGGACCGCGGCGGCTGGCATTGCTTGGCAACTGTCGGTGCGGCGTGGGACTGCGTCGAAGGACGGCGCTTGCAGCAACGGCATAGTGGGATGACTAGGCTTGCAGCGGACTACGGCGGGTGGCTCAGCATTGCTGGGCTACTCCGGTGTGGTACATCGTTGGAAGACGGCGCAAGCAACTTCTTGAGGTACTGCCTCGGTGGCTAAGGCTATGTGCACAGGTGGAGCAACGAGGCAAAGTCGGCCTGCGGCAACGGTTTGGCTGTTCGATGGGGACCTTGGGAACCCGGGGCAGCTTTGTCCTCCATTCTGATGGCGACAATAGAAACGGATCCGTGACATGGAATACTGTGGAGGACGTGGTGAGGCCCCCGCGCGTAGTGTTTGTTCGAGGCGACGAGAGCGAGGTGGAGTCCAACGGCGGGCGTGGCAAAGCCCCCGCGCATTTGTGTTATCGTGGTGGCGACTGCGAGGGGTCCGGATCTGGTGGTATCACTCTGTCAGATGGAGTGTGGTGTTGCAGCGGCACTACGGCAAAGGATCCCGCATAGCGGTGGCCTTCTTGGTGCGGTGCGGTCTGTTTTCTCTTGGATCCCTATCAACACGAGATCACACCGAGAGTGGGTTTGTTGGTGGGCGCTGCGATAAGGCTTTCGGTATAGCTATCGTTGTCGAGTGGAGTTGTGCAGCCGCGTTGAGGTCCCAATCCAACCGGTCGGCTTTGGTGGTTTGAGTCGTGTGTTACCAGCGTTGATGTCTCAATCTAACCGGGCGAGTATAAGCGAGTATAGGCTGTTTCTTTCTCATTTTTTTTCATTTTCCTGCCTATGGCCTCCCAGGCCGTAGTCTTGTATTTTTCTGCTATATCTATAGAAACTCGCACTGTCTTGTGCGGTTCGTTAAAAAAATCAAAAAGAAAAACAATTGAAACATATTTAGCTTCCTTCTACCGTACCTCAGGTTCTGAATGCTAAACCTCTGTGACCAAAGTTACTAAAACCCGAAAAAACTGAAGTCGAATTGACATCACTATCAAACAGAGCCACCTAAACTACCAGCGAACACAGCCACAAGCAAACTCACCTGGCTTCGAGCAGCAACGGCGTGCCGGCCCACTTGGCCCGGAGCGCCACCTGCACGTTCTTCTGCCGCCGGATCTCGGCCCCCGCGCCGACCGAGGCGAGACATCCCACGAGCAGAACGGAAACCAGCACCGCGGCGGCCGCCAAAACCCCAGATCGGGCCCCTCGCGCCGCCGCCATGAAAGCGATACGCGCGCCGACACGAAGGCCTCTCGCCGCTCCGATCCGACTGGCTACACGGAGGGGGCGGCGGCGGCAGATAAACCCCGCATCAAGAGGATTTTGCGCGGGTCTTTGGGTTTGTCGCCGACGAGATGTGGAGCGCGGTGTGGGGGAGACTTCGCCGGAGACCTGAGGGTGGGGAGCAGGGGGATGGTGAAGTGGGAGGAGCGGCTTTTAAGGAGGAGGTGCTGGCCGTTGGATCGATTATGCACGGCGGACCGTTTCCCCCTTTTTTTTTCTTTATATATAAATATATTAATAACGGTGATGCTATGACCCGACAGTCCCATGGTAGAAATATCGGACGCAGATCTCACAGGACTACCCCTGCCTTATCCTTTCACCCACCGCTCCTTTTACCCCCACCAATCTCTCTGCACTCGCCACTCCCTTCCCATGTCGTGTTGCCTCGTCGCCACCCGGGGCGGCGCTCGCAGCTGCCTCTCGCGCGCCGCGGAGCCTCATCGTCACTTGCAAGAAGGGTTGGGCGGCGGTAATGGCGGGGAAGGGCCAGGCGGCCTCGAAGGAGGAGCTCCGAGCGGTGGCCGTGGCAGGAAGGGTCGGGCGGCCTCGAAGGAGCAATTCCGCGAGCAACGGCCATGGCGAGGAAGGGCCGAGCAGCCTCAAAGGAGGAGCTTCGGGCAGCGGCCATGGCGGGCAGCTCCGGGGAGGTGGCGGAGGAGGAGCTTCGAGCGAAGGCTGTGGCAGGGGAGCGTCGGATCCCGCTATGCAGTGCTCCGCCAGCCCGCTTGCCTACCAGGTTTTGTTGAAAGCGTATGTTTGAAGTGTTTCAGATGTTTCAGTGGTATTTGCAAGTGTTTCATAGGATGTGCAAAAGTAGATCCAGATGTTGCATATGTTGCCATGGCTATACACGTATGTTGCAAGCGTCTTTCCAAATATTTCATCTGTTTTTTCATATGTATGTTGCAAGCTTTTTATCTGGATGTTGCAAGCGTTTTATTTGGATGTTGCAAGTGTTTTATCAGGATGTTGTATATGTTTGCAATGGCTTTTCAAGTGTTTTCCGGCGTTTTGCAAGTGTTTCAAACATATGTTGCAAGTGTTTCAGGTGTTTCGGACATATGTTGCAAGTGTTTCATCCGGATGTTGCAAAAGTAAATTTGATGTTGCACATGTTGCAATGGGATCCACCTACCGCAGCTGCTGGGGTGCCGTTGAGCGGGTGCAGACGGTCCCGTGTGCATGCGCATAGGTGGAGGAGGCGAGCGGTCCCCGCATGGGGTTGGGCGCGTGCGGGCGACGTTCGGGCGTGCATGCGTGTGGGAAGCGGAAGGGGCGCGAGTGGTCCCCGCGTGGGGTCAGGCAGTGTGGACCCCGTATGGGCGCGTGAAACGGAGTGCAGGCGTGGGCATCCGTCCGGACGTCTAGGCGCCAACACTGATATAATAATATGGAGTGAGACTTCTTTTTGAAATTTGGTGGGAGGTTTCTTTTTCTGGTTTGGGAGGACCCAAACTTCATTTAGGTCCTGTTTGACACGGCTCCACTCCTAAACTCCAGCAACTCCATCAAAAAATTCAGCCAAACACCCCAACTTCAAAACTTCATGGAGTTGCCAACTCCATGGAGCTGCAGTGCAAATGGAGGTGGAGTTTTGGAGCACCTCTTTTGCTGCTCCAGAAACCTCTTTTTTGAACCTCCTCGTGGAGTTGGTGGGTAATTACCCACCAATGTCACTGGTTACACAAAAAATGTTTCATTCTATTCTCCCTTCTATTCTCCCGAGCCCCACTCGCCGCCAGAGCCCTGCCCGTCGCCGCCCCCGTGGCCGGTAGGCCCCGCCGCCCGTCGCCGCTCGGCGACGATGGGCGGCGGGGCCGATCGCTGCCCGTCGCCGCCCCAGCTGCCCCGCCGCCCGTCGCCGCCCACCCCGCCGCCCGTGGAGGGTCTCTCGTGTGCGGCACAGTGCAGTGGAAAAAGGGGAAGAAGAAGATGGGATAGAGAGGATGACAAGTGGGGCCTTAATTGGGGGCAACAATGGCAATCCACACTGAAATCGATCTTTTTTGGAGCTGAGAGCACCCATCTAGCCAAACACCCCATTTTTGTTCTAGAGTTTTGGAGCGGAGCTGGCTCCATGTGGAGTTCTGGAGTGGAGCAGCTCCACCCGGAGTTGGAGTCATGCCAAACAGGACCTTAGTCGTATAATATATCAAACCTAAGAAAATTAATTGCTTCCTACTTGAATTGACACATCCTGAAATTAGCAAATTCTAGAATTTGTATTTCGATATGTAAAATCTGGTTGGTGAAACGATGATGTGTATTGGATTGCTACCGTCGAGATCATTGTCCATCTTGGAGTGCAAAGAATCCTAAATTTTCAGGACAAGTCAAGCAAATGTCGTAATATGACCATAATTTTTTTAATTTATAAACAATTTTTGAATGCTAAGGTTATATTCTTAGTACGGGGTGAGTAGATTTTGAAGTAGGTCATGTAGAAATGCTTGAAAGAGGCCAATATAGAAATAAGTCAAAGAAATCAAACTATACATAACTAGTATAACACCCGTACTAATACTACAATGATAATTAAAGAAGATATATTTTTCAAAAAACGAAGAACATCATGAGATAGACCATTCACGCCAAAGAGGGGATCGATGGCGAGTTATTATATTGTTGGATACATAGCAATTGTGCTTAAATAACATCACAAAGGAACCATCTAAATCTTGTCACGTTTAAGAAATTCTTGTATATCTAGTGCTGTCTTTAGATTCATTTTCATTGTATTTCAACATGTCTGCAATGAACTTAGTCCTCGGTACATTACTATCATGTATACGTTAAAAAAGAGAGAAAAAATATACTTCTCTTCACCCAAAATATAGTAGCATAGGAAATAGAAAAAACACCCAACGCCAATTACAAAAAGGCAACTATTTCTCTCACATAGTTACCGTTCTCACACCCAAAATCAAAAACAAAATCTCCTACTTAATCTCGTGTCAATATGCTTCTCAGATGGCTGTCCTTATAAAAAATCGTCCGGTGCAAAGTTAAGAACATAGATGCGGATAAGTATGTTCCATGATAAGAAACCTATTGAGTTAGGATCCTATAAAAAGTGCATTTGTAGCTATACATCTAGACAATTGTCCAAATACATAGCTATAAATACATTATTTTTGGTATGGAGGGAGGATATAATCCTACAAGTCTAGTAATAAAAAATCACTTGGCTTTCGCCTTTTCCTTCCCATTTGTCCCTTTACAGCTCCACCTTTGTCCACCTCTTCATTTGGTAAACCGTCTGTACTGCCTTCGACTGTAATGTTCAAAAACTGTAATGCCAAATCCTACTGTATGTCGGAATGCAGTGAAGTTAAGGTCTCGGTCTCGGGTGTGTTCGTGGGAGAGAGAAGGTGAAGGTCTGGTCGTCTGAAGGAGGACCGGAGGTGCCACCTGCAGACCTGCTGGCTGCTGCAGTGTTGCCGACGCTTCCCGTCGAGGAGCAGGATTGCAGGACCACTCAAGCGTCCCCCCTCCCGCCGGCCCGGCCTCCCGGAGTCCCGGGTCCCGGCGGTGTCCGGCCATTTGGGCCGGTACGGAACGTAATTTATAAGATGGGCCGAATAGTATCGATTGCTAAGCCCATATTGGTCCACGGCCCACAAAATAAGCCCAAAGAATCAAGGAGTGGGGAACAAAAAGGCAAAAGAAAACGAGAGCAAAGATACCCTACTCCGCCGCCGCTCGTCTCGATACTGTGCTGGCTCCGCGTTACCGCGCCGTCGCCGTCACCGCCGCAGGACAAGGGCGCGCACCCGTGGCGCTCCGGCGATCCCCACGCTGCCCCGTTGCATCAGTGGGATTAAGAAGGTGTCTAGCAGCTGCGCGCGTCCGCGCTCCCCGCCGACTGCTCGGCGGCGCCGCGAGGGTGCCACCCCCTGCGCAGCTGGTAAGCTTACTGAGGGTCTCAGCGATGTTCCCCTCCTTGCCAGAAAGAGGAGCTGGATTTTTAAGGTTGTAATAGATGCCATCGTGATGTTTTGGTGTATGGTCCTTTCTCCTTTGTGGAGTACCACTCCATCGTCACTTGTTTGTCGTCCATATATTCAGTTCTGTCTGAAACAACTGCCGTTTAGCTTTTGTAACTATGGTAAACTGGTCCTGATCAATCTGTTGTAATGTTACTTTGATACGGGAATTTAGATGAATGGAAAACTTCCTTGCACCTAAGCTGAGAAGTGCTAATACTGGACGTCATTTGTGATTTTTTTTCACAATATTTTGGTTGAGGCCTAATCAGGAGAAAGTTTTAGTATGTTGGGCCTATGCCCTGTGCTATACCGCCTTTCACACTTCCTGTTAGCATCTCTTTCATGTTTTACACTTCCTGACTTGCACCTAGTTAATCTAACTTGTGCATCTTGCAGATGAACTACGAAATGTAGTCTGAACTATTGATAGCATTGTTTCTATATTGTAAAATAAAGAATACCCGTATTTTACCCAATAATGGAACTAAAATAAACATTATGCTTGTCTATAGCAACTGTTTGCCAAGTTATTTTCAGGGAAGTAGAAGATTTAAAATTTGATCAGGGAAAAGATACACATATGAAGTACCATC
This sequence comes from Setaria italica, assembly GCF_000263155.2. NCBI lineage: Eukaryota > Viridiplantae > Streptophyta > Magnoliopsida > Poales > Poaceae > Setaria > Setaria italica. Next base: position 16,763,437 of record NC_028458.1, on the reverse strand, counting down.
TTTTAATTTAGCTGCACAGTACTATTCAAATCCGCCAAACACCTGTAAGAGTTGCTGTCCATATTCCATATGTAAGGATCTTGGCTTTGCCTTCTGTATGGTGCATGTTAGTCTTTGATCTTACGCAATTAAAATGAAATTGAGATAGGTTCCTGAGTTTGCCAGTTACAGATGATACAAAATAAGCAGATATATTTCTTCATTAGATGTTTCCCCCTGTCCTTTTGTATCATGCAATCTCCATATACATGCATGCACCTTCTGGAATAAACTTGGGCTAGCCTTGGCTCATACCTGATTTACTATTCCACAATTTGCAGGTTCTTTAATAATCTGACGCTTACCTGTAATATGTCATATCCTGGGGAAATGACAGGAAGCAATATTATCCGTCTTCAATGCTTTCCTAGCAATATGGTATGCACCCAGTGAAGTTTCACTTAGATGCTTCTCTCTTCTGTAACTTATACTTATGATGTGCATACATGTGTGTTTTGAGTAGGTAAACCAACGATCTGGTTTCATCCCTGCAAGAAATAGAAGGTCACGAATGACCAGGCACTGCTTAGACCCACGACACCTTTGCAGATTACCTACTCAAAGGGTTAATGTTCCAAATATCCGACCACTGCCTACTCCCAATGCTGCAGTATCCAGGGATATTAATACCCCATTGGTTGAGGAATCTGTTACTGAGGTGGAATCGACCCCACATGTTTTTCACTTTTATCGCAAACCATTTCTCCAAGAGAGCGAATCTGAAGAGCTACTTAGGAAAGTACAGCAAAAGGTTGCTTGCAACATTATTGACATAAAAACTGAGCAATGCTTCAATGTTGAACTGCAGAAGGCACTAACTTCTGAGAAGCTTGCAACACTGCAGTGGCTCCTATCGGAGACCTATGAACCTGAGAAATTACAAACATGTAGCTTTTTGGAAGACGAAGTTTCTAGAAGCCCTTACTCTGTGATTGTTGAGGTTGGTCCCCGGATGGCATTTTCAACTGCTTTTTCAACCAATGCTGTCTCAATTTGCAAAGCTCTATCACTAACAGAAGTAACCCGCTTGGAGAGGTCTAGAAGATATCTTTTGTTCCTTCAGCCTGGGAGTGGTCCGCTTGATGAAAGTCAACTCAACAGCTTTGCTGCCTTGATTCATGATAGAATGACAGAGTGTATTTATCCTAGCAAGCTCACATCATTTCTGGTAGATGTAGTACCGGAACCTGTCAGTGCCATACCAGTGATTGAAAGGGGAAGGGAAGCTTTGGAAGAAATAAATGTTAGAATGGGGCTTGCTTTTGATGAACAAGATATCAAATACTACACCCACCTTTTCAGAGATGACATTAAACGCAATCCTACTACCGTGGAACTTTTTGATATAGCACAATCCAACAGTGAGCACAGCAGACATTGGTTTTTCAATGGTAAACTTGTGATAGATGGAGAAACCATGGCTAGAACTCTGTTTCAGTTAGTGAAGAGTCCCTTGAAAGCCAACCCCAATAACTCTGTTATTGGATTTAAGGACAACTCGAGTGCAATCAAAGGATATCAAGTAAATCAGTTACGTCCCGCACTTCCAGGTTCCACTTCACCATTATCCCTTATGATGCGTGAGCTTGACATTTTATTTACAGCAGAAACTCATAATTTTCCGTGTGCTGTGGCGCCTTATCCCGGAGCTGAGACAGGTGCGGGCGGTCGTATAAGAGACACACATGCCACTGGACAGGGTTCTTTTATTGTTGCTTCCACTGCTGGTTATTGTGTTGGTAATCTTCGAATTGAAGAGTCATACGCACCCTGGGAGGATTCATCTTTTTCATACCCATCAAACTTAGCCTCTCCATTGCAGATTCTTATTGATGCTAGTGACGGCGCTTCTGATTATGGGAACAAATTTGGTGAGCCTTTAATTCAGGGTTTTACAAGAAATTTTGGTACAAGGTTACCAAATGGAGAGCGTCGTGAATGGTTGAAGCCAATAATGTTCAGTGGAGCAATCGGACAGATTGACCATGTGCACATCTCGAAAGGAGACCCAGAAATTGGAATGCTAGTTGTCAAAATTGGTGGTCCAGCCTACAGAATTGGTATGGGTGGTGGTGCTGCCTCAAGTATGGTTAGTGGACAAAATGACGCAGAACTTGATTTCAATGCGGTGCAGCGTGGAGATGCTGAAATGGCTCAGAAACTGTATCGTGTTATCAGGGCATGTGCGGAAATGGGAGAAAAGAACCCAATCATCAGCATTCATGACCAAGGAGCTGGGGGTAATTGCAATGTTGTGAAAGAAATAATCTATCCAAAAGGTGCTGAAATTGATATCCGCTCAATTGTAGTTGGTGATCACACATTGTCTGTCTTGGAGATCTGGGGTGCCGAATATCAGGAACAGGATGCATTATTGGTGAAGCCTGAGAGCAGAAGATTGTTGGAGTCACTTTGTGAGAGGGAAAGAGTATCGATGGCTGTCATTGGGGAAATAGATGGCAGTGGGAAAATTGTTTTGATCGATAGCGTTGCTGTGGAACAAGCCAAGTTGAATGGACTTCCTCCTCCACCCCCTGTTGTGGACCTTGAGCTTGAAAAGGTTTTAGGAGATATGCCCCAGAAGACCTTTGAATTCAACCGAGTTACTCGATTGGGTGAGCCCTTAGACATTGCACCTGAGGTCACGTTAATGGATGTTCTGAAGCGAGTTTTGAAGCTCCCTTCTGTATGTTCAAAGCGTTTCCTAACGACGAAGGTTGACAGATGTGTAACAGGTCTTGTTGCACAACAGCAGACGGTTGGTCCTCTTCAACTACCACTTGCTGATGTGGCTGTTATTGCGCAGACATACACAGATCTGACTGGCGGTGCTTGTGCCATTGGAGAACAACCAATAAAGGGCTTGCTTAACCCCAAGGCCATGGCAAGACTTGCTGTTGGGGAAGCATTGACCAATCTGGTCTGGGCTAAAGTCACATCCCTTGCTGATGTCAAAGCGAGCGGTAACTGGATGTATGCTGCAAAGCTTGATGGAGAGGGAGCAGATATGTATGATGCTGGTGTTGCGCTGGCTGACTGCATGGTTGAACTTGGCATTGCTATTGATGGAGGAAAGGACAGTCTTTCTATGGCAGCTCAATGTGATGGCGAAGTAGTCAAGGCTCCTGGAAATTTGGTGATCAGTGCATATGTGACATGTCCTGATATAACTTTGACGGTTACTCCAGATTTGAAGCTTGGCGATGATGGAGTGTTGTTGCACATTGACCTTGCTAAAGGAAAGCGTCGACTTGGTTGTTCTGCACTCACACAAGCCTTTGACCAAATTGGAAATGACTGCCCAGACATTGAAGATGTTCCCTACTTGAAGAAAGTCTTTGATGCTGTTCAGGAATTACTCAGCGAACGCCTTATTTCTGCTGGTCATGACATCAGTGATGGTGGGCTCATTGTCACTGTTCTTGAGATGGCATTTGCTGGTAACTGTGGTGTTAACCTGAATGTAGGCTTAGGAGATTATGATCTTTTACAAGTACTTTTTGCAGAGGAGCTTGGCCTCGTTCTTGAAGTGCACTCAAATGACCTTGATGTTGTAAAGCAAAAGCTTCATGTGGCAGGTGTCTCCGCTAATGTAATTGGCAAAGTAACTACAGCACCAGATATAGGTCTTGTTGTTGATGGTGAGGTGCGACTGAAGGAAAAAACTTCTGATCTGAGAGATCTGTGGGAGGAAACAAGCTTCCAGCTTGAAGAGCTTCAACGTTTGAAGTCTTGTGTGAAGCTTGAGAAAGAAGGCTTAAAAAGCCGAACGTCACCTTCATGGCGTTTGTCTTTTACTCCTAAATTCACAGAGAAGAAAATATTGACCACAGCCACAAAACCAAAGGTCGCTATTATTCGTGAAGAGGGTAGCAATAGTGACAGAGAAATGGCTGCTGCATTCCATTCTGCAGGTTTTGAACCATGGGATATAACAATGTCAGACCTCTTGACTCAGAAAATTTCTCTAACAGAATTCCGTGGGCTTGCATTTGTTGGTGGTTTTAGCTATGCAGATGTTCTAGATTCAGCAAAAGGCTGGGCTGCATCTATCAGGTTCAACCAGCCCCTCATACAACAGTTCCAGGAGTTCTACAATAGGCCAGACACATTCAGCCTTGGAGTTTGTAATGGGTGTCAATTGATGGCACTTCTTGGTTGGGTTCCAGGACCAGATGTTGGAGGTTCCCTTGGTGTAGGTGGTGACATCTCTCAGCCGAGGTTCATCCATAATGAATCTGGCCGTTTCGAGTGCCGGTTTACCAGTGTAGCTATAGGGGATTCTCCTGCTATAATGTTCAAAGGTATGGAAGGCTCTACGTTGGGCATTTGGAGTGCTCATGGTGAGGGGAGAGCATTCTTCCCAGATGAAAACATTTTATCTGGTGTTGTTAAGTCTAATCTAGCTCCTCTGAGATACTGCGATGATTATAATAACGTAACAGAGGTTTATCCCTTCAACCCCAACGGTTCTCCTCTTGGTATTGCGGCCCTTTGCTCCCCCGATGGAAGGCACCTCGCTATGATGCCGCACCCCGAGCGTTCCTTCATGATGTGGCAGTATCCGTGGTATCCCAAGGATTGGCAGGTTGAGAAGAGTGGCCCCAGTCCTTGGTTGCGGATGTTCCAGAATGCACGTGAATGGTGTTCATAAAAAGGTAAATCTGGCTTGCAACATTTCTTTTCCTTCTTTGTTTTACATCTGGTAGATCTCTGGCCAGCTGCAGCTATTTGAAACAATTCTTTGCATGTGTATCTGAACCAGTCATATATAACATTCTCAGTACATTATGTTGCTTGTATCTGTGGCGCCTCATACCTGGTTGCTTGTGTTATTGGCTTGAGTGTCACTCGCATGTGATTTTTGTGATTCTGGTTCATTATTAACTGCTAAGTATTAGATGTCCAGTAGCTTTCATGTTCGAGCAACCCATTTCACTATACTCCAAGGGGAAAATTTCTTTTGATGGATGCTAGTGGTGCACATTTTTGTTACCTAGAATATTCTGCAACACTGACATGAAGTCCGCTTTGCTGACTACTCTTATTACACAGCGTGCAGGGACCAAAATTGATAGCCCATATGATGCTATGAAGCATGATGAACTTTCTGCTGCAGAACTGATGTGCTATGGATGATCTAATTATGTTTGCACCTATGTTAAAGTATCAGAGTATTTCAATAATTAAGCGCCAAGGACTGGTGGCCAAGGAAGCGTTGTTTGGATAACTTAAGTTGTCGCGTTGAGCATGGCATGTGTTATTTTGAATATGAGGATATACCTCCTGTTCTGTTTGTCACTTTGCCCGATAATTATATGCCCTAGTAACAATGTAACTACCAGTTTTACGGGAACCATTTGCATGCCCGTGTAACACGAATTTTTGATCGGTTGAACCAGATGGTGCTCCACGGCTCAATCATGATCGTGGCAAAACTTTTGCTTAAGCTCATTTGACTGAGGGGGTGTTTGGATACCAAGTGCTAAAGTTTAGCAGTGTCACATCGGATGTTCGGATGTTAATTAAGAGGACTAAATATAAGCTAACTATAAAACTAATTGCATAACCCTGTGCTAATTCGTGAGACGAATCTATTAAGCCTAATTAATCCATCATTAGCAAATGGTTACTGTAGCACCACATTGTTAAAATATGGACTAATTAGGCTTAATAAATTCGTCTCGCGAATTAGACTCCATCTATGCAATTAGTTTTATAATTAAACTATGTTTAATACTTCTAATTAGCATCCAAACATCCGATGAGTTTCGTCTTTCTGCACCTGGTCATCATTGATGACATTGACTGTCTCTGTACAAGTGACTTTGGACACTGTCTAGTATTGTACCAGTAGCTAGGTGTGCAAGTGGGGTTGACTGCGCCACGAGCCCACTCTGGGTTAGCCGGCTCCGCCAGCCTACTTAACCTGCGCTGCGAGCAGGCAATTGGTTTGGCTCTTCTTTCTTGTGTGATGCTGGGTGTTCGTGGTTCTTGTGTGAATCTTGCCATCTCTTAAGTTTAAAGAAAAAACAGAATCTTGCCATTTCTTGTGTGAATCGTGTACAGGAAGCACGGGTAGCTGAATGCTCGTGTGATTCTTGTGTGAATCTTGCCATCTCAGTAGTTCTCTGAAATTCAGTAGATGAGAACATTCACTTGATCCTGGTCATATTACAGTGGTTTTAACTTGAAAAACCCAGAACATGCTTGTTTCAGCTAGGTTCAGATCGCTTCTTCTCTGTAATGCAGAGCTTAATAGTTAAATAGTCTATTTGTATAACTTGCATAGTTGCATAAAAAGCTAAATTATCTTACTGAGATTTTAAAAACCAGAGTCTGAATGCCAAGCTGCACTAACATATATTTCAGAGAACTCCTTTTCGGTAGTTGTAGCATTAGGATCAAGTGAAAGTGAAGATTCACTTATCCTGTCCATTCTTGACAACCAGAACATCGGGAAGTTGGGATTATTACAATAATTTTAGCTCGATTCCCTTGTGATTGCAGTGAATTAGCGTACTAGCAATCTAGTTGCACTACATTGGTCATGCCTCTTGTAGGTTACTTCTGAACAAACATAAACAAATATAATTGAGTAGTATGCTATTGTGTAAAAAATATGCAATAGCACACTAATTTATCAAGTTACGCTTCCCCTCATCTTAGCTAGCTTGCCTCCTCTGGTACTTAGCAGATTAGTTGGGTTTGAGTTGGTAGTGTGCCTCAATTTATCAGTTACAGTGCTGCTGTTTCTGGAGCCTGTTGCCACATAGGTCTAAATTAGATCCACCTAGGAGGAGCTACGTGATTTTTCATTAAGAAGAAGAAATAGGCACTCAAATTTGAGTTAGAGGAGACTTGAACCTGAGTGGTTAGAGTGCACGACCACACCTCCCACTCCAGTTGAGCTAGGTTCACTTCCTTGCCACATAGGTCTGAAATAGTAAACTTGTGACTGCTGTATTATTGTGTGGACTCAATTATCTCATAGTTTCTGAAACGTCTACGTATGCATTGCCTGTTTTGAACCGTGAAAAATTCCTCTACTGCTGTGTGGGTTATAATCAGAATGAAATTCCGTGTGCTGGCTGACATTGACAGAAGCCTTGCAATTCTGATGAGCAGTAGCCTTGTTTTTCACCTTGTAACTGCTTTATCATGTAAGTTGATGTGCATAGTGGTGTAGTAACTCTGATGAGCAAGGTTCAGTTTAGCAGTACTGCATGAGTACCAAGTAGTGGTAAACAACTGTGCTGAGTTCCTGAGTAGCAGCAGGAAGTACATATCATCATGAAGACAGTAGCATGAGTGCCCTCACATCCTTGCAATATGAAACGGACCAACTTACTCTCTGGTTACTCAAATTGCAAGAGATGGGTTCAGTTTGATTCGAAATGTAGCCACGTGTCCGTGTGCCTGCTGGGTATTTCTGCTTCTCTTTTCTGTTCCTTTCCGCTTCCGTTTTTGTCATTTCTGTCATAGGTTGCAGAATTGAGAGTTAATTGGTCTGTTGATGCCAACAAGCACAAGTGTCACTTGTGTATAGATGCTAGTTCTATGTGGGTGGGTCTGAGAAGTATGCATTTGAGTTGCCTAGGAACATTCCTAGCAGATCGGTCTCTTCTTGTAGCAGTAGTCTGCTTGGTAGAACCGTAGAAATTCAGAATTCAGATCAATCCTGCCACAGATCTTTCCTGGGGTGCCGAAGCCTAGCAACAGGAGCAGCCGGAGCCCGGCCGCGGCCGGCTTCACCGAGCACCGAACACAGCATGTGTGCCTCAGTCCGGGTTCACAGCCCATGCTCTGTTAGATCTGTACAGTGTACATTGTACATACGGGCCAGTCCTGCTCGGTACAGCGCTCGTCTCGTAGGTACAGGGTACACGTACGTACCGAGAGAAATCAGAGCCTACCGGCGGTACGGCGCGGCTCCCAGCCAAGATCCGCGACCGCGATCCGCATGGGCACAGCCCCCAGGCCCAGCCCTCGCGCGCAGCAGATCAGATCAGATCAGGGTCAGCACGGGTGCCGTGTCCGCGTGCGAATCGTACGGCGCGGTCGGGACGGGCCCTCGTCTGGCCGGCACGAGCAGCTCCACTCCTCGTCGCCTCTGCCTGCAGCCTGCCCCATCCCAATCCTGACTTCGGCGCGCGGATGCCAGCCGGGCGCGCGACTTCTCAGCGTTAAGAACCAATCATGCGCGCTGCACGGCATCAAATATCACAATCACAACGCGACTTCTCTGCTTTTGAGTACGATCACAATGCATGCACATCAACCATCGTTTTGATTTTAAAAATAACATTGGATACAATACAAATACAAGCCAAATAGAAGGCCTTTTATTATGCAAGTTACAAAGATGACACACATCCGCAGCGCACACCACCGTACACGGGGACAACATGCACACCCTGACACCCCCCGGCACCGTTCTCATCAAGCACAAGCCAGCACGGTCCCAACTCCCCACCTGGCTACGGCTTCTTCACGCGCGCCGCCAAGGACTCGGCGATGCCCTTGGAGACGTAGTACGCGGTGGACTGTATGGTGATCATGGGGTTCACGCCCACCGCCGTCGGCAGCAGGCTGCCGTCGCACACGTACAGCCCCTCGGCCTCCCAGCTCTCGCCGCGGCCGTCCACGGCGCCGTCACGGGGCCTGGACCCCATCCGGCAGCTGCCCATCTGGTGCGCCGAGCACAGGAGCGCCCACGTATCCGACCCAGGAATCATCGGCCCTTTCGCGACGGTCACCTCGTTCAGGAACGCCTCCAGGTCCTCGTCGCGGAGCCCCTCGCACCGCAGCCGGAGCCCGTCGCTGCGGTGGGTGCCGACCTCGGCGGCGCCGGCCGCCACCAGGATGCGCAGCGCCCGGCGCAGGCCGTTCCGGAGCTCCTCCACGTCCTCGCTACTCGGGACGTAGCGCACGCGGCCCTCGCGGCCCACGGTCCCCGCGCCGCGGTCCCGGACAAGCGCGAAGGCGTGCGCCGTGCGCGCGTACCGGAGCATGCGCTCCTTCATGTCCCGCCCCGACTCCCAGGGGATCAGCGAGGCCATGGACCCCGGCCCCAGCGCCGGCGTCTGGACGATGGTGCGGGCGGTGACGCGGTGCAAGGTGGTGATGATGCCGCCCTCGTAGCACTTGCCCGTGAGCGGCCGCGGCTCCGGCGTGCCGTCCGGGAAGTAGCCCCACGCCATGGACACCGGGTGGAGGTGGAGGTTGCGGCCTATGTGCCTGTTCTTGAGCCCGCTGCGGCGGAGCAGCGGCGGCGTCATGAGCGCGCCGCAAGCCGAGATGGAGACCTTGGCCTCGATGCGCAGCTTCCTGGTGATGCCGTCGCCCATGCACTTCGCCACCAGGCCCACGCACCTCTTGCTCCGGCACCCGTTCTTGCCGGGGTTGCTCTCGAGTACGAAACGCTCGGCCTTGCACCCCGTCAGTACGACCGCGCCCTGCGCCACCGCGTCGACGAGCCACGTCGTGTCGGTGCCGCGCTTCTCGCCGGTGGGGCAGCCGAGATGGCAGCTTCCGCAGAAATGGCCCTCCGACGTGTTGCGCGGCACGGCGTCGGCACGCAGCCCGAGCGCCTCGCAGCCGTTGCGGAGCGCCTTGTTCTGGAACCCCTCCTCCCGGCACCCGCTAGTCACCGCGAGCCGGGTGCAAACCGCGTCCATGGCGTGCGCGTACTCGGGGCTCCCGAACACGGGGAGCCCGTGCTCCCGAGCCCACTCCTGCGTGACCCACTCCGGCGTTCGGATGCTGGCCGACCAGTTGATCGCGGAGCCGCCGCCGACCGTCGCGCCCGTGAACATGATGGTCGACGCGTTGGACGTGCAGAAGATGCCTCCCTTCTCGTAGAGGCGCTCCATGGACGGGCCCTCGATGGAGCTGTAATCCTCGGCCGTGAAGTAGTCCCCCTTCTCGACGACGACGACCTTGTGCCCCGCTGCGGCGAGCACGGCGGCGGCCACGCCGCCTCCGCAGCCGGAGCCGACGATGACGACGTCGCACTGCACAGTGTGGTGCGGGCCTGACACGTCCGCTTTCACCGCCAGTCCTTTGTCCATGAGTGACCTCAGCAGCGCGGCATCGTCCAGGGATCTGGTCTCCACGACGCCGCTGTCCAGTGGTCGCGGCGACGGCGACGGTGCTGCTTCCGATAGGTCTTCCTGTGGCCTGTCGACGTCCGGCACGCTGTATCCTATCGCTTTCCAGGACGGGTTGTCCGAGTGCTCGTTTATCTGTACGTTGGAAAAATGATACCCACGTATTATTGATGGCATCAATGATGGAAAGTTTTGCAAAACGCCAATGTTGGTGTTGCTATTTAAATTTCTAGTATTCACATCAATCTTAAGGATTTTATTACTGTAGATCACTAACCAATGCAAAATCTAACATTTGGAGCGTCGACGGTAGTTTAAGATTGGCGTTAACCAAAATCTAACAATTAGAGCCAATCCCAATGGAATTTTAAAAATCAGACAATCAATTTATTGATCTATTGTATAAATGTGAATTGCAATCGACTTGAATATAAAGAAAAGTGAAGTGTAACAAATGCGATGGCCATCTTATTTGTGTGTTAAGAATGTTCTCCATGAGCCGGACCGAGATCGAACCGGTCTGAACTAGTTCACCGGTCCAACTAGTGGTCCACTGGTTGAATCGGTGGTTCATCATTTATCAATATAATACTTATTTCTCATGAGTTATATAAGTAATATGCAAGTTTTATTACAAAACATATCACACATGACATAATAGATGGGATTGCAGAGAAATAACATAATAGTCTATTGTCCAAAGTTCCAAAACCAATTCCAACGTCAAACTCTTCACTGATTCATAAAAAACCGATTAACTGGTTCATAAGTGCATAACAAAATCTAGAAATAGTGCATAACAAAGTCTCTATGAATCTAAAATAGCCAAAATGACCTATAATTTAGGACGGAGGAGTAGATATTTTTTTTTTCGGGGAGCTGTCGATATTATTTTGTATGTTTTATATTTGTTCTGATTTCTAAACTATGATGCGACAGGAGAGATTTAATTGGTTTTCAAATAACTGGATAAAAATAATCACAGAGTAGAGCTACTGTAGACAATATTCACTAGCCATCGATATAAAATTGTTAAATGATAAAAAAATGTTTATGTCAGAATGAAACTGATCTGTCATGCATCGTCCATTGAATGTCATAAATGCCTTCTCTAAAAAACAAACACTCGTCACTCAGGTAGAGCGCCTGTTGTAGTCGACACAGAAACTAACCCCTAAAACATGCGTACAGCTAGCATACATGCATGATAAAATGTACCAGAAGAAAAGACGTCGGCATTCAGGTAGAGCGCCTATCGTAGTCCTACTTGACAGAGTTGACACTGGAGGGTTTATTAAGCAAGATGCATGATTGGTTGAATGGATAGCCAAGTAGAGTGGGACTTGCTCTAAAAACAGCAGATAGGATGGGAATGGGTTTCATAAATGATTGCCCCTAGAGCGAAATATGCTCGGGAGTAGGATGGGCCTATAGTACTTCAATGAAGATAAAATAAGGGGACGTTTAGATGTCTTGCCGATGCTTGCTTTGCTAGGCTGGGCAAGAAAATTTACGTTTGGTTGTTTTAATTTGCTGGCTGCCTTATTGCCTGCGCTGTCGAGGATTCCTGAGTTGAATCTGCTCTCCAATGCTGGCAAGGTTTGACTTGCTGAGCAAGGCGGGGCTAGGCAAATCGGCACACACCAAATGTGCCCTAAATCTTTATTATCATTCCTTCTATCAAAATAAGCGTTTGTCACCATTAATTCATAATCCCCCATTGTTAAGACCACAATAAGACCATGGTATATTATTGCAATACATAGTAGGTATGATTACAAAACATACTATGTATTGAATTTAAACAAGTACTATGTTTTAAATTTTTGTACATATTATATGTACATGGAAGCATCTGAGACTACTTCTGGATCCACTGAGCTAATATTGACTTCTACTACCCATTGATATATATATATATATATATATAATCGGATCCCTCTGTAGTCTGAACTGGCTGTCTAGAAACCGTGGGTACAATGTCCAGCTACCCAAACAGTGGCTGCAGCACGCATGCACGAAGTATTGTCGTCCACTACATGCCCATCGTCCAACCATCATCAAATGAGTGAGGGCACCGAATATTATAACATGGCGTACGACCGCTTAACGGCTTCCAATCGAACCACTCAGATTCTAATGGTCAAACATATGTGGGAGTTTAATGGCCGTATGCGTACATAGTTCACTGCATGGTGCATTAAAATCAAAGATTTTCCTACTGTTCCTTTTCAAATACCGAGTGCTATTGTTCTTCTATACAATTAAGTGACCGAGGGTTTTTTAGTCCAATTTAGACATTTACCGAGAGGAAAAACAAATTAGCAACCAATAATCCTCGACCATCATTTCAAGGGAAAAAAAAACTGCCGGCCACTTGATAAATAACCCTTGAAGATTGTCTTAGGCTAAAGAATACTTGGCTACCTGAGAAAAATTTAAAATAAGACCAATAACAATCGGCAATTTAAAAAGCACCTGGGGAACCATGAAAATTATTGTGGTTGGTGCACAACCTGGAATTTATACTTCATTTCCTATCTCCACAGTGAAGTACTTTTGTGCTGGTATATATTTTTATGATGTAGTTTTAGTGGATTCATTTTGAATAGTGCCAAAATATGGATTTTTCTTTCCCTTCACCACATGTGTTAGATACTTAAGTTTCAGTTATTCAAAAACATCTAATAAGTTGCTAAAACACAAGGAGATGGCAGAGCTGTTTCCACTGGTGATTGTCACACTTTTAATGTGACCATGTATACGTCATTAACACGGCATATGACACCATGCATGTTGACCGCAATTAGAGTGATCACCCACTACATTAATTCTAGGCAACCTCAACTCATGCAAGAACATAGCCTTGGTACGGTTGGACTTCTTCCGGTCCTCTCTATATTTGTACATTTGACCGCTTTTAAGAGAAACTCCACATTATTGCTATGTTAAGCATTTTCGCAAACTGTTATATATAGTTGCAGTTAAACATACATACCGTTGTGTAGAATGAGTAGTGCGATAGGATCTTGACGAGGACGAAGGTGACCTTGAGGGGGAACAACCACCGCGTCTTGCTCCACCACTTCAGCACTTCCTCTCGACGCTCCAGCGGCATGTCGGCGAACTTGAAGACGTAAGGAAACCTGCTAGAGACGCATAGCCAGCCACATAGGACGAATGTGCCCACCTTGGTGCTCAACATCCAAAGGATAACTCTCACCAGCAACATAGCCTCCCGTGCACATCCGGTGGCCATCTCCGCGACCTTTTATTAAAAAAATAAATTAGGGGAAAACACTGTATTTATACACCTATTATTATTCGGTGAAATCCTCATAAAATTCTATACTTTTATGTATATCCTTTGCCCAAAAAAGCGGAAACTTGTGCATGTTTAAATTAAAGTAGTTCCACTATCGCTTTTCATGAAAAAGGTATATATATGCTAAAAATATATGCCTGATTTTAACTAGATTTCTAGGCGATAAATATTCGTCTGTCCAATAGCCATCCAAGGTCAAGATCAAAGTGGTACTGTATCTTCTTCCTTCCGTTGGTTCGCAATCGCTCGCTGTCAGGTGCTCTTGTCCCCCATCTCCCACCTGCCTTATAGCCGTCATCCCTGATAGCGTCATCATCGCTGGCCCCTTGTTCACCACCCCGCCGCACTGTACCCTCCACTTTTGAGCTCCCGGCTGCCTGATGTCTCGCGATCTGGCGTTGTTCTCGCCGCCCCTCCCCGTTCCCTGGGGCCGCCTCGACCGCCGGTCTGACATGTGGCCTGATGGCCTTCCTCTACTCCCACAGAGTACAATCCTTTCCTCCTTCGTTGGTCGTAGCTACAACCCCAGCCGCTAATTAACCTTGTCAGAGTCAGGGTAAGAAGTTTACGTCGCTTGAAAAATCTAGGTGTGAAAAAGAAAAGGTTTGACGTGCACATGCACATGAAATGGAATAATTCCCGACTGAAAATAAAACACGGCACTGCAATTCATCACCATGTGAAATCGCCTAATGTACTGTAGCTATCCTAGATTTAATTCAGCGATCGATCGGAGCTAGGTGTGTTAGTGTGTACTGTGTTGTCTAGATCAGACACCAGCGACTCACTGGTGCCCACCACACAAGTGGTAAGTGGTTCCAGTTCTGAAGCTCCGTCCTTTATAGCGAACGACACGATAGATGCAGTTCAATAAATGCTGCTCTTTTGTGTTAAGAAAAAAGATACTCACGATAACGGAAGTTGCAGGTTTTTTTTTAAAAAAAAGAATGAATCATCGCGAGGGAAAGTTAAGAGTCGGGTTATTTTAGAACGTGAAGATCGTCGAGGTGAGAATAATTCCCATTTTGCGCATGAAAGATTCCAGCAGAGGATTGTAAAAGAGGTTCCGTTTCTTTATACTCCATGTTCATGCTATTACTTGAGGTACTACTAGATACTAACTCGGTGCGGGTGCCGGTACCATGAAGGTATGGACAGTAGTGCGTGTCGTCCATGACGACTACAGTGCGTCGCCGTCGTGTGTGCGCGCGCCCTACACAAGTTACTAGTTAGCTAGTGTTACGTTCAAAGAACAACCATCGATCACCGCACGGTATGTAGCTCACCTCGTCGGGGATGGCGCCGTCGGCGGCGGATGCGCGGTAGAACCGCTCGACGTCGTCCTTGTTGCCGCCGCCGTGCTTGTCCCCGTGGAAAGGCCCCTCGACGGGCAGGGACGGGATGAGCGCGCCACACATGGCCCGGAGCGCCTCCATCTGCGGCGGGCGCAGGCCGTGCGTGTAGCGCTCGCGCTTGCACCGCCGCAGCAGCGGGCTTCCCCTCCCCGCCGCCGCCGACGCCTTCTCCTGCTGCTGCGTTGACATAGCTGGTGCTCCTTATAGCTTGCCTTTGCTTCTTCCAGCAGTGCAGGTGCAGTGCGTGTCGTGCGCGTGTCTGGGAATCGATCGTGTGCGGTGCCGAGCGCAGCCTGCGTGCCTATATATAGAGAGAGCGCTAGGCGGTTGGCGAGAGCCAGCGAGAGAGAGAGAGAGAGAAAGTTGTTGGGACGATGCATCTCGCTAATTAAGCCACGGTAGCGACGGGCAGGCGCTTAGCGATTACGGAAATAAAACGTGGGCAAGGGAGACAGCCGACGGCGCGCCCGTACGTGCGGAAGGTGCCGTCCAGAGTGGGATTCGCTGCGTCTTGCCTGTTAGTTGTTGCTTGGACCAACGCCCGCACCGCCGTTGGGCCGCATCTCCGTGACACACCGACGATCGGCGGCGCGCGCAGCTAGAGCTACCTAGCTAACGGTGCCGTGATCTCCAGGGGCTACTTTGTTGGGAAACTGTGGATCGCTGTGCATGAGCGTGTAGCTTCTGTTGCTGACAGCGAGCGAGCGAGAGGGGCCGTTAGGACGATGCGTCCCAATTCAAGCCGCGGCAGCGACGGGCATCAGACACACTATTTGTTTTCTTTATTTGCGAGAAGGGCGTCAGGCCATCAGACAGACAGACAGACAGACACTCGAAGGTGTTTTAGGATGAGCGAGGCGCTTACCGCATACCATTAGCATGGGATGCGCATCGTCACGTACAGAGTACATGGGTACTTACCGTTGATGAGAGTACATTTGCCGCACTTGCCAGGGGCTTCTTGGAGATAGGTGAGTCGTCGGATTGGACTACAGGTCACTGACAGCTGACCTCGAACTGCACTGACCCCAGGCCGAACTACCGGCCGGCCCGCCGGCGTTGACAGCCAACGGTACGCGCGCGCGCGGCGGGCCGGCCGGGGTACGCGGAAGCGAGGGGAACTACGTGGGGACGGTGCTGTCCACTCGGAGCGGGTGGGGGACTGGGGATACTGGGAGTCAGCGGACGTGGCCGGCCTCAGGTCCCTGCGAGCTCAGCGACATCGTGCGGCCTCTGCTCTGCGTCCTGGTTGGCTGGCCTCTAAACTTTAGCACCGACATCAATATTTCATACTAATTAGAAGTATTAAATATAATCTAATTATAAAACTAATTGCATAAATGGAGTCTGATTCGCAAGACGAATCTATTAAGCCTAATTAGTTCATTATTTGATAATATGGTACTACACTAACTATTTGCTAATGATGAATTAATTAGTCTTAATAGATCGTCTCACGAATTAGACACCATTTGTGCAATTAGTTTTGTAATTAGCTCATATTCAGTCTTTCTGATTAGCATCCGAACATCCGATGTGATCCTGTTAAAGTTCACCTCGTATCCAAACACCCCTGGATCCCACCCGCTAAAGTTTAGCACATATCACGTCGGATGTTTGATACTAATTAGGAGTATTAAACATAGACTAATTACAAACTAATTGCACAAATGGAGTTTAATTCGCGAGACGAATCTATTAAGCCTAATTAGTCCATGATTTGACAATGTGGTGCTACAGTACCATTTGCTAATGATGAATTAATTAGGTTTAATAGATTCGTCTCGCGAATTAGTCCAGAGGTTCTGCAATTAGTTTTATAATTAGCTCATATTTAATCTTTCTAATTAGTATCAAATATCCGATATGACACTACTAGATTTTAACGGCTAACGCCTAGTATCAAGCACCGCGTAAGTCAGTTCAGTTCAGTCGACTATATTGCAGTAGACGCCGAGGCCGCCAGGCCGGGTTTGCGAGCGAGAGAGAGCGGGGAAGAGAGTCCAGTTCCCAGCTGGGCCGCATCTCAGCGCCACCCCTTCGCAGTAACCAGGCCCCGGCGACGCGCGCGAGCGTAACCGGGCCGCGTCACTTGTAACAGTCCCCGGTCTCCTGGCATCGCCACAACAGATTAAAGTTCAGACGTGGGAGCATGCAATCCGACAGAATGCAGCAATGTAAATGCTTGGGGTGGCACCTTGGCAGTGCAGAGTCGAGCATTCGATTGAATGGATAATCAAACAAAAGGAGCTGGAATCAAGAAATCAGAATCCTTGTTGATACATGATTGGACGATCTTCACCAAGAAACAATGAAGAATTGAGTGCCGGCTGACGCTACCGCGTGTCCGTATCCTGAACCCTCTGCACGATGCAGAATTATTGAACTACAAACGACGCCCAGCGTGCACCTGATTAGCAAGCGCACAGAGACGACGGCGTTCCGCCCACAAAGCATTGACGCATTGCACGGCACAGCTACCGTCTCTTGCGCTGCGCCAGGGATTCGGCGATGCCCTCGGAGAGGCAGTACGCGGTGGACTGAATGGTGATCATGGGGTTCACGCCCACCGCCGTCGGCAGCAGGCTCCCGTCGCACACGTACAGCCCCTCGGCCTCCCAGCTCTCGCCGCGGCCGTCCACGGCGCCGTCTCTAGGGCTCGACCCCATCCGGCAGCTGCCCATCTGGTGCGCCGAGCACAGGAGCGCCCACTTGTCCGAACCAGGCAGCATGGGGCCTGTCGCGACGGTCACCTCGTCAAGGAACGCATCCAGCTCGTCGTCTCGCACGCCGCCGTCGCACCGCAGCCGGTGCCCGTCGCTGCGGTGGGTGCCGACCTCGGCGGCGCCGGCCGCCACCAGGATGCGGAGCGCCCGGCGCAGGCCGTTCCGGAGCTCGTCGACGTCGTCCCGGGCCGGGGAGTAGCAGACGCGGCCCTCGCCGTCCACGGTCCCAGCGCCGCGGTCCCGGACCAGCGCGAAGGCGTGCGCGGTGCGCGCGTACCGGCGCATCCGGTCCTTCATGTCGCGGCCCGATTCCCACGGGACCATCGAGGCGAAGCAGCCCGGCCCCAGCGCCGGTGTCTCGACGATGGTGCGCTCCGTGACGCGGTGCATGGTGGTGATGATGCCGCCCTCGTAGCACTTGCCGGTAAGCGGCGGTGGCTGCGGCTCCTGCTGTTTGTTCTCCGGGAAGTAGCCCCACGCCATGGACACCGGGTGGAGGTGCAGGTTGCGACCGATGTGCCTGTTCTTGAGCCCGCTGTTGCGCAGCAGCGGCGGCGTCATCAGCGCCCCGCACGCCGCGATCGAGACCTTGGCCTCGATGCGCAGCTTCTTGGTGACGCCAGCAACCATGCACGTCGCCACCAGGCCCACGCACTTCCTGCTCCGCCGGGCGTTTTCGCCGGAGTTGCTCTCGAGTATGAAACACTCGGCCTTGCATCCTGTTAGTATGACCGCGCCACGCGCGACGGAGTCGACGAGCCACGTCGTGTCGGTGCCGCGCTTGTCGCCGGTGGGGCAGCCGAGGTGGCAACTACCGCAGAAATGGCCTTCCGACGAGTTGCGCGGCACGGCGTCGGCACGCAGCCCGAGCGCTTCGCAGCCGCGGCGCACAGCCTTGTTCTGGAACCCCTCCTCCCGGCACCCGTCTGTCACCGCGAGCCGGGCGCACACCGCGTCCATGGCCTCCACGTACCCCGGGCTCGCGAACACGGGGAGCCCGTGCTCGCGCGCCCATTCCTGCCTGACCTCCTCCGGCGTGCGGATGCTGGCGGACCAGTTCACCGCCGAGCCGCCGCCGACCATCGAGCCCGTGAACAAGACGGTCGTCACGTTGGACGTGCAGAAGATGCCTCCCTTCTCGTACAGCCGCTCCATGGACGGGCCCTCGACGGAGCTGTAGTCCTCGGCGGTGAAGTACTCTCCCTTCTCGACGACGACGACCTTGTGCCCCGCGGACGCGAGAGCCGCCGCGGCCACGCCGCCGCCGCAGCCTGAACCGACGATGACGACGTCGCATTGCACCGTGTGGTATGTGCTCGCGTCCGTCCTCACCACGAGCCCTTTGTCCACGAGTGACCTGAGCAGTGTAGTGTCGTTCAACGCCTTGGTCTCCACGACGCCATTGTCCAGAGACCGCGGCGACGGTGCTTCCCTTGGCTCTTCCATGTCTGGTACGCTGTATCCTATTGCTTTCCAGCAGGGGTTGTCCGAGTTCTCGTTTACCTGCACGTTGGGAAAAGGATATGCATGTTCACTTTTGCAAACATACTGCTAGGCTCTTTGAAACCTTATAGCGAGTGCATAGAAACAACTATGAAAATCTGAAAGGGTGGAGCAAAAAGAAAAAACAAACAGTCAGCTAGAGATTGCGTATAAAATCTGTTGGATGAAATCCGATGGCTATTGGCTCGCTTTTCCCTCTACAACAACGCTACGTTGGCTCCTTTTCAAACAAACAAACAAACAAACAACAACGCTACGTTGGTTTGCTTCCCATCGCTCGCTGCCCTTCTCCTCCATCTATAGGATAGCTGCTATTGCTCATTGGCGATCCTTCACTACCCGAGCTGACAACGTTCCGGTGGCGTGGCCATTTTCCAAAATTTCTTTACGACTGCAGTATTTTATAAGCTTTTGTTGCATTGAAAGCTGTTATTGAAAATCATGTAGTCTGATTAGAAAATAATGTAAATTGGATAATAAATTATTTGTGTACATGTGTTACATATTTAATTATTTGCAAGAACTAAAATACATAATGCAATTGCAGCAAGCGGGATTATTATAATCCGCATCAACGCAAAATAAACTCTAAGCCCGATTAGGCACCTAAAATCCTAAGATGCACGTCATGTTTTGCCACCACTAGCCTCGAGCTCACATATTTTCTCTGTTGTGTATCCATCACAGGAGTGTGTTTACCATCCTCCTATGCTTTCATGTTTATATGTTTGATTTGTCACTGAACGGCTGAATAATGTTGTAGAAGGAGCTTTTATTGGTTTTCAAATAACCGAAGATGTTGGAGTAGCCTTTGTACGCAATGTTTATATTAGAGGTGTATGAACTATTTCTTTGCGAAATTAACATTGTGCAAAGATTCCATACAAATAGCTATAGCTAGAAATGCACACTTAAAGTAAGCATGCATGCATCCACCCATGTTAAACTTCAAAGGTGAAAAAAAAATTAATGTGCAGTGGTCACTCTTTGAGTGCCCACCTAGTACTATGACTGTCCCCTGGTACTATATGACCGGAAGAGTTAACCTAGCTAGAGGCTTCATTAATCATTATGCAACATGCCTGGATGATGATTAGCTAAATAATGGAGAAAAAGTCGGCTAGGCAAGCAGCTATGAGGTGGTAAATGTCGATATTTACCGTACGTAAATAAGAGTTAATAAAAAGAGAGAGCGTAACAGTAGTAGTAGAGACAAGTTTATAGATAGACAATTGGACTATTGTTGAAGTTAATTTTACAATTTCATATATTGATGACATGTACACTCTTAGAGGTACACTACAGCTATCTACAACCATTAGAAAGGTTAGATTGGGACTGTGCTTAATTGGCCGATCCTAGGTAAGTGTATATCTGGTGAACATGGCTCAGTTTTTGTAAATAGTGCATATTCCTCGACAAGCTTAGGGTTTTGATAAGTTCTTTTTTTTTTGAAAGAAAGTTTTGATAAGTTCATAAAATTTTTTTTATCCCAGTAAATCGGTCACTGCATATGCTTCTAATTAACTAGCCAAGAAGAACCGAACATTAGGAATTTCAAGACTTAATTAGTTCAGTATTTGGAAGCGATGAAAAGGTTCTGATGATATATGCCTCCTATCACTGAATATGCTTTTCACCATTTGCAATATCAAAATTGCATGTTATAAAAACCATTTTGACAAATCTACATCATCATATGGTTTGTTATTCTTCTAGTAATCGTACTATGCAGTTATATTATAAACATCAGGTGACATTTTATTAGATAGATCTAATTAGTAATTCTTGTCTAGACATCTAGTAAAAGTGACCCGATCGATGGTATACTTCAATTTCCCTGGATTGGTCCTGGTAGCAACTGGCAACACAAACAATGACCTGTCTAGCTAGCTGTCTGGCAAGTGGCAATGGAGGACAATGCGCCCAACTACTACCAACACATCTCTACCATAACATTTCCGTAGCATGCACCAATGAGTGTCTAGCATAACCATCAGATGGCAAATGGGTTACTTGCAGCACCAAAATATAGGGACAAGTGATCCAAAATATTTAAAGACTCCTGAAAAAGTTCGTTGTGCCATTATTCCAAGGCACACTCCTTGGATTCCAGACGTAGAGCCCGATCCGCGGCAACGAATCGGACATGAATGTAGGCTCCATCCTTGTAGGACAGCTGAAATGAATTCCGGCTGCTCGAGAAATCAGCAAAGGTCCCTCTCAACAGAGCTGGCCTATATTTAACACCTAATAAGCACAAAATCCACATGCGTATTATCCCTGAAAGCACGCCAGTTGAACACCAACTTTTCCCCGCCTCAACATTGAAACTTTACTCTTGTTTTGGTGCTTTTATGAGATGCTCCTCACAACAATATCGCCAAAAATATGATAATGATTTTGTATATGATTTTCCTTGCGCTTATCTTGTGTTTCTTAGATTTAACTATTTGCAACTTCTAAGGGTTTATTTTACAATGGTTAGTTTAACGCCACATGCGGGGTCCGATCCATTGCAGTATTTTCACAGGTTCATCTTTCATAAACACACCGATCATGTAGACAAGGTTCGCACTAGGGAAAAAAACGGAACAACCTCTTTCGCAAAAAAAGAAAAAAGAAGAAGAAGAAAATCAGACCATGCTTAACATACATACCATTGTGTAGAATGCGTAGTGCGAGAGGACCTTGATAACCACGAAGGTGATCTTGAGGGGGAACAGCCACCGCGCCTTATTCCACCGTCCCAACGCTTCCTCCCGTCGCTCCACCGGCATGTCGGCAAACTTGCGCACGTAGGGGAACTTGCCGGACATGCACAGCCGCCCACATAGAGCCAACGTGCCGACCCTTGTGCTCAGAATCCAGAGCACAACGTTCACCAGCACCACCGCCTCCCATACGCATCGAGTGACCAGCTCGGCGACCTTTTGTAAAAAGGAATAAATCTTTTAGATGATACTC
This sequence comes from Setaria italica, assembly GCF_000263155.2. NCBI lineage: Eukaryota > Viridiplantae > Streptophyta > Magnoliopsida > Poales > Poaceae > Setaria > Setaria italica. The sequence continues at coordinate 16,741,410 of NC_028458.1, read as the reverse complement.
CCTCCATCCCAAATTATAAGTCATTCCAAGAATCTTGGAGAGTCAAAGTATTTCAAGTTTGACCAAATTAATGTGATAATATAATAATATTTATGGTGTCAACTAAGTGTCATTAGATTCTTCATCAATTATATTTTCATAGTATACCTATTTGATGTCATAAATCTATATAATTTTCTCTATAATTTTAATCAAACTTGAGATGCTTTGACTCTCCAAGATTCTTGGAATGACTTATAATTTGGAATGGAGGGAGTAGAATGAAACAGATACAATTTGCTTTCTCATCTCCTAATATCTCTATACATCCCAGCCACCGGATCCACCACCGCGCGCATGTTTCTAGTCGTATCCCTTTGCTCACCTTGACCTTCCCATCTGATGGTTCTGCCTCTTGCATGCAGATGCTGTTGCTTTCGCCATCACGCTGACCCTTCCTACGTTCACCATCATTGGCAGTCTAGCAAATCTGATCTCCTAACTCCTAAGGAGTTCCTTCGAGCCCCACAACAAAGGAAACCAAATTACAACCCTAATTCACTCGTGAACATGGTGTTGTGAAAAATTACGGTGACTATAACTAAGGCTATATTTGGATCCAACAGCTAATTGGTAGGTAGATACTTCTAATTAGAGTGGATTCTAATGGTATTGCTAGCTAATGTCCAGTAAAACCCTCCTAACTAGTTGGATACAGTAACTATCCAATTTTAACCACCCAGCTACTAGCTGATCTAATTAAGTCTGCTAATTTCAGCTAGCTATTAGATGAGTGGACTCAAACATGACCTAAAGATGTTTTTAGGCGGCTGACTAAGAGGAGATGCGTTAAAGCATTTTCACCATATACTTTCTAACCTTGCGAACGCCCCAGGCGAATCATATGTGTAGGGGTCGCGAATGGCGACAAAAATTTAGGAGGGGCGATGGCGATCCCTACTTTTGCAGGATAGAATGAAGAACGTTGAATTGCGATAAGATAAAGAGAAGGACCACGGCCCATTTATGGATCGGCGCCCTGCAGGAGCAGGTCACCTCGTCGGGGATGGTGCCGTCGGCGGCGGAGGCGAGGTAGAATCGCTCGACGACGTCCTTGCTGCCGCGGCCGTGGTCGGCGTCGCCGCCGTGGTGCCCCTCCACCACCGGCAGGGACGGGATGAGCGCGCCGCACATGGCCCGGAGCGCCTCCATCTGCGGCGGGCGCAGCCCGTGCGTGTAGCGCTCGCGCTTGCAACCCCCGAGCAGCGGGTGCCCCCTGCTCCAGCGCCGTGTCGCCGCCTTCGCCTCCGCCTGCGCCGCCATTACCAGCTACCGTGCGGAGATACTCACGGCCTCGTCTTTGCTGTGATGTGATGTGACTACTACCTCTATGTATGCGGGGAAATGTGTGTCCGACGCGTGTGCGTATCGTATATATAATACTAATATATAGAGGGCAGAGAGCTATCGTCTCTCCTGCACTCGTTTAATTCCCAGCGTGGCGAGGCAAGATTCGGCAATCAGAGTTATTGGGAAGGCGACATCACAGCAGCCAGCCAGCCACTATGGCTCAATGCCTCAATGCCAAATTAAGCCATGGCGGTGAGTGATCGATCGTGCCATACTCAAAGAAATAAATAGCAGTGGTAGCGGCCGCAATAGCGGTAGCGGCTATTGCCGCTATCGCTACAAGGTAGCGGTCGGCCTGTTGCAGTTTGGAACTTTGCGGCCGCAATTGCGCTATAGCGGGCCGCAATTGCGGTGGTAGCAGGCCGCAATAGCGGTGGAAGAAAAAACCCTAACTACCAGCCGGCCGGCCCAGCCCACAGACACACTCACCCACTCAGCCCCAACACGCTCCACGCCTCCACCCGGGGCCGACGCGTCGCCACATTCGCCTCCCTCAGTCCCTCCAGATTTGGCGCCGCCGGCCGCCGCCCGCCGGTGTGCTGGCCGCCGCCCGCCGCCGAGTTGCCGCTGCCGACCCCGACCTACAGGTGCGCCACCACCGCGCGCCGTCACGCCGTCGGCCTGTCGCGAAGGTCACCGCCGCGCGCCAGCGCCACCCACATCGCCGTGCCGCCACCGGCCCGCCGGCCGCCGCCGCCACATCGCCGTCGCTGCCGCCGCGATTCCGCGAAGGGCGAAGGCCGCCGCCGCGGGCGCCGCCACATCGCCGTGCGCGGTGCCGGTGCGCCACCAGTCCACCACTGCCACTGCGCCACATCGCCATGCCCTGTGCGGCCGTGCGCTACCGGCCCACCGCTGTGACGCCGCCCGTCAGTGTCGTCACTCACGAAGGTCAGGTCACCGTCGCCACATCGCCGTGCAAGATTTCTTACTTTCTGCTGCCACATTGCCATTACTTTCTTACTGACCTTTGCAAGATTTTTTGATTTACAAACATTGATACAGAATTTGTAAAATGTCATCTGCTGCGTCAACTGCACATACAAGCCAGTCAACATCAAAAAAGGATCCAGCTTGGGAGCATGCCTTACCTCTAACCGGAAAGGAAACCAAAAATCAAGTTGGATGCAAATACTGCAAAAATTACTTCAACGGTGGAATAACAAGGTTTAAGAAGCACTTGGCTGGAGTTAAAGGATAGAGTATTTCCTGTAAACAGGTTCCTGAAAATGTTAAGGAGAAAATCAAAGCAATGTTGGATGCACATGACGAAAAGAAGAGCGCAAAATTGGATTGCCAGTTGCGTATGAGGCAACAAGTTAATATCAATGAAAATGACGAGGAGGATTGTGTTGTAATGGAAGGAGGAGGAGAAATTGAAGATCAAGCAGGTTCATCAAGTGCTCTAGTCCCTAAGCAGCCCAATATTAAGGGACCAATGGACAGCTATTGTATGCGGCCAGAGCAAGCTCGTGCAAAAGGAAAGCATTTGCAGACAACGATGAGCCAACATTATAAGGTCAAAGAAAGGGAAAAGGCTCATGATTATATTGCAGATTGGTTTTACCGAGCAGCAATTCCGCACAATACAGTTCTTCTTGATTCTTTTGATCTAATGCTAGAGGCGATTGGTCAATTTGGCCCAGGATTGAAGAAACCTTCTCCTTACCAACTTGGAACCCCTTTACTGAACAAGCATGTCAATCTAGTCCATGAATTTTTGGAAGTGCAAAAAGAGCAATGGTCTTTAACTGGATGTTCCATTATGACAGATGCTTGGACAGATCGGCGTGGAAGAAGCCTAATGAACTTGGTTGCTCACTGTTCTAGAGGTGTGTGTTTTCTTGAAGCCATTGATGCTTCCATGGAGGTTCATGATGGGAAGTATATCTACAGCTTGGTAAGCTCTTGTATTGATGACATTGGTCCCAAAAAAATTGTGCAAGTGGTTACTGATAATGCTTCAAACAATATTGCTGCATCAAAGTTGCTTAAATTGAAATATCCTCACATATTTTGGACTGCATGTGCTGCACATTTTATTGATCTAATGCTAGAGGATATTAGTAAGATATCTATGGTTCATAATATTATTCGAGATGCCAAGGCTATCACAAATTTACTTTATGCACATACTAGATTGCTAGCCATTATGCGTCAATATACCAAAGCTGACTTAGTTAGAGCTGGTACTACTCGATTTGCCACTAGTTACTTGAACTTGAGAAGTCTCTATGATAAACGAAATGAATTGAAGCAACTATTTGCATCACAAGAGTGGGATAAAAGTTCTTGATCCAAAAAGATTACAGGACAGAATGCACATGACTTGGTCCTGAACAACAAGTTCTGGTCACAAATGCTAGAAGTTATAAATTATTTTGAGCCACTTGCATATGTACTTCGAAGAGTAGATGGTGATGTTCCAGCAATGGGATACATTTATGGTGATCTTCTCAAAGCAAAGCAAGATATTGCAGTACGCTTAAATGGAAATGAGAAAAAATATGGTCCTATTTGGGGAATCATAGATGCAAGGTGGGACAGCAAGCTTAAGACTCCATTGCACAAAGCTGGGTATTTCTTAAATCCAGGTTTCTTCTATGACAATAAGAAAGAAATGGAGGATGAAGTCTTGATGGAAGCTGTTGTACAATGTGCAACTCAAATGTACCGTGATGATATAACAATGCAAGATAATATTGTTTCTCAGCTTACTATGTACACTGAAGCCACAGGTTCTTTTGGAACACCGATGGCTATAAGACAAAGAAATATTCCAACAATTTCCCCAGGTTAGTATGTACAGTTGTATAATTCATTCTTAATTTTTTTCGCATCAAATGAAAATATTTTCAACTTTGTTAATCTACTCTTTCCTATTATTGTAGCGAACTGGTGGTCTGTACATGGAGGTAGTGCAAAGGATCTAAGGAAGATGGCTGTCTAACTTGTAGCTCTTCTGCATGTGAAAGAACTTGGAGCGCATTTGAGAGAGTAAGTTCTCCAACTTTGGACTATAAACATCCATCCTGTTATGCATTGTGGGTATTATCAATAATATGAAATGCTTGGACATTATATTCTTGTAGGTGCATTCTAAGAAAAGAAATAGATTGGGTCAGCGTAAACTAAATGCTCTTGTCTTCGTCATGTTCAACAAGAGGCTGCAATGGAAGTATTCTCAAAAGGATAGGGACCCCTTGGTTGCGGTATTCATTGATGATGAGTCAACAAATGAATGGATTGTAGATCCTAATGCACCAGCACCACAATTAGAAGATGATGCTCAGAGTGGTAGTGTGAGAGGTAAGCGAAGATTAAGCCATAAAAGTTCATCAAGCAAAGCAAAGAAAGCACGAGTTGTTGCAGAAGATGAGCAGGAATAATTTGATTCTTCTGAAAGTGAAGAGGAAGATGAAGGGAACATTCCTTATGCAGATGGAGATGGTTCAAATGACCATGAGGCCGATGATGTTGCTTCTGACAACGAATGATAGTCTTGTGAACTATTTTATGGCTCATAATATGTTTCTTTGCAAACTATATGTGAATATGTGATGATTTAATGTGTGGAACACTGATATTTATTTTCTTAATTTAAGCATATGAGACATCAATTGTTTGTATGCAATTAAATATCTATTTATACTTATTATTCATGAGATATATAATTAAAATTATGTGAGATTATTAGGTGCCGTTATTGGAACTTATCGTCCGCAATATCGTCCGCTATCCGCAATCCGCTACCTCGACATCAATCCGCTACCAACCCGCTATTCGCCATACTATTATCTCAAATGAAACAAACAGGTGTCTGGTGTTTTGAACATTCGGAATTTAGGCCTTGATGCCTTCGATAGACCTTACCGAAAACTGCATTAGGAGAGCAGAATAGTTCGCAGGTTGAAGTACCGCATACCCATCATATCATACGAAACTAGCAAGGTGGCCTGCGCACATAGGGCAGGTAGCTAGCTTTTTATTAATGCTAATATTTGGATGTTTTATTTTAAAATAAACAAATATATACAGTTGCGTTAGTCAAGTCATCGTAACATATCAAGTTATTATCATATTTTTTATTATCATATTTTGTGACGTGTCTTTATGAATATGAATTAAAAGAACATGGATGCCTTCTATAGGAATATATTTTATTAGTATTTATTGAAGCAACATAAAGATTTATACATTTTTATAGGAATATAATTTTTTTAGATTTTTTATGAAGATGTACATTTTTTATTGTGAATTTTTGTTATGATGATAAATTACCTTATATTATTATATTGCTTGTGTCGATTGGTTTAAATAGATTTGATTATTTGACCTTTTACATCAACATATTTTATATTATTTTATTAGGAAATTCATATATTAACTTATTATATTCTAAATGGGTTGTTTATTTAAGGATTTTTATTACCATCATCGAGGGCTTTTGGAAAAGCATTTCCTCATTATTTTAAAATAAATTTAGTTATTATTAGTTGTATTTTAAGTGGACTCGCTTCCACTTTGAAGTTGACTTATTCACTCGGCCAATCGTGGGAATGTGCATAACTCGTACAAACCAAGATTGGGCATTTCTTTGTCACCCGCATATGCCAGCTGCTGCACGTGGGTCAAGGCGGGAGCGCAGATTAATTTTGCATCTCGTAATCTTTGAAGTTTTGCTATGCGTACGCCAAAGATCATTCCAAACAAGACTTCAGCTCTCTGGGCAACGTCAACAATCCGCAACGGCAACGGCGACTCGCTGACGACTAGATCGACTGCTTGTCTCGACTAGAACTAGTTGGGAAAGGACTCCACATCATCGATAACTAGACGGAATCAACTCCGACTAATCGGCTTCATCAACAAATCGTCACGGCTTCATCAACGATCGCCATGGCTTCATCGGCAATCGCCCATGAATCAAGCTAAGTCACTTTTTTCAATAATTATTTTTTCTCCGAGTTGTTTTCAGCATGGTTGGCCAATATACTGACTACCTATCTGTGTGCATCTCTCGATGGTAATTACCCTTCAGAGCTACACTTTGCCAACTATTCCTGGTATATTGACCGACAGCCACGGGTTTAGTACATCGAATTACGGAGGCTACGGCCACAGGTCCAGTGCACTGAGTTTTGGAGGCACCGCCACAGGTTCAATACATTGAATTTTGGAGGCAATGACTACAGATTTGATGCACTGAATACTGGAGGCTCACAGCGGCTACACACTAAGGAGGCACAAATCCTATGCGCACAACACACGCTCTACTCGCTAGAGGGCGGAAAACTTTTGCACACGATCGTGCAGTCTTTTTGTCGCAATGTCGACTACTTATTTTAAATTTTTTCTCTTAGCGGTTGCCAATATCCTTGAGCAAAATACGCCTTAATTCGTGATAGCCTCGGATCTTCAGTCATGCCTGAACGCTTGGACGCGAGACAAAGATCTTTTTTCAAGTCAAGTTTCGGCGACGACTCTCCAGGACGCTCAGCGTACCTATAATGGCTCCGCTAGCTCTCAAACTTGGGGGCTAAAGCACCAATTACTACTCGGAATACCTCTAGTAGCTCTGCTAGTTCTCAAACTCGAGGGCTAAGCGCCAGTAACTACTCGACGTGGCTCCTATGGCTCACCTGGCGCATAAGCTCGGGGTTGAACATCACAAAACTACTTGGATCATGACTTGTGTGAAGACTAAAGACCTTTGGATTGATTATTTAATTATTCCAAGGCTCGGGGGCCGATAAGCTACACCCAACAATTGATTTTTTTTCAAGATGAAAGAAGAAGATTCAAGATTTTATTGACTCTCAGCCTGATTTTTCGATTCAACCTAAGGCTCGGGGGCTACTCCACATGGAGTGCGACTTCTCGCCCTCCATATCACATTCCAAAGATGAAGATTACAAAATCAAGATAATCAAAGGCTTGAACACACCGTAGCCTCATGGCAGCTTTGAGGAACTTTGAAGATTTAGTCAGACAAGTACTCGAAGAGCACCAAAGTTACTCGGCGAGGATCTAAAAAGTACTCGAAGGCTGCTGTATTCGACTATGAAGCGCTCAGAGGCTTGTCGGGGATAGATCCCCAGTACCCGCAAGAAAGGAAGAAGACGGATTTCTACAAGAATTCCTTTATAATCCTACTAGGACTCCTACCATGTAATCCTACTAAGACTCCTACCTTATAATCAACTAGTAATCCTGCCCCTGGAGTATATAAAGGAGGGCAAGGGTACGTAGATCAACCATCATCAATAGCTAACAATCAGGCTACACAACACCTAAGCGCAGGACGCAATATACAACACTCCAAACAGGACATAGGGTATTACGCTACTCTGGCGGTCCGAATCTGTATAAATCTGTGTCTTGTGTCATCGCTTTTACCTTCGAGTTCCAGATCCGACGATCCACCAACAAATCTACTACCTCGAGATACTCCTTCGTAGGTTGTCGAGTATGACACAGACATCGGTGACACGAGGCTCTGGAGCCGTAGCCGCTCATCCAATTGTCTACGTGGGTGGTATGCAAGCGCTGGATCTAGGGATGAAAACGGGCAGGAAAAACACCCTCTCCCATTTTCACATTTTATCTTCGGGAGTGGGCGTGATGTTGGGATATACGGAAAAATGGATAAATACGACAGAAATAAACGGATACCAGGAATTAAGCCGGGATCACGATCCATTGTTCAAGCTGCCCGCTGCATGGTTTTTAGGCGCTGGTTTACTATTGCTGGGCAAGAGCGTAAGGGTGTTTGGTGCTTTAGTCCGGACTAAAATTCCTATCGCATCGAATACTTAGATATTAATTAGAAATATTAAATATATAGTAATTACAAAATCAATTGCACAGATGGAGGCTAAATTACGAGATGAATCTATTAAGCCTAATTAATCCATGATTTGACAATGTGATGCTACAGTAAATATGTGCTAACTATGAATTAATTAGGTTTAATAAATTCATCTCGCAAATTAGCCTCAATTAGTTTTATAATTAATTTATATTTAATTCTCTTAATTAGCTATCTTCAATGTGATATGAACTAGATTTTAGGTTAAGATCAAGTACCGGCGAGCAAGAAACAAGCAAGCAGCAGCGCGCCATCACACACGCGCGGGCGGCGCGGCAGCACTGCAACATGCTTGCTGCAGCCGCACAGCGCAAGGTGCAAGCAGAAAGAAGCTGTTGGGCACATGGGCCGGAGCAGGCCAGCAGGCCGAGTGAGCTTGTTGGGCCTAAACGTATTTGTATGCCGTAAATACGTGCAGCAAACACTCTTTTCCGTTTTCGGTCCCGGTCAATCCCGTCCTATTTACCGAATTTCCTCGTAAATACGAAAATGGACGGGACAAAAGCGGTGTAGGACGATACGGAATTGACCGGGACGGAATTTTTCCATCCCGACCGACACCGTATCCCGTGTAAACCGACCGTTAAAACAGAAAACGAAAGAAAATGGGAAAAACCGGCGGTAACAGGAGCAGGAACACTTGAGGCCATTTCCCGACCGCATTCATGGTTACCGTATTTAGCCGGGATAATTTCCATCGATTTTCCCATATTAATTATACACAGTCCTCGTATTCAGCCCACATGTGAATTGTGAAATCAGACCAAGCCTTCTCCGGCGTCCCCTCCATGCGTCTGGAGGCCTAGCCCGCTGGCCACCCGCCTTTGGCCTCCAACAAAACCAGCCTCAGGCGCCTCCCCAAGTCCTAGCTCGCCTCCCTCCACTCCTCTCCTCTCCATTCCGCCGCCGCCACTCCGCTACCTATGCGTCTCAACGTCGAGCCCGGTCCTGAGCAGCGACAAGCCTCACGGCGTGATGACGCTGTAGTACACCTTCCCGTCGGGCGCGCGAAAGTTGTCGGTGGAAGTGGAGGAGGAAGCATGAGGCGGCGCAAAGCGCGAGGAGGGCGCGAAGTGTCGCAACGTTGGCAGCGAAGCAGGAGCCGGCATCCTGGCCGGACACCGCCGAGAGTGCCACCAGCGTGCTCTGGACGCCCCACGCCCGGCGGCTGTGACACGGTGGGAGTGCGAAGGTTGGAGCGGCCACGCGGCGAGCCGCCGCGGATCTCAACGGGCGCAGGGCTGGCCGTGGCGTTGGCGTTGCTGATATCCATGGGCACGTTCTTGGCCGGATCGGAGAGCGTGGAACTGTTTTTGCTACGTTCCCAAGGAGTGGAGAGGAAGTGGTTGTGCCTGTACGTCGTTGCCTGGTTGGCCTGTGCCTATGTGATGTACTCCTGTCATGCTGTGATGTGCCTATGAGACTAGATCTTAAATCTTATGATCTTATCTGTGTATTGCTCATTTATTTGCATATGGATTATGCATGGTTGCAATTGTTATGTCGAGCTAACTCTTTGAAGTGGTTACATGTGTCAATGTTCCCATTTTGTGTTATCGATTCCCGATCGTAATTGACATTTCTGATCGAAATATTCCATTCATATCGATTTGTTTTCCGTCCGGAAGCGGGAATGGCTAAGACGTTTTTCCGACGTTCCGACCGCTTTCATCCCTAGCTGTAGCCGGTCGCAGCCGTTGGGCGCCCCGCAGGCGGCAGCGGACCGGTGGTGGAGGCAACGTCAAGGGCAGTGATGCGCGGCTCGCCGGTTGTTGCCGCCCCCTTGCACAGTTGCACGCCCTGCAGCCGGCAGCTCGGTGGAGCAAACTTTCAGTGCAGTCGAGGACGGACGGTACAGGGACGGACTACTGTCAGTCTGTCTCAAACGGGATAACTTTGCCGGCGTCACGCCGATGAGTTTTTTTGGATCGGGCGATGAGTTCTTTGATTATATCGCGTCAGCAATATAATTGTTTAAATGTTCTACTTCATGTTGTCTCCAATTACACAATAATCCAGCACAATTGTTTCTCAATCATTGAAAGTGTCCTTGAATACACTTGAAAGTGATCTTTTTTATTCGTAGTCTTTTGTATCCGGCTTATCTAGAATTTGAGGTCGTGTCCGCCACCGACCGTGAAAACCATTTTCACAATGTAGTATAGTCGGTACACTCGATCAACACGCACGCACAAGATGTTGCACACACCGACACACGCATTGACGCATCGCCTGTCATGTCTCGAATACAGGCTACTGTTTCTCGCCCTGCGTTAGGGTCTCGGCGATGCCCTTGGAGAGGCAGTAGGCGATGGACTGGATGGTGATCATGGGGTTCACGCCCACCGCCGTGGGCAGCAGGCTGCCGTCGCACACGTACAGGCCTTCGGCTTCCCAGCTCTCGCCGCGGCCGTCCACGGCGCCGTCACGGGGGCTCGACCCCATCCGGCAGCTGCCCATCTGGTGCGCCGAGCAGTGGAGCGCCCACTTGTCGGCCGTCGAGTGCATGGGCCCCTTCTCGATGGTCACCTCGTCCAGGAACGCCTCCAGGTCCTCGTCGCGGAGGCCCTTGCACCGCAGCCGGAGCCCGTCGCTGCGGTGGGTGCCGACCTCGGCGGCGCCCGCGGCCACCAGGATGCGCAGCACGCGGCGCAGGCCGTTGCGGAGCTCCTCGACGTCCTCGCGGCTCGGGGTGAAGCGCACGCGGCCTTCGCCGTCCACGAACCCGGCGCCGCGGTCGCGGACCAACGCGAACGCATGCGCAGTGCGGGAGTACCGGCGCATCCGCTCCTTCATGTCGCGGCCGGACTCCCAGGGGACCATGGCGGCGAAGGCGCCGGGACCCAGCGCGGGCGTCTCGATGATGGTGCGCTCCGTGACGCGGTGCATGCTGGTGATGATGCCGCCCTCGTAGGACTTGCCGGTGAGCTGAGGGTCCTGCCTGTTCTCCGGGAAGTAGCCCCACGCCATGGACACCGGGTGGAGGTGCAGGTTGCGGCCGATGTGGCGGTTCTTGAGCCCGCTGTTCCGCAGCAGCGGCGGCGTCATCAGCGCCCCGCACGCCGCGATGGAGACCTTGGCCTCGATGCGCAGCTTCTTGGTGATGCCGTCGCTCGCGCAAGTCGACACGAGGCCCACGCACTTCTTGCCCCTGCCGCGCCCGCCGCCGCTGTTCTTCTCGAACACGAAACGCTCGGCCTTGCAGCCTGTCAGGATGACCGCGCCGCTCGCGACGGCGTCCACGAGCCACGTCGTGTCGGTGCCGCGCTTGTCGCCGGTGGGGCAGCCGAAGTTGCAGCTCCCGCAGAAGTGTCCCTCCGACGAGTTGCGCGGCACGGCGTCGGCGCACAGCCCAAGCGCCTCGCACCCGCGGCGCACCACCTTGTTCTGGAACCCTTCCTCCCGGCACCCGTCGGTCACCGAGAGCCGGGCGCACACCGCGTCCATGGCCTGCGCGTACCCGGGGCTCGCGAACACCGGGAGCCCGTGCTCGCGCGCCCACTCCTGCGTCACCTCCTTCGGTGTGCGGATGCTGGCGGACCAGTTCACCGCCGAGCCGCCGCCGACCGTGGCGCCCGTGAAGATCATCGTGGTAACGTTGGACGTGCAGAAGATGCCGCCCCGCTCGAAGAGGCGCTCCATGGACGGGCCCTCGATCGAGCTGTAGTCCGAGGCGGTGAAGTAGTCGCCCTTCTCGACGACCACGACCTTGTACCCCGCGGACGCGAGCACCGCCGCGGCCACGCCGCCGCCGCAGCCTGACCCGACGATGACGGCGTCGCATTGCACTACGTGGTGGTTCGCGTCCGACGCGACCGGCTTCACCGTGAGGCCCCTGCCCACGAGGGACCTGAGCAGCGCGTTGTCGTCCAGCAGCCTGGTCTCCACGACGCCGACGTCGAGAGGCCGGGACGGCGAAGGCGCCGCCTCCGTCTGATCCTCCCGTGGCTCGTGCACGCTGTATCCAATCGCTTTCCAATACGGATTCTCAGAGTTCTCGTTCACCTGCATGTTAAACAGAAGTTGAAGAACAGAAAATTTTTGCACTGGCATATTTGCTTAACATCTTGGAGATGGAAAGTGGTGATCATGATCGAACATAGATTCTTGTCACAAATTCCATTGCATCGATGTTTCGCCAGGTGAAGTAAGGCCGGGATTCTTGTTTTACTTTTTGGTAAAATATTGCTACAGGTGGATGGATTTGCAGAATGCTTGTGGATGGTGACCTTGACAATTCACAATCTATTTGTTAAACAAGCTGCGACTCGGCATTCACATCAGTGCTGCAATTATGCTACTTGATATAGCACTACCAAGTTAGGCGCAGGCACGGAGGCACCCAATATTTTTTGTGGCTACATCTCATAGACTGGGGCACCTATGACTACTATGTTACCATCTCTCATAACACCCAGATTTGATAAACGTTCTGTGTCTTGTGTGTACTATGTATGACCGAGTAGACTGATAGTGATACTGGGAAGAATCAACTGGTGCGGAGGTGCCACAGCCAAGTTGCGTTCAGGTAAGCATAGTCATTTTTCAGTTATTAGGACTGCATTGAGTGGTCAGAGCAAGACTTTACAGTTTGGTTTTCTGAAAAATTCAATGCTGACAGTTGATAGGAGGGTCGATTGCTCTATCAAGAAACTGCATGACGATCCTGTGTCTAACTGCACAAACAGTGACTGGAACTGCAACGACTAACCACCCAAAAAAAAAAAACATCAACGATACTGACGGATTTCGATTAGCAAGTTACATTTCCTAGCTAACTTCAGAAACTAACAGCAAGGGAGACTTGAGTTTCAGGCATAAGTGTGAAATTACTGTTTGAGTCCGAATTAGCAAATCAAACAGATGTTGCATCTAGAATAGCAGGGAAGTAATGCGAATTGTGTCCACTAGAGGCGACCGCCTGACCGGAGCCTGCAGAGAGGTCAGAGACGGGGCCTTCCACAGAGCTGGCCCCATTAATTCCAAGCATCCAACCTTTGAAGGTCCGAACAGATCGGGAAGTATGGCAATTTGGCACCAACTACTGAATGAGCTGTGGCAGGCTACAGCATAACCACTGTTTCAGATCTCTGCAGTAACACTTAATGCTGTGTTGGCACTATGTTTTCCTTTCCTAATTCTCATGTTCTTGATGTTCCCGGTTGCCGATCGTACTAAAAGCGAATAGTTCAGCGCTGCCAGGGTGGCCGGGGCATGGTATCTTTGAGGTTGTATTCAGAATTTTAGAAGACTGACAGTTTGGTCTCGCTACATTGAAGTGCCTTGCCATTGCATTTAGACAAGCGGCAAGTTTTGGTCATTACTAATTGAAGTTTCCAGAAACCTAATCTCCTTTTATCTGAGTTTGATTTGATCATTTTTTTAATTAAGCTGCCAAACAATGCCTAAAGGGGATGGCCAGTTTATTGTGGTCAGAATGGGACGTCAGAGGAGGGAAGGTGCAACCGTGGCAGCAACGAGCGAACGGAGACACGGTGGCGGGCGTACCATGGCGTAGAAGACGTAGTGGCAGAGGATCTTGACGATGGCGAAGGCGATCCGGAGCGGGAAGAGCCAGCGCACCCGGTTCCAGCGCTGCAGCGCCGCCTCACGCCGCTCCGGCGTCATGTCGGCGAACTTGCGGACGTAGGGGAAGCCGCCGGCGAGGCACAGGCGGCCGCACAGCAGCAGCGTGCCCACACGCGTGCTCAGCACCCACAGCACCACCCACGCCAGCGCCACCGCCTCCCGGATGCACCGCGTCACCATCAGCTCAGCAACCTTAATAAAAAGGGGGGAAAAAAGAAGCTGGCATGTTATATCCTGCAGAAATCGAACTATTTTCCTTTCAAATTGTAGCCAAACTCCGTTTCAAAAAATTCTAGCGAAATTCTCGTGAATCTTTTTTTTTTCCTTCGGCCTAGGCATGACATCACAGTGACGTAAAAAGTGCTTCCTCTTCTCCATGATAGATAAGAAGAAACTGTACTACACATCATAGTGGTACGAGCTGAAGGTGCAACGTCGATGCCAGAATAGTTGTTGGCACGACGAATTCAATCCCTCAGGTCGGGTGCACCGCTACTGTCCCGTGCACCGGACGGGAAATCTGCCAATTTCAGGGGACACTCCCTGGCGACGTGAAGGACGGTGCTGGTATCTAGCCAGGAGGCCCAGGACCCGTATTTGGTGTGCACACGCTGCGGACGGGACAATACCCCTATTGTGAGCTCCCAGAGCATTGACCTGCGTGTGCAGTACTGCAGTCATGCAGGAAACGGCAGTGTCCCTGACGCACGCCGCTCATGAATAAATGGATTCTTCTCACCTAACGCTCCGATATCGACATGCCAAGATGAATCTGAATCCTTGCTTTGTTTATGCAAGTCAGTCAGAGGATATGATTAGTTTGGGCTAGACAACGGAGACAGGAACAGATAAGAACTGGGCGATTGGACCGAGAAGATTGGAGGAGCTAGTAGTAAACCAAGAACAGACGACAGCACGTATGTTTGATCGTGGGTGGGTCGGTCAGGTGGTCACCTCGTCGGGGATGGTGGAGTCGGCGGCGGAGGCGCGGTAGAAGCGCTCGAGGTCCTTGCCGCCAGGCGGGTCCCCGCGGCCGTGGGCGCCGTCCGCGGGCAGGGACGGGATGAGCGCGCCGCACATGGCGCGGAGCGCCTCCATCTGCGCGGGGTGCATCCCGTGCGTGTACCTGTCGCGCCGCCACCCGCGCAGCAGCGGGTGGCCCCTCGCCGCCGCCGCCGCCGCCGCCTTCTCCCTCTCCTCGCCCTGCACCGCCATTGCCCCCGCGCCTCAAGAGATGAGGGTTCTTGGCTCAGGCAAGGCTGGCTGCCTGCTTCGTGTGGTGGGGCGACGTGTGATGAGCTGGGCTTTGGCGCGCGGCGCGCGTGTTTATATAGAACTCTGGCCTGGGATGCGAGTAGCGACGAGGGAATTCAGGCCGGCAGCTAGGGGAGAGCGACGAGGAGCAGCAGAGATAGATAGGGATGCGCATCCCCTTCTCCTCAATCAATACGGTTCACCAACTAACCCCGGGAAAAAAAAAGAGGGCATATGGTGGACTCATCAGTCATCACGGAAGACGCGCCCGTCGCCATGTTTGGCAATGCCTTCGCGGCTTGAGACTGTGTCTTGCGATCGAGAGAGGAGAGAGCACTCCCTACGACGAGTTTTTTTTTTTTTTGAAAGAAGGTACGACGAGATATACATGTCCTAACCTGGGGCCCACAGGCGGTGTGACGTGGATTCAGGCAAACATCGATTGCGTATTCGGAGCTGGCTACTTCTAGTTATAAGATTTCGTTGAGCTAGAGGCAGATGTACTGGGTTTATGTCAGCTGTTATGCTTCTAATTCAACTAAAACTAGATATCATCATTTTTACGGATCCAATGCGAAACTATGAGACGTAAAGGCCTGTAGTTGTGTCAAGCAGAACCTGTAAGGAGGGATGAAATATAGGCTCGGCCTAACAACAAGTTTAAATCCCTCTTTAAATCATCGGAGATTCGATGTCCGGAGAGGTTGTGTTTTTCATCTCTTACAGTGCCCTTGAGTTTAATTTTAGAGACGTAGAGGGGTATTTTCATCTGTAGCATCACTTGAGGAGTTGAGGTGCACTTTTTTATTTTATACGATCATCCTGTATCAATCCCCACGTAAAGATCAATATCGCGGGTGGCATTAGTGTAAGAAACTGTTTTGTCAAAAAAATAGTGTAAAGGTTGCTTGTACCCCATGGTTACAACTGTCAACTGTGTAATAGACTAAGATCGAGGACTAACAAATAATGTCATTTGGGATGACATTTGATGGGTGTTGCTACCAGAAGTGGACAAGCAACTTGGTGTGCTCGGGCCGGAGAAGTTGCATTGCATCAGTAGTGCGTACCAAAATGGTAGGCAGGTTCCGCATGATGGGTGGCCCAGCTGTCATGGTAACGAGTTGGCCGGCCGGATGATGTGTGCACCCATCGCCTGACGCGGCCATTGGCGATAAGGATTTAAGTTTGTCCTCTGCTTATGGATTAAGAGATTAGAGATAATGTAGCTGTTTCAAGTTCAAGATGGGCACGTATTGATTCAACCCAACTGGGAAGATATACAATACCTCTAGCTTTTCATTTTTTTAAAGAAACATGTTGACTCGAATCCGAGCCAGCTAAGTGCAATCTAGATTTTTTTTCTCTTTTTTACGAGGGAAGTGCAAAATAGATTGACAAATGACATGTACATGTAGTAAGAGGCCCCGCTATGGCCTCTGATTTACTTAAAAAAAATATGATCACTGATATGGTAACTGCGCACCTCGGTTGAGTTCCACTCCTCTACAATGATATAGGCGTAGTTTTCAGTGAATTAGACAATTAGTGGCCGTGATTTTTGTAAGTGGCATAGTATGATATAGTAAAAGTTCACAATATATTAGTAAATGTAGTGAAAAAGGATTTAAGGACGACAATAAAGAGCATACGTATCGTACTAACGTCTTTTCCAGCGCATCTCTTGAGCTGAGATCATTTAAATGGAGGCGTAATAAAATTTAAATCGAGCATTAGCCACGGAAGCATTGCCCATCCATTGTGCCCGGATGGATCGGAAGTAACACGCTGTGCCCTAGTAGACACCATGCACGATGGCATCGTCCTGGTGGAGAAGCACGTACGACTGCGGGCGAGATGCTTTTATTGTGAGAAGCAGTATTGACTTGGAAGGCAATGACCTGCGCCACCAGTTTTTATCCTTCGGGGTCGGGGGGCGTGAAGAAATGCACGCTTGCGATTCACGAATCATGATCCACCACACGAGATTATTTGGCATGCAGTACCGCGACAGCTGAGCTGCAAAGGTACATGGATTAAAGTTACATGGATTAAAAGTGGATTAAAGTGCTCTTTAATTACTTGAACTAAAGTTATTATATTAAATGCTATGGAAAGATCCTTTTACCCTTGACCTCAAACTCCCTCATCCCACCTATAGATTTCCATTTAGCACTAACACGATGGGCCGACCCGAGCACAACACGAAGAAGCACGGCCCGGCAACGCCCCGGCCCGTGAGCCATCGTGCTAGTGCCAGGCACGGCACGGCGTTAGTGTCGAGCCTGGACCGCCTATCCGGCCCGCAGTGCCGGCATGGGCACAGCACGCTTAATGGGCTGGCACTATGCTAGCTCGATAAATATTAGTCGTTGGATCTCCTAACTAAACCAGAGCCATTAGATTCACATCGAGTCATATATAATCGTGGAAACCCTAGTTCCTCACTCTCTATTCTCTTCCCCGTCTCCCACGCGAGTGCAGGCGGCGGCGGCGGCGGCGACGACGGAGCGGGTGGCGCGACCTCAGGCCGGCGCGAGCACGCCGAGCTACCGTGCTCGACAGCATGGCACAGCACGGCTAACCGCCCATAGGACCGTGCCAAGGTCGAAATGTCGGTACGGCGGCACTACACGGCATGGCACGACTAAGCCACCGTGCCGCATAGTGCAGTGCCGCATAGTGCAGTGCCGCGTCGTGCCCGTGCCAGTGCCGTGCCGTGCGGCCCGGTTGGCCATATATAATCCCACCTGTTGCCCCTGGCGCCAAAACTTCTGGCCCCAAAGCACCGGTTCACTCCTGGCGCCAAGGAGCGTTCTAGTTCTTTCTTGCGCCAAGGCCAAAACACATGTTCATACACTTTGAAAAAAATATTCATACAATGTTCATGCATATTCATACACCTATACAATCGGAAAAAATCGTCCATACAACATAGTTCATACACATCAATAACCTACTAAACAAACCATCGACTATCCTATCACGGAATTGATTCATGTTTTGATCTTCATTTCCATGGTGTATATTTGATACATTAAGAATTAAGAATCGGTTACGATACCGGTGTACCGGGGCCAGCAACCCGAGTAGTGACGGGAGCGCGGAGAAACGACCGAGAAGACAGGCCTGGTAGCTAGACGAGAGAGATAGGAGTAGTTTTCTCTGTCTGAAAAATGATCGTCCGTCTCGTCCCTTTGTCCTAAGATTGGGGACGTGGCTGCAGAAAACGACAAAGTTTTCTAACCAGACGGGTGCCATCTCACCCTCACCAGTGTGGAGGGTGAATTTGCCTGCGACAGCCGACAGCGCACGGGCATCTGCGGACTGACGCAGGCATGCAGCCATCCTTGGCGCCCCGGGCCCAGGCGACGGAGCAACTGCCCATGGCGTCCCCGTTCGGGCCGTTTTCCTCCCGAAGAGAATGATCGATCGGGGTGGCGACCGCGCCGTACGCAGCGGCGTAAGCGCGCCACAGGGATCCGTGGAGAGCCCCTTTTTAGAGCGGCAGCAGGACGCGATCTGGATCTCAGATTCTCAGCAGCTGTGCCGAGGCATGTTGTCAAACTGTGGCCTCTTAATCCGCTGCTGTAGCGGGACGCTAACAGTGACCGAAGCTCTAGGGTCTGGTTTCAGGGTCTCGTATCAGGTACGCAGGATCCCGGCAGTGCAGCCACGTGCAACTGGTATCTGGGCCGTGTTTAGTTGGGGAATTTGGGAGGTGCCAAATTACTGTTACAGCACTGTAGCACACTGTAGCGTTTCGTTTGTATTTGTGAATTATTGTCCAAATATTGACTAATTAGGCTTAAAAGATTCGTCTCGCAAAGTACAACAAAACTGTGCAATTAGTTTTTAATTTCATCTACATTTAGTACTCCATGCATGTACCGCAAGTTTGATGTGATGGGGAATCTTCTTTTTGCATAGTGTCAAAGTTGGAAGTTGGGAGTAACTAAACATGGCCCTGATTGGTTGAAGTCTCTACCGAGCCAAGCTAGCTAAAGAACTTGATTGGTTGCTTTGGCTCGTTAAAGAACTTGATTGGTTGCAGTGCCCAACTACTTTTCTTGTTCTATGTGCACCTCCTGAGAACTCACCGCTGCATCGCGTGAGCCTGACTTCGAGGAAACATGGATTTTTATTGCATCTCGGGAGGCAGGCTCGAGGAGTCCTTTTGCATCCCGCGGGAAAAGCTCAATAGCTAGCGCAGGCAACCAATCAACCCAAGGCTGCATCCCTAGAGCCTGGTTCGCCTGCCAGGCGGGGAACCCATCGCTCTCTAGAATCTGCGAATCGTTTTCTCCATTTTTACCTTTTGATGGCGTTTTCTCCATTTTTACCTTTTGATGGCCTGTTTGCTTCGCTGAAAAGCAGACAAATCGACCCCAAAATCACCCGAGTTTGATGTTCCCTGATGCTTTGCATTTCCCTGCTCCGAGACTGACGAGGGGAACACTGGGATAGGGGCGTTGGCGTCGGCAGATAGCGTGCAGGTGGCGAGAGCGTCGTTCCTCAACTCCGACAGGAGCGTGCAACTCTTTTCTGGCTCACGGTTGCGCTAGAATCCGCCCATAACGCTGTTGCCGTTGCTGCCGCCCCGCCACCGCCCGGGAGGGCGGAAAACGATCGAGAACGCCGCTGATCGTTGCGTCCAGCAACGCCGATGGCTGGCTCTGAGGTGAGCGTCGATCCCCGGCAGCGTCAGGCCGGCAGGATTGCAGTTGCGCGCCACTTTGCAGTTTTACAGGCCTGCAGGCTGCGGCAGCGCTCGCATTGAATCCTCTGGTCTGCCCCTGCCGCCTGCTGATGCAATACCAGTATACCACCGGACCGGTGACTGACGAGGCCTCCCCGTGCCCACGGGTTCAGCGGCCAGCGCTCCCATGGTTTTCGCCGAAGCGAGCACGCACACATGATGCCAGAAACGATTAGGCACGGCGCCCGGCCGGTCGATCGCATTGAAGAAGAGGGCGAGCAGAGCTGCGGAGCAAATGGCGTTCCAAGCGAATTGAAGGCCCTTCAATTTTTCAGAGAGGTAGCTCGGCTCGCTCGTCCGCCTCTGCGTGTCGCAGCGAGCAGTTCACCGGAGGGGGGAGAATCTGGCACATGCGCGCGCTCGCGTTAGATCGATCAGGCCATGGTCCACGGGCACAGAGCATACTACAGAGGATGGCCTACGGCGACAGGTGCGCCGTTGTGCTTGTGCGAGGCCGGTCAGGAACTGTGTGCGCTGGTCCTGGGTGAGGAAAACAGGGGGTCGGCGGCGGTGGATCGATCCGGCGCGCGCGCCTTGGTAGCGGCCATTCGCGGATGCGCGCTGGACCACGGCGGGTCGGCGGCCTCTGGAGGTTGAGGCGCGCGCCCGCGCTCGCCGCTGGATGCGCTAACCACCCGTACGAACGGAAGGAAGCGTCCATGCCTCCATGGGGACGCCGGAGACGAAGGTGATTGGCCACCAACCATGTCGCCATTAGCCAACCCAAAGAAATGTCTCCTGGCCGCGCTGTCTTCTGTCTGTATATGTGGAATTTTTTTTATTTTTTCTTTTCCAATTTTGCAGAAATAAATAGCCGACCAAAAAATTTGTAGAATTAGACCTATACTGCCAGTTGAAACGGCGGTAGCTAAAAAAATAATAGAGAGTTACCGTCGGTTCAAACGACCGTTGGGTGATGTGGCAGCGCAAACGGTGGTAGCCACCCCCTCCCACTGTTCCGCTGGCGGCAGGGGGTGGAGCCAGCTATAGCCGGTTGAAACGGTTTCAACCGGCTATAAGTTCGAGTAATTTTTTTTATTATTTTATTTTCGTGTAATTTTTCTCTGAGGGAAAAAATTATTAAGTTACACTGGAAGCCCTAAATATTCGAATATATCACTATTAGTTGCAATATGAAACTTCCTAATTTGAGAGAGGTAGAGCACTTAGAGCGAATAATTGAAATTGAATTAACTCCTAGGCATTAAATACATAGTTGTTAACTCCTAGCACATGCTCCACCCCACCACGCCACCACCACCCTCCTTCTCCAGCAGCGAAACCCCACCGCGACGCCACCTCCCCAAGGAGAACGTCGACCCTTCCTCCTACTCCTCCTCCCTGGCAAACCACGACCACAGGGCCTCCCTGTTCTGTTCCCCATCCTTCGCCACCAAGCTGCTCTCCGCCCGCAACTGCCTACTGCCCCCGCGGCCGCCATCCTCGAGGAAGCTCGACGTCTCGTCCACGGCGGCCCTGTCGCGCCCGTGCCCGACTCCGGCGTCCACGTACGGCTAGGGTTTCGTGGGCGATTTCAGGGATCCAGTGATGGGGGTGATGGATCTGGCTTGACGGGTGCTGACTCTGCCTTTTTTTGCTGTTTCGGTCGTAGGTGGTTGTGAGGATACAGTCGGCGGCCGCCGTGCCGGGTCAATGACGAGGAGCGGAGGAGGTAGGCGAGGATGGGCGGGGGCCGGAGGCCTGCGTGCACAAGACGGCGGTCAACTCGGGCTACGGGCTAGCACGGCCCGTCAAATTGTTTGTGCTCTGCGGGCTAGTCCGACACGAAAAAGGCCTTGCGGGCCCGTGCTTGGGCTGTCGGTACAGCCCGTGGGCTGTGCCATGTGGGCTGGCATGGCACGGCACGACGATGTCATCATGACGGGCTAGGCCCGCCACGAAAATTAACGGGCCTTGCCGGGCCCGTGCCGGACCAGGCGAGGCAGCTCGAATGGACAACTATACTTACTGCCAGTTCAAACGGCGGTAACCGTTTTATCCGGCGGTAGGTCTATTCTGCAAATTTTTTGCTCGGCTATTTATTTATGTGAAATCGTAAAAGAAAAAATATAAAAATAAAAAAATCGTATTGTATGTTCCTTGTCCACAGAAGAATGTAAATTTGGGCCC
The DNA here is from genome assembly GCF_000263155.2 of Setaria italica. Lineage (NCBI taxonomy): Eukaryota > Viridiplantae > Streptophyta > Magnoliopsida > Poales > Poaceae > Setaria > Setaria italica. The sequence continues at coordinate 16,719,418 of NC_028458.1, read as the reverse complement.
ATCTCGGTCCAGCCAGAGCTCGGCCTGATAAGCGCGTCTCGGTCCATTCCACAGGTTTGGGTACTGAGCCCATCTCGGTCCAACAAATGAAGGGGCTCCACAGTTTGGGCCGAAATTACTACGCTGAATCAGCCCAGGAGCACCCCACGTTTCCAAGTGGGCAGCGCCGCTACGAAAGTGCGAACGGCGAACGGAACGGAAAAGGCGGAGGAGAGGTGAGGAAAGCAGGGGAGGGAACAGAAACACCGCCGCTTCCGCTCCTTCCGCGTCCACTGCTAGCACACGCCACCACCTTGCGCGGCGACTGCGGCGGCGGCGGCGGATGAAGCGGGGCGCCATGGGCCAGGAGCAGCCGCCTCACTACAAGGTTCGGCTCGCGCTCCCTCGCTCTCTTCGCACGCCCATCGTACCGTTAGGTCGTCTGTTCTTGGTGGGACGGAATGCGAGTTGGGGGGAGCGGGGCGGCGGCGGCGCCTCGCGGATTCGAGGGGCGCGCGTGCGTTGTGGTTGTCACGGTCGAATATGGGTGCCCTAGTCTCTGGCCCGATCGATCGGTACCAAGGTGATGAGGTGGGGTTTTGGGTTTAGGGCGCTATCAGTATCAGTGCTATTGCGAGAATTGTTGATCGCCGTGTAATACTTCTTGCAAGGAAGTACCAGCGTTGGAGGTGATTTGGAGAATTGGAGCGTGAATGTTTGTGGTGTTGTTTGCGTGTTGAGCTGTTTTGTGAGGATTTTGCTGTTAGTATGGTGTTTTGTGAGGATTTTGTTGTTAGTATGGTGTTTTGTGAGGATTTTGCTGTTAGTAGCGTTTTCTGAGGATTTTGCTATTAGTATGGTGTTTTGTGAATGTTAGTATGGACGTATGGTTGGCAAGATTTGGAACGATCTTTTAGGAGAAAGCTAAAGAACACACTAGTATTTCAGAGGAGCAATTCACACGATTTTGTGAGGGAGTGGGAGAGAAGAGATGGCCGGGATGCTCACCTTCTCCACCTCTGGCAAGAATCTCCTGCGAGCAAATAGTTGGGGTTTTCAGGTTATGGTGATGCTCACTCAAATCCTTTGGCCTCGCTGCGGCGGCCACCGCGACATGGGAGGTGGAGGAGGCTGGTTAGCACAGTGCCGAATCCGGCAGCTTCCACTGGAGACAGCCAGACAGGGGAGGTGGTGTTGTGAAAAATGTACTCCGGAGGCGCGGAATAAGTCGGTGGTAGAGCTCTCCGGGATGGCACATCGGGGTTGGAGCGTGATCTGCGGGAAGCACTGTGTTGGCACTTGGCAGTGGCAGTGGAGATGCGTGGTGCGGGAAGGGTTCCAGATGTGTAAGATCCAGCAGAATCGATCTGGGCTGTCGGATTTTCATCAAATAGTTGAAAAAATTAATTGTTTCTTGGGCCTGGAACACCTAATTTTTTGCTAGACATGCCCATATTTTAAGGATTAAAAGTTAAAACACAGTAGGGTATTTTTCTTTTTTGAAACTAAGGATTTAGCGTATAATAAGAGAGAAAATAAATGATTATGTAGTATGTTTTGATTCCAAGGGTTCAGAAGTGGTATAGGAGTAGTTTCTAAGCTTCTCGGCCCTGATTCCGTGATGGTGCAATTATGCTTTATCTGAAATTCTGAACCGGGTCATTAGACACTGCAACTGGTGGGCTGCTTGTTTTATCAGTATATTCGAGATGAGGCCAGGCTATGGTGTATGGCGGTAGCCAAAAGGTCTTAGCAGCTTGTGGCCATGATGCCTATTTTAGTTAGAGGTTGTTAGTCTTGGTCTTGTTACATTTTGGTAAGTTATGATGTAACTAGCGTGTTCCTGGTGGGCGTACGTGCACTCATGTGTTGTAGTAATCATCTTGAACTTCTTTGGTAATATAATGATGCGCAGTGATGCCCATGTCAATTGAGGTCATTAGTTGGGGGCTTGTTGCTTTCTGGCAAGTTCTCATGTAACTAGTGCGGTGCTGGTGGGGCCGTGTGGCTTCTTTCTTAATTTAACGATGAATGATTCTCCTGTGCGTTTGAATAAAAGAGTAATAAGTAACTTGTGAGAGTTGGAACTTTAGTCAGTGCTTTACAGCGTGCACCTTCCTCCCATGCATAAGTATCAACTTTGATCAATTCTTGGAAGTCATCTGGCCCTTAGGTGTTATCAGCATACTTAGCAATTATTCCTTGGGAATCCTGAATCACGAAATTAACATGTAATAGCTATTGTTGTATGTTGCGAAGCAAAACATATAATATGAAATGGATTGAGGCTTGCATGTGGCGCTTACTGAATTTGTTTTTTTTCTGTAGTTCTACTACATACTAGCTTCATTCTTGTTCTGATGTTCTTCTATTGCAAACTTTGATGCACATTATTTTTTAAAGATCAGTGATTACTTAGTAATTTGGTGGTTCCACTGTCCTCTTTACAGATCTATGTCAAGATGGTGAAAGAAGTGGCACTTGATGTGAAGTGCACTGATACCGTTGATCAGATTAAGTCTAAGATTGGTTCCATAGAGGGCATTGATAAGAACCATCAAGCACTCTTTTTTGGTGGAAATCACTTGGAGAACAACAACAGGCTCGCTGATTACAACATCACGACAAACTCTTCTGTCGACCTCTATGTAACTGATGGGATGCAAATATCTGTCAGTATCCCCTCTGTTGGAAAGATAATCAAGCTCAATTTGAAGAAATCCCAGAGTGTTGCTGATGTCAAGGCAGAAATTGAACAGAAGGGAGGAATTCCACTGGATGAACAAATCCTGATGTGTGGATGCCAACAGCTTGAGGACAACAAGGTGTTGAGCCAGTGTGGTTTGAGCAATGGTCAACCGCTGCATGTTCTGGTCCGCCCAACTGACAAGCTGCGTATATCTGTCAGTGTTGATGTTGAAAGAACTGTGAATCTAGATGTGAAAAGCTGGTATACTGTTGCTGATGTCAAGTTGATGATTGAGACCTTGGAGGGTTTACCTGCACGCTCACAGATACTCATGCGAACTCAACCTGGCGGTGCTGAAACGCTCAAAGACACTGATACGCTGCAGAATCAGCTCATCAGGAACAATGACACTCTCACGCTATATCAGAACATCCAGTTCTTCGTCAAGACATATGAAGGGAGGACGTTAACAATGTCGATGAAGACGTGCGACACAGTGGATGAAGTCATGAAGAAGGTTGAAGAAAGGTCGCTGGCCAAGGCAGGTGTCTACTATCTGCACTACAGGGGGCGTGCTCTGTGTCCTGGGGATACTCTTCACAAGCACAAGGTCGTGAACAATTCCACAGTCGAAGCCCGCCTCCATAATTCACATGTTAGTATGGCAAAACAAAAGGAAACCCTAGGGAGCTAGTTGCAACCTCCTTTGTGCTTAGGTTAGTTGCTTAGCCTCAGAGATGACTATAGCTTCACCATTTTGCGCTTCTGCGGACACAACGGTTAACTGGATGGTCGTGACTGTTGGTTGGGTAAGGTCTTGTGTCGTCTGTCTGGTGGATATATGTGCGGTTAACTGGATGTTTGTAACTCTTGGTTGGGTAAGGAACTAAGGACTCGTGTCGTCTGTCTGGTGGTTGTGCTTCTGTATCCTCTCAGGAACGGTGGCTGAAGTTTGCTACCCAAGGAGAAGATGCGATTCTGTTATTATAGCTTTTCCCACTGTCATTTCTCAACGCAACTTGCTCTCCATCTGTGCCGTTAGCTCCCATTCGAGCGCTTGATATAGATGAATCATGTCAACCGGGTACGATTAAAATTTGACAAATACGCAGAAGCAAGTTTTTGTACAGCAGGTTTCACCGTTTACTCTCTACTGACTGCTGAGTACCACACCAGAGGAAAGAAAATACCAAATATCAAATGCACGAATCATCTTTTGGCGCATGCATAAAAATTCTAAAACAAAGCTACAGATGTCCGCTATATGGTGTGTTCTGTGTTGTGCCATCCTGTAAAATTTTAATTTCAAATCAAATTGCCCAATCACGAGAACACGAACCCCGCATCGGCCACCGCGCCCTCGTTAATGGGAAGCCAAAAGGTCGCGAGACGCCGCTTAAAATCATGATAGCAGCGGAAGCCGCAGCACTTCCCCCGCTCCTTCCGCAACACAAACCCCTGTGCAGAAGCAGCGCCGAGGCGAGCGACGAGCCGACGACGCGGCACACCTCCATGGGCTCCCGCCAGGAGCACCAGCCCCACAGCGGCTACAACTACAAGATAAGCAGCGCCCCGGTACCCGTCGCAGTAGGTTCCCGTCTCTGTGTATGTGCGTGCGGTTTCTCTAGGGTTTAGGGTTTAGCGTACGCGGAATGTCGGTTGCTTGTTGCTTGACGGTGCTGTGTTGTGAATTCGGGGAGGGAGGGAACATGGATTTTTCACGTATATATGTGACCACATGAGTTATCCAAACCATTCAATTTTAAATTAACGGTGAGATGTGTTGAATTTTCTGTCTGGTCTGCCTCCAAGAAAAATGGGGCCTCTCTCAAGAAAGCCCTTTCAGAAAAATCTTGCAAGAAGAGATTAGCGCTGAAGGCCATTTGATGACGATGACTACATTCTTGAGGCGTAGTTCTGGTCTTAAAAGTGCCCTGTGAGCATCTTTTTTTCTTCTTCCAAATGTGGATACCAAGATTTGAAAGTAAGGTGTATTGGTGTAAATGTGTACTACCTCTCGCAAGTCACGTTTCTATTGGCTCCATTTCCATGGGGATCAAGACGAGTTAGGCATGCTTAATCTGAACCTGGTTTTCAGATGCTGCCATTAGGGGTTTAATGCCGGTTTTGTAGGATAAGCTGGTGATAAATAACATTTTTAGTTTTTTTATCCAATGTTGGTGGCCTGCTTCTTGAATTTAGTTACTTCATATTGTGCTTTTTACCACCAAGGCGCACATATTTACTTTGATCCCTGTAGCAATACTTGCCTTAGGTGGCTTAAACAGCAAATTGTTAAGGAACAATTTCTTTTATTTGTTCTCAAATGTTTGTTTAATCTTGTTTTGCTTCAGCAGCGTGTGTTACCTCCAATTTTGTTTCCATGTTTACTTGCTTGGGCTTATGCTTATTTTTTAAAAAAAAAATAATACCGATCCTTTCTTAGTGTTTGCTAATCTTGTGTCCAGATCTATGTCAAGATGATGAAAACTGTACCGCTTGATGTTGAATGCACTGATACAGTCGATCAGGTGAAGGCCAAAATTGGTGCCATCGAGGGGATTGACAAGGGTCAGCAAGAGCTCTTTTTTGCTGGAATTCACTTGGAGGATGACAACATGCTCACTGATTACGACATCAAGACCAACTCTTTTGTTGACCTCTATGTGACTGATGGGATGCAGATATCTGTCAAGATACCATCAGTTGGAAAGACTATCAAGCTCAATGTAAAGAAATCCCACAGTGTTGCTTATATGAAGGTTGACATCGAACAGAAAGGGTGGAATTCGTCGGAATGAACAAATCCTGAGGAACGCAGGCCGACAGCTTGAGGATAACATGATGCTTTGTCAGTGTGGTTTGGGCAATGGCCAGACGCTGCATGTTCTGGTTTGCCCAAACTGAACATCCTTGTCAATATCGAGGGTGAAAGAACTGTGAATCTTGATGTCAAAAGCTGGTATACTATTGCTGATATCAAGTTGATGATTGAGACTTTGGAGGGTTTACCTGCCTTCTTGCAGATACTCATGCAGACTCAATCTGGCGGTGATGCAGAACTTAAGGACACTGAGATACTGAAGAGTCTTCATGTTGAGAACAGGGAGATCCTCATGTTGTATCGAAGTGTCCAGTTGTTCATCAAGACTTGGGAAGGGAAGACGTTAACAATGTCAGTGAAAATGTCTTGCACGACAAAGGATGTCATGAAGAAAATCGAAGAAAAGCTGCCGCTTAAGGAAGGTATATCTACACTACAGGGGCCGTATTCTATCTCCTGGGGGCACTCTTCGGAAGTCTAAGATTGGGAGCAATTACACGATTGAAATCCGCCTTCGGAATGTTGAGGGCATGTTCGCTTCAGCTTATTCAGCCGGCTTATCAACCACCAAACAGTGTTTTCCTCTTATAACAAATCAGCCGTTTCAGCTTTTCAGCCGGCTTATAAGCTGAAGCGAACAGGCCCGAGGAGTACAACAAAGCAGAAAGAAGCGCCGAGAAGCTAGCTAGTTGGGTCAAGAGACTGAGGGGACGTTTGGTTCCCTTTGCTTATTTTTAGCACGTGTCACATCGAATGTTTAGATACTAATTACGAGTACTAAACGTAGACTATTTACAAAACCCATTACATAAGTGGAGGCTAAACGGCGAGATGAATCGGTTCCGTCTGGATGTAATCCATCATTAGCAAATATTTACTATAGCAACACATTGTCAAATCATGGACTAATTAGGCTTAATAGATTCATCTCGCCGTTTAGGCTCCACTTATGTAATGGGTTTTGTAAATAGTCTATGTTTAATACTTCTAATTAGTATCTAAACATTCGATGTGATGGGTGCTAAAAATAAGCAAGTGAAACCAAACCAGGGCTGAACTAAGCTGCTTAGTCTCCATTAGAGCTCGCTAGTTGCAGTTTTAAGCAGCTTAGTACCATCTCGTGAACTGGCCGATTTTTCATGCATTTTTTATTGGGTCTTTCTTTTGTTGCCCATCTAAGTACTACGAGTGGTTTCGAAGCAGTATCTTTGGCGCAGTTGCTAAGGGGGTGTTTGGGAGCACTCCATTCCAAATTTTTGAGCTCCACTCCACCAACTCCACCACATTGCAGCTCCACTCCACCAACTCCAAAAAAATACCAGAGCTGTCCACATGTTTGGCAAAATGCACAGATCCAGCTCCAAAAACAGAAGATCTTGCTGTGTAAAGTCCATTATACCGATGTGAATGGGTCCCACTTGTCAGTCTCTTTAGTCTCCCTTTCTTCTCCCTCTCTTCTCCTTTGCTTTTGCTGGTAGGGAATGGAAGGCCACGGGCAGGGCGAGCAGAGGCGGGCGGCGCGAGGGGCGGCGGGCGGGCAGCACGGGCGCTAGGCCCGCGGCGCGGCAGGGGCGGGCCCGCGGCGGGCGGCCGGGGCGGCGGGCCGGCGGCACGGCAGGGGTGGCCGGCGCGGCAGGGGCGGGCGCATGGCGGGCGGCCGGCGCGGCAGGGGACGGGCGCGCGGGCGGCAGGCCGGGGCGGCGCGAGGGGCGGCGGTCGGGCGGCGCAGCGGGGGCCAGGCGGGCGGCGCGGCGGGCGGGAGGTGCGGCGGCGGCGGCGCGGTGGAAGGCAGGGGCGGCACTGCGCGACGGGAGTTCTTTTTTTGTTTCGCGAACCGGTAACCTGTGTAACGAGTGGCAATGATGGGTAAATACCCACCAACTCCACGAGGAGGTCTGTAAAGGGGGTTTTTGGAGCACCTCTTGAGGTACTCCACAAAAAACGTGGATCTACCCCACTGCTCCACCTTTTTTCCGGAGCCGGAGTTGCTGGAGCTAGACGCGTTTGACTGCGAAATTTTCGGAGTTGGTAAAGTGGAGCAACTTTTTGTGGAGTGAAGTGCTCCCAAACACCCCTAAGTCTTCTGCGGAAGGAGCAGAGACAATGCTGCTACTAATTCTCCCGCTACAGTAGCAAGTGAACTTCAAAAGTTCCAGACTAATGCATTGAAAACGTTAATCATGTTACTACGGCTTTTCCCATTGACAGTCATGGGTAATTGAAACTCTAAAACAATCATGGGCCATTGTGAAATCAAAGCATGAGATTGTATTTTACTAAGACCAAGCATTCCCTCTGTTATTATTCTTTTCGCTGTCATTTCTCATAGCAGATTCAATAATTCAGCATTTCAGCTAATCACCTGTCTACAAGACTAAGCACATCATTAATAGACAAACTACGCAATGACAATTTTTTACTCGTCTCCTACCAACCTACCCGCTTTTAACCGATCAACCGTCTCCTTTTCTCCTCCTACATTTCCTAACACCACCTGGCAAAGATTGCATTGGAGTGTACGTCTATCTGATCGCTCAACCCAGCGACAAGCGTGCCATCTGCAAGTGGAGAAGATCAGAAGACTGCACGCCATGCGTGCCATCTGCGATCTGCCATAGTGGAATTTGGTCAAAAGTTGCAAGCAAATCCCGCGTGCGCCGAGTTTACCACTAAGCCCCCATACATGTGCGGCTGACGTGCAAAATCCGGAGTGGGTCTATATAAAACAGAAGCGTAAGTACGCTCCATGACGCAAGAGAGAGTGGTGGCCTGGGGTAGGAGTAGGACCGGTCAAGGACACGAAGGCCGCCTCCTCCCCATCACTCGCCATCCTTATCCCCCGGAGTGGCCCACAAGCGGAGCAAGGCGGCCGGCAGGGGCAGGAAGGAGGCAACGGCGGCGCCGGCGGGTGCCCAGCAGAGGACGTTGACGCAGGGAGCGGCGGCGGCCGGCACGTGCTGGGTGCGGGACGGCGGTGCTCCAAGCGGCGGCCGCCGGCACCCAGCAGAGGGCGTTGACGCCGGAAGCGGTGGCGGCCGGCCGTGCTGGGTAAGGGACGCTGGTGCTCTGAGCGGCAGCCAGCGGCACACGCAGGGGCGCGGGTGTGGAGGGAGGCGATGCTGGGAGCGGCGGCGACCGGCCTGCCCAGGGGCGCCGGGCGGAGGGCGGCAGTGTGGGAGCCTTCGGGCGGTGGCGCTGGGGGGCAGAACTGCGAACGGATAAGGAGAGATAACAGGGGAGGAAAGAGAAATGGAGAGGAGAAGGAAAGTGGAAGAAAATAAGGAAAATAAATGAAAATAAAAGAAGAAGAAGAAAGAAAAAAGAGAAGGATTTTTTTTTATCTATTTTCAACCACAAGGAGCTGCTTTGCCAAACGTTTTTCCAACCAGACAAATCGGAGAAAAAAAAAACTGCTCCACTAGAGAAGCCACAGTTGAAGCTGTTTCAACCACAACCACAGTCCCGCCAAACGAGCCTGAAATGTGCCCCACCTTATTGACGTGCGAAGGCTTTTGCATCCAGCAAGTACAACTAAGTGAGAAAAACTAAAAAACTAAATGAGAAAGTTCCTCCCACGACAGTAAATTGAAAAAGATAGGTACCCTTCAATCTGATGGAGACTGGAAAATCTATGAGGTTTTCCCAAAACTATATGGTCAAAGATAAAATCAAATCTCACCAAAGTGGCGGTGCTTGGGGTTGGTATATGTGTGCGGGTCATTATATTTATAATCTTGGTGGGCGTACATATTTTGAAAAATTTGACAAGATTGGCCACCTCTAAATGTACCTAGGTGGCTAGGTGTGTAGTTTCATCCTAAGTTTTTTTCTTTTTGAATACTTTTATAATATAAACATGACACAAGGTTAGAAAAAAATCGATGGCAATGACTATCAAATAAATCCTCTAAAAAATGGGCTTCCCACTGGATGGGATCACGTTAATTGTTACATATTTTTTCATATAACCTTCCAACCCCCATTGGTTGGTGAGGGTCCATGGGAAAAAAAACTATCACAAAAAGAAAAGAAAATAAAAAAAACAGAGAATGAACAAAAGGGACCCTTGAACAAAAAACTAGCCTGAGAATGGGGACCAAATTGTAAAATGTCACATTCTGATTTGTGCATTCCTCCTCCCCCACCTTCCACGGTTCCACCCTTCGATCCCACGTCTTCTCCACCTTTCTTCTCCTCACCTCGCCTCAAGAACCCCAATCCAAACCCCAACCGCCAAAAATCCTACGAAATTGCGCAGAAATATCGTCTCGGCTTAGATCGTTCCTGAGGTGATCCAGATCTCTACTGCTCCATTTCCTTTTGTCATAATCTGATCCCGTGACCATTACCTGTTCTTCGATCGCATCAGTGAGTTGAGGGGGGAGGAGGAGGAGGAGGAGGAGGCGAAGGCGGGATCATGTCGTCTCTGGTGGAGGAGGAGGAGGAGGCCTTCGAGCACACGCTGCTAGTGGTGCGCGAGGTGTCGGTGTACAAGATCCCGCCGCGCACCACCAGCGGCGGCTACAAGTGCGGCGAGTGGCTGCAGTCGGACAAGATCTGGTCGGGCCGCCTCCGCGTGGTGTCCTGCGGCGACCGCTGCGAGATCCGGCTCGAGGACCCTGCCACGGGGGAGCTCTTCGCCGCATGCTTCGTGCTGCCCGGCCAGCGGGAGAGCGCCGTCGAGACCGTGCTCGACTCCTCCCGCTACTTCGTGCTCCGCATCGAGGACGGGAGGGGAAAGCACGCCTTCGTCGGGCTTGGCTTCAACGAGCGCAACGAGGCGTTCGACTTCAACGTCGCGCTGTCGGACCACGAGAAGTACGTCAAGAGGGAGCAGGAGAAGGAGACTGCCGGCGCTGGTGGCGAGGATAGCGGCAGCGGGGGCGAGATTGATATACACCCCGCCGTCAATCGTCGGCTCAAGGTGAGCTGAAAGCACCGTCTTTTTGTTACCCACTGTTGTTCGTCTAATGTGAGATGCAATCGATCAGAAGTTAATTCTCTGCTGCAAACTTTAGTGGTTGTTTTGTAATTAGCTGAATGTTTTGGAGTTTAGAGAATGAGTCAGGATTCAGGAAATGTTGTTTTGGGTAAAATGGTTACCCATGCAAGTATACTATTAGAAAATGATAATGTGTAGAGTCAGGCTGACTCAAAAGGAATTATAGATAAATTACCAAGCATCTAATATAGCTATTTACTGAAATAGATTTTGTAATTTGCATAGCAAGCAAACTGAGACTTGTCATGAAATCATGTTCACAAAAAGGATGATCCTACGTCTTGCATAGTGTATATAAAGAATTCAAATAAGTGAAGCTGATCATAGATTTGGAAGTCAAGCTATTGACTTGTTATTTGCAGATCAGATGTCAAGATGAGAAAGACATCAAAGCAAACCTGGAAATTTTAGTCAGTTTGTTTCTGTTTGGGTTAATGGATTTGTTCTGTTATAGGTTTGCAGTTTATCTGAAATAATACAATCAATTCATTGCACATATCATGCTTTCTCATAGATTAAACTCCTTAGACTCTTTTATCCATCCACTGAATTTGTTCCCTTAACAAAGATCATATCAATATATTCTTCTTTTAATCACTGGAACAAAACAATGAGCGTGTTCTTATCTTGATGCAACTTTTGTTAGAGAAGGACCTATTTTTTGTGGCTCAGAAAGATCCTCAATGTGATGTCAAGCAGGCAAAAATCCCATCCATGGTTTACAACTCCAAATAAAAAAATATAGTGTAAAAGGGGAAAGAAATACAGTTTGTTGTTTTGGAACACACGCGTAAACAAAGGCTATGTTATGTACTTTTGCTGATTTATTAGTTAGTCAATCTACCAATGTTGTGTGGTAGTACTCAACAACAAAGAACGTTGCTCCTTTTGTAGTTTGTGTTGTAAATTCCCCGTAGTGCATGATAATGATGAGAATGTAACAGAAGGTATCGTATCATTGTCATTGGTGCATTACTAGTGTTGCACAAGAGCATCCAAGTGTCCCTCTATTGTATCTGTCAGTGTGTCCATGATGAATTATATGTGGTATTTGCATGGGTTTTAACGGTGTTCCTTTTGTTTTAGGAAGGTGAAACCATTAGGATAAATGTAAAAAACAAGCCATCAACTGGAAGTGGCATGCTTACATCTGCCGGTTTATCTGGAGGAGCCGCTGCAAAACCCAAGACAAGCATGCTTCTTGCGCCGCCACCAGGAGCAGCTGGAAAGCTTCGGTCTCCTCTTCCACCTCCACCTAATGACCCTGCAGCTGCAAGGATGAATTCTGGACCTAATGCAGGAATCAGGGCCCCAAAAGAATCCACCAAGAGAAATAATGATCCATTTTCAGATCTTTCTGCTATAAAGGTGAGGTTTTCTATTTGGTGCCTTTCACTTGAAGTATTGTTATCCACAACGGAGAACTACTAAGAAGATATGTAGCAGCTCATGCACACTAGTTGATAGTAAGACAAGATAAAAGCTATCCATTTTACGATTCACGCTTTATGATAATTGATAAAGCAAACCTCCATCCTCAAAGTAAAAAAGAAAAGTATTCTGTTAGATTTGGTTATTTAATTTCTTGGTGCGCCCCCTTTTCTGTGACTTGTCAAGTAAGGGTAGCAAACAAAAAAGAATGCCAGATATTCTCCGTTCATCTGAATAAGAATGCAAAAAAAAACTTCCAGGTGTCTTAAGAGTAAATTTGGGGGGCTTTGTTTTATGGTTATTTTACTTAACTGCAGATGCACTTACACTTCAACCATATGTGATACGCAGCAAAACCTACCTTCATCAGCCGAACCTGGGCAAACAAAGAGCACGGGAGCTGGATGGGCGGCATTCTGATGATGGATGCACGATCTCCTGTTGACATTGTTTCATCTGAAAAGAGGAGTGGGTAACTGAAGTACTGAACAGGACTTGGATCCGACATATTGGAAGCCTCTACCCTTCCAAAATTAAATGGTTAAAATGACTGATCAGCGTTCCAGTTGTTAATCAAGAAATAAAACAGTTCCCAGAATTGTTACCCATCTCACCACATGAATGTACCAAGGGTGCTCAGATGTCCTGAATATAAATACAGCCTCCCTTGTTGTTTGTCATATTCATGTCGTGTTTCACAACCCCAAAGAACCAGAATCATGTTGACCTCGATGTGTATTTTGTGGTGAAAGATTGATAATACTGTTCAAATTCGGCAAAGACTTTTTTTGTTAGTGTTCACCAAGTTCCGGTCCAGAATCTAGGCTCTGCCTTGTGCAAATCCAAGTTTCAGGTTATCGCTACGCTGCGCACGTCATTCCAACGTTCAGGAGTGTACCTGCCGTGATAGGAGCTGTTCGTCAGAATGGAATTTTATGATCTTATGTCGACGGGCTCATCCAAGTATATTTCTAAAGAAAAAACATAAGCACCCCTCTGATTGAAATCCGTTCCAGAAATTAACCAAAGCACGCTCCATTACTCCGATGATAAGCAACTTTGCCAATTATCGGCTGTGAGGTTTGCTGATACTCGAAGTCTCTCTCCTCGACTCTTCTCTCAACCAAAACCATTCATCTTGTGCGGATGCGCGAGCATTTTTAGCATATCCTTTTTTGTCGCCTCCGTCCTCGCTTCTCTTCCACCACCTGTCTCGCCTGCCTAAAAATTTAATGACTATTTTTTGACGCTGATGGAGCTAAATTTTAGATCAAAATTTCCCCTTTACTTTGCAGCACTGCACATAAAAATTCTAATATTCTCCTTTCTTCGGATTTGCACTTGTAGATCACACTGAATTTGTACTTCAACTAAGATTGCTTCTCAGATGCAGTTTCTGCACGGACAGTTGTGTATAGGCTTACACAATTAGTTGGGATCGTAGTTGCAGCAGTTGATTCCTTTCTTCTGTTACTTGTAATGGATTCAGCGAGAAGCTGGTTCACCAAGCTCCAAACGAGGGAAAAATCCATTTGCAAGAAGAAAGAATTACCTCCCAATGGCAAGGAATCGGGCGATGATGCGCCATCCAGTGCAACCAAGCAGAGGGTTGCCGCTGCCAAGCAGTACATTGAGAAACATTACAAGGAGCAAATGAAGCATCTGCAGGACAGGAAAGAAAGGTAAGGATCTGTGAAATTGTCCGACTATGTAATTTTTTCTGTCAACAAGTTTACTTATTACATTATTTCTGCATCCCTAAGCAATTTAATTTTATCTGTCATTTAGTCCATTTATTAACCAATTTCAGCATCAATAAGTAACAATTGCAGTTGAATCAACTGTCATACAACGTATGGACTGCCTGATAGCATAAGAGAAAATAGATTGTTCCAAAAACAAAGAGAAAATAACCAGACAAGAGTTTCTATAATGGTTTGTTATCAAATTCCATCCCAAAGACCAATGTATGATGTATTATTATGGCAAATTTCTTTCCATAAGCCTTCGCGTAATGAAATTCGTTTGTTCTGGTCATGGTTATACATACATCACTAAGTTCTTCCTCAAAACATTGCTGATGATATCTCAACTTTTGGCATCGTTGCCATGCAGACGGTGTAGTCTAGAAAAGCAATTAGCAGATGCTAATGTGTCCGAAGAGGAGGTGAACAACATCTTGAAGCAATTTGAGAAGAAAGAGACGGAGTACATGCGTTTGCAAAGGCATAAAATGAGCGTCGACGATTTTGACATGTTAACAATGATAGGCAAGGGAGCATTTGGTGAGGTAAACCTATACGCAAATATGCGACCATTCTGTATCCCATTATCTCTATTTTATTCAAATGTTTTCGGTTAATGCAATGGTTTTCTTCTAGGTCAGAGTCTGCAGAGAGAAGACCACAGGAAATGTCTATGCAATGAAGAAGCTTAAAAAGTCGGAAATGCTTCGCCGAGGTCAGGTACAGCTATTTTCCGATGAAGTTCTGAATTCATGTTTATACCTAATGTTCCTTCTCTGAGTGATTTTTCAGGACATTTTTATATTTTGTGCATAGGTTGAGCATGTTAGAGCTGAAAGAAATCTTCTCGCTGAAGTGGATCACCACTGCATTGTCAAACTATACTGCTCATTCCAGGACAGTGAGTATCTGTATCTAATCATGGAGTACCTCCCTGGAGGTGACATGATGACACTGCTCATGAGGAAAGACACATTGACTGAAGATGAGGCTAGGTTCTATGTTGGTGAGACAGTTCTTGCGATCGAAGCGATCCACAAGCACAACTACATCCACAGGTACGGAGCAAGGGCAACCGGGTTCAGTATCGCTGCTGATGTGGTGTTCTGATGAGTTAAGTACCTGAATTTTCAGAGATATCAAGCCTGATAACCTGCTACTGGATAAGCATGGTCACTTGAGATTGTCAGATTTTGGGTTGTGCAAACCGCTAGACTATTCCAACTTCCCAGACCTGAATGAAAAGGATGTTACACCTACAAAATCATCATCGACGCAAGGGGATGGGAAACAACAGTCGATGCCAAAGCGCTCGCAGCAAGAACAGTTGGAGCACTGGCAAAAGAATAGAAGAACTTTGGTCCGTAACTAACACTGGCATTCATAATTAGTATCCACCACAATTTACCTGTTGATTCCAGTGCCATCAATCATCATCTGTTTGGTAATACCTTATTCAATAATTTATTTCCAACTGTTGACAAGCGATTATATGATTGCAGGCATATTCAACTGTTGGTACACCAGACTACATTGCTCCAGAAGTTCTTCTGAAGAAAGGGTATGGGATGGAGTGTGATTGGTAAGCACTAAGCATCACTTGAAGTATCATTTTTGCTATTAGACCTATTGAGTTTGTGGTTAAAGGAAAAAAAATTATTTCTAGGTGGTCTCTTGGTGCTATCATGTATGAGATGCTAGTGGGCTATCCTCCATTTTATTCAGATGAGCCCATGACAACTTGTAGAAAGGTAATGTGTTTTAGGCTTTTAGTTATGAATAATTCATGTTCATTCCATTGATTAGAGCATGTTCATCTTCCAAATCAACTGATTCCTAACTGTAGTTATTATCTCTAGTGTGTTCATATGTCTTTATTTACGTCATGCCTGTATATGCTAAAACAGATAGTGAACTGGAGAACACATTTGAAATTTCCTGAAGAAGCGAGCCTAACAGCAGATGCAAAAGATCTTATAAGTAAACTACTATGCAATGTCGACCAACGCATCGGTACAAAAGGTGCAGAGGAAATAAAGGTTGTTATGTGTTTGTTAAGTATGCCAACATGCCCCAAAACAAATTATTTGACAAAGTAATATTTGATAGTACTGAATTGTTGCTCAAAGTACTTTGTATGTGTAAATTTAGGAACACCCCTGGTTTAGTGAAGTAGAATGGGACAAACTATACGAGATAGAAGCTGCGTATCTGCCTCAAGTCACAGATGAGTTGGACACCCAGAACTTTGAGAAATTTGAAGAGGTAATTGTTGCTATTCAGAAAGAAACATGCTCCACAGTTACCAGAAGTTAGTATAAATATGAAATAACTTATCTTTGTGCCGTGTATTCACAGTCCTCAGATAATGTTCAGTGTTCAGCAAAGGCAGGCCCTTGGAGAAAGGTAATTGTACCTTTACATATTGTGAGCATGTCTGCTGCTAGCATTGTGCAATTAATTAATATAGATGAAGAGATCTTTCTGTGGGATGAAAATGACGAGAAATTTTGGGGAAAAAGACGTACCTTTCAAATTTCCCTGAACTACCAACCACTTCTTAATTCTAGACAACACTGTAAATGCCATTCTGATTTCTGTGATATTCTTCCAGATGCTTTCTTCAAAGGATTTGAATTTCGTGGGCTACACCTACAAGAACTTTGAACTTGTGAATGATCATGACGTCCCCGGCATGGGTGCTGTACTTTCCAGTTTCTTTTTTCATATGGGTAGTCAGTTTAGGTGACAAGCCACAAAGTTTCTCTTCAATTTGGGAGAGAAAGGAGGATCTAAGAGCATAGCAAAGTTTTCATTAAGACCATGTGATGTTCTTGTGTTTTTCAACTAATACATCTTGCCCTCCTGCACAGCCGAGCTGAAGAAGAAGGAGAAGGCAAAGAGACCAAGCGTCAAATCTCTCTTTGGTATGTTGACTCTATCCGCCAAATCAGTTTTCCATAGCGTCCATCCTCTGTGTCTGCGCTACTTCAAATGTTCTTCCAGCGATATTTTCTTCAGTTCTAAGAAGGCTCATCGACTTTTGCGCACAGATTCACCTGAAGGAGAGGATCAGGATCACCAGGAGCAGGAACAGGAGCAAGAGCAGCAACATGACGAAGACGCCGCCGAAGGAAGCGTGAGGAAACCGGCGGAGGAGCCAGAGCTGACCAGAAGCCTCAGCTCCGGGTCCACATGAAACGTCAATTCCCCTAACACCAGATATCAGACACGATCCCAGTTGAGAGGGATGGCTTATTGGCTTGGACTTGCATTCGTTCGTGTACAGAAGCAACGTGCGTGCGTGGCTGTGGGCGCAATTCGATTCGTCGGTAGAGTTCAGTGGTTATATCTGTCAGGACTCAGGAGGAGAGCTGGAGAGGGAAGGGAAACCGTGTTGTATTCTTTTTTTGATTGCACACTCGTCGATCGTGCTGGGAATAAGTGATTTAAGACAGTGTGTCCGTGCGAAATGTATACAGCTATATAATCTCTAATAATTTTCCGTGCTGGGAAACCTGCTTCGATCGCCTAGTGGGATGCCTGGCTCGGTGGCTCCCTGCTTTGCCGTCGGTGTGCGGCAAGTCCGGGCGTTGTTATGTCATTTCGGTGACCGAAGCTGGAGCCGTCGCTGAAGACGACTCCCAAGCCGCCGCCGCCGCCGCCATCGCGTCGGCTTCGGTGACGCTGCTTCTGTCGCCACCTTCCATCGTGACCGACGCTACCCACTTGAGTCCGAGCTCTTCCACGAATATAGATGCTTCACATGCCATTGTAACCGCATGATCTATCATAGCCATCCCCGCTGTCGGGTGCCTCCACCGCTGATCCGGCCAGCCTCCCACCATCTTCTTCGATCTAGGTCCGTCGGGGAAAAGAAAACCTCGAGAAATCGAGATTACCAACCTTAGAACTCTGAAACCTCAACCCTATCATTAATCGTTCTTCGGCCCTCTGACGGCGGATCCATTATTTCCAGCGTAATTTTGAGCTCCTTGGAATAAAGTCTGGAACAAAAATCTTTCGGAAATTTTGAGCTCCGATCCAGCCCGTGGTTTTCAACTCGTAACACTGACACTACTTGCCGGAGCAATCCCGGACGGCCGGTGACGCGGACACCTTGCTGTGCGACGTAAACTTGATCAGTGGCCGAGACCATATCCTGGCGTTGGCGGCGGATCACGTCGGCTAGCCGTTTGTAGTATATACGTACGTCGGTGCGTATTTGAGTATCTGCATATATATATGCATAAACCCCCCCTACAAGTTTCCTTTCTAAGACCACCACCCAGAAATCTTCCGTTTCCACGGCCCTTTCTTTAGCTCGCCCGTCTTCCGCGCCACCGCATGCGGCAGCCGGCAGCGGCTCCGTCCCACAGTCCCCTCCGTGTCCGCGTCCAACCAGCCTGGAAGTATAATAACCTGGTTTTCCGGGGACCCCGAGCCGAAAAAGGATTCCCACCAACCGCTCGCTTTCCGCACCTTCCCCCACCTCCCGCCCGCCGGCCCGCTCCCTCCCTCCCTCCCTCCAGTTGCAGGATCGGCATCGATGCGATTCGACCGCGGCCTCGCATCCGGTGCGGAGGTCTGCGATTGGGGGGAGGCTCCGCTTCGCCGCCGGAACCGCTGGGAGTTTCCTGCTGGCTCCTAATCCCAAGTGTATTACGCTCTTCTTGCTCTCCGCGTCTCAGCGCGGCCCTGCTGGCTCCGCCGCTGGGAAACGTGTTGCCGCTGGGAAATGTGGGCATTGCTGATGCTAATGGAAGCTGATTCGGGTTTCGTTTTGTCTGCGATGTCTGCGGTTTTCAGGGAGCGATTTGGTATCTCCCGGCATTACTGTTTGATGGCAGACAGCAGTGCTGCTTCTCTGAGGAGGCATTGTGGCAATAGGCAGCTACGTTTTGTACAGGTAAATCACAGGAATGTTTCTGGCCTGCAAGGGAAATTGGAGGCATTACAATAGAAGAAATTTGTAATGGTTACATTATTTCTTTTCTTTGGTTTGTGTTTCTCTGGGAGCAGCAGCAATCCATTCACAGGAGAAACTAGAACAGATCAAAGAGGAGCCTGATCATGGAGCATGTGATTGGAGGGAAGTATAAGCTTGGGAGGAAGATTGGGAGTGGATCCTTCGGGGAGCTATATCTCGGTACATTTTACGTGTTTTATGTTCAAAATGGTTTGCGTTTTGTTAACCGGGAATCCATTTTTTATTCTTCTTAGCTTGGCTTGTCTCGATTCAGGTGTTAATATACAGAATGGAGAGGAAGTGGGAATAAAATTGGTACGTGCACATAAGCCTTATCGTAATGTATATAATCTTTGCATTTAATATGATATTTCTCTTGTCCGGAATCTGAATATGCCCTTTTAAACTTGGGAGTTGAAATGCTTAGTTCAAAATCTTACAATTTCTCCGGTTTGATCTGTCAGGAACCTGTGAAAACAAAACATCCACAACTACATTATGAATCTAAAGTTTATATGCTATTGCAGGGTGGAAGTAAGTGGATTGTATTTATATGTTTTGGTTACAGTAATCCATGCTCACACCTCCGAATCTCTTATTTATTCACCATTTTTTTGAAATATAGATGGTATCCCACACCTGAAGTGGTACGGTGTCGAGGGGGAGTACAACGTTATGGTGATCGATCTTCTTGGCCCAAGCTTGGAAGACTTGTTTAACTGCTGCAACAGGAAACTTTCAATGAAAACAGTGCTTATGCTTGCTGATCAACTGGTGAGTTTTATTGACTCCATATTGGGTCTTGCGCTGAATCCCAAGAGTTAGGAAGCACGTACAATTATAGAGTTTGATATCAACTAAGAAATTGTTAGGAACCATATGTACAGAATTTTCGTGAGTATTCTGCCATAAATGTTGCCTTATTTTTTGGTTAATTTCAAAGTTTTAGGTCGTAATCAATGGTAGAAATCAAAAGAATTTCACGAACACCATGTAATATTATCAGTGTATTTTGTCCTAAGTTAGCATAATTAGAATGATTATTTAAGTTTATTTTTTTCTGAGTGAGGGAGGAGAGTGAGATTTTTTTTTTGTCATATATGCCTCTTTGGAAGACATGATTTTGTATTTTTGCTGATACTTAACTAATTGGTCCTGCCCTTCTTTTAGATAAACCGAGTGGAATACATGCATTCCAAGGGATTTATTCACCGTGACATCAAGCCAGACAACTTCCTTATGGGCTTAGGCCGAAAAGCTAATCAGGTTTTGCCTTACAACCCATCTCACCCCCACCCCCACCCAAGCGCACACACAATGCTCGTTTTATCTTCTTGTTTTCAGCGTGAACTGAATGCAGTAATGAGTTTCCTAAGATTATCCCCAAGATTCTTATTCATCAGTGAGCTAACAATGAGATGTATCCTTTTGATTCTGCAGGTTTATATAATTGATTATGGGCTTGCTAAAAAATACAAGGACCTTCAGACTCATAAACATATCCCCTACAGGTGAAGCATATTAAGTGATAAGGTTTTGACTTGGGATTGAGACTGGATTTTGTCATATCAAGTAGTTCTTCTGATAAACTGCAAGTACATAAGCAAAACTGGGGTGTGAAATTTCTAACTGTCTCTGTACTCACCTCTGTGTTGTCACATCTTCCTACATTTTCTTTCAGAGATACTTCCTAATGGTACACCATTGGGACAATGGACAACCTGACATAGGGTGTATGTGGATCTAATGTAGTTCCAGCCAATGGTGTAGATAGGCACATACACCTGTAAAGGCCATTTTTTTCTTTGCATCGTTTATTACATGTAAACTTCCGAAATAAAATGGTGAATAGCTCAAGTGTGCCTGTCCAGTAGTGTCATGATGTTTAGTGTTATCGTACATATTCAAGAATAAATTTTGACACCAAGCTTCAGAGTCTTCTAGTTTTACATTATGCAAATATGTAATGACTTTTCTTGTAACATTTTACAGGCTAGGGTCCTGGGCCCAAATTTAATTGATAGCTTGGACATAAAGATAACTTTTTACGTTTTTTAGTAGTTGTTTTTGGGGAAATTTATTAGTTATTTTTTCTGCACAGGGAGAACAAAAATCTGACTGGAACAGCACGTTATGCCAGTGTGAATACCCATCTTGGAATAGGTGAGTACAATAAGTAAACATGGCCTCATGCAGCTCTACTGTGTAGTTGAAAAAAAAATAGTAAACCCAGCCTGTTGCCCTTTATCATACACATTTTAATTCGTGGATGCTTGATCATAAAATGAATCTGGGAAAGGAGCGGTTGATATATATCTAGTAAAAGAAAGGGGGAAAACATTGTATTGTGTTTCATATATCTGTATATATTTCACCCAGAACAAAGCAGAAGAGATGATCTGGAGTCTGTTGGCTATCTTCTGCTATATTTTTTAAGAGGAAGGTTTGGCCTGAATCTGTCTACTTTACTATATAACCTATTTTACCAATATTTCAAATGCTTACTTCACATGCTCTATTGTTATGCTTAGCCTCCCATGGCAGGGTCTTAAAGCTGGCACTAAGAAGCAAAAGTATGACAAAATTAGTGAAAAGAAAATGCTTACCTCAGCGGAGGTACTGATTTTTGCCAACATGAAGCTTGTAATTCTGTTATGGTAACTCTTGCATGCATTTGAAAAAATTGTATCAACCAGGTTTTGTGCAAATCTTACCCATCAGAGTTCGTCTCATATTTCCACTATTGTCGCTCCCTGCGATTTGAAGACAGGCCAGATTACTCTTTTCTGAAGAAACTATTTCGTGATGTATTTGTCCGCGAAGGTACGTACCTTCTTTCTTCTGAGTAACTAATGTGGCCAGCTTGTTATTCTCGTCCATTCCAAGAACCATGTTTTAAAACTGGGTCTCATTATTGAGCTATATTGTAGGATACCAATTCGATTATGTATTTGACTGGACTGCACTCAAGTACCCTCAAATGAGTTCAAACAATAAGCTTGTTCAAGTATGTCTCTTTAGCTTTTGATGAGTTACTATTGTCTTTCCATTTCACAAAAGAGAAAATGCCGTTATGTTTTTCATGCAGCAACCAAGTGCAAGAATAGCTGGAGCTGGACCATCTGCCGAGAGAACAGACAAAGCATCAGGTACGTATCCTTGTAGTTGATTGCATTTGGTCCATTGCTATATGAGACACTGATTAATTTGCATAATTAACTTTTTTTTGCCAGTGGGACAAGAGATCCGGGATAGATTCACTGGTGCTGTCGAGGCATTTGCCAGAAGAAATCCAGGCTCTGGTCGCCATGGAGACCATTCCAGGCACAAAAGCCATGCAGATTCCTTTGGAACATCTAACGAAGCAGTAAGTGTCCCATTTAGCTGTGGTAGCTAGTAAACGTGAATGGACATTTACACTATTTTTAAAATGAAAAATATGAAGTCCTGACTCCTGATAATCTTTTCACAGAAACTTGACAGGATGTTCCATACTGTATCGCTTCTAAAGATTAACCCACTATGCTCATCCTCATTTGATTATCACATATAGTTGAGGATGCTAGTCAGCTGAAAGTACTTAGCATACATACTAGATGGACACTATTTTTTGATGTTTACAGAGCATACAAAAATTCTAGCTAGCTGGTACATTTGTTTCTCATTGCAATGCACCAGATTTGATGGAAACAGAAGAACTTACCATGTCTGGCATGTACCAGGTTGCCGACTCGGAGAAATCGCGCTTCTTGTCCCGGGGCGGGAGCTCGTCGAAGATGCCCGCGGGCTCGTCCAGCCGGCCGACCTCCTCGGGGGACTGCAGCGACCAGAACCGCCGGTGGGTCTCGGGCAGCAGCGGCGGCAGCGGGCGCCCGTCCACCGCGCAGAGGCTCCACCACTCGGGCGGCGCCGAGAACAGCAGGTCGTCCCCGCGCTCCCCCGTGGCCCGGGGCGCGGCGCCGGGGAGGGGAGGGGGGGGCTCCGGCTCGCGGAACAACACCACGTTCCGGAGCCTCGAGCGCCTCTCCATCAGCACGAGCCGGAGGAAGTGAACGAACCGGTCAGCCGAGGAATTTCGATATTTGACATCGAATCCGCAGCCCTCACTTATTTTGACCCTCAATTCACGTACCTTTCAAAATAAATATAATCCTCCGACTGCTAATTCTTTTGATTCAAGAAATTCTCTCCACTTTTCTCCATTTTATTTCCTTTTCATTTTCCAGTATTAGTGAATGGATAAGTTAACTCTGCCTTATGTTCCCTACCTATTAGATCACGCCTCCTGACCACGTCTC
Source organism: Setaria italica (assembly GCF_000263155.2). Taxonomy (NCBI): domain Eukaryota; kingdom Viridiplantae; phylum Streptophyta; class Magnoliopsida; order Poales; family Poaceae; genus Setaria; species Setaria italica. The sequence goes on along the minus strand of NC_028458.1, from coordinate 16,696,481 downwards.
ATTCCCTCTCTGGCTCTCTCCCGTTATCCCGTGCCCCATCTCTCGCTCAAGAATAGAAAAGTACAGATGTCGCCCAAGAACTCCAATTCATTCCAAAATCCTCAAATTGTCTAGCACCTGATAATGCAATTGGAAGAAATGGGCACCTGTAATAGGATGAAATTGGAACAAATATTCAATTCCAAATCCTCAATCGCCTAGCACGGTGGCACCTGCACATGCAATTGGATCGGATTGGCACCTGAACTCCTTGCTACACGTGCTTTTGCGGTTGAGCCCGTGCGGCATGCTGCACCATGGCATCAGGAGGAAGCGGGAGATGCAGGAGGCCGTGCCAGATAGCAGCAGAGCGCGGCGCACAGCAGAGCGCGGCGCACAGCAGAGCGGTAACGACCGAAAACGGAAGGGGCAAGGCTAAGGTGCAGCGGAGGGGCCTCGCCGGCGCTTCAGGCGGCGGCAGCATCGCTGGGCGGAGCGAGGAGTGCCGCTAGGTTCAACGAGGAGATAAGGCAAAGGGGGCAAAACAATCATTGCGGTAGGACTGTGAAATAAAAAGAATAAGAAAAGGAAGTGAAATATAGAAAAGGGGAGAGAATCCCTCGTATCGAAAGAATTCGTAGTGGGCATGCGAATTGAGCCTGCGAATTCAGTGTCAAATATCGAAATTTCTTCGGTCAGCCAACAGCGACGGGTTCTTCAAAGTGAGAGGCGGTTTCGAGCATCTCCCTTTCGTTTCCTCGGCACGGTGAACCGTCGGTTGGAACGAATCGGCAAATGGGTGCGAGCCTGCGAGGGTGCAGAGCCTGGAAGAACGCTGCCTGCCATGGAGTCATCACCTTGTTACAAGGCTGCCACGCATATGCTTCCTCCAAAGCTCAACTTATGTGTACTATCCTAGGAGAAAATTAAAGGAAAAAACAAGAACTCAAAGAGTATAATGCAATCTTGTTTGACTGCAAGGCTTCCACTGTCGTTCGCTTCAGATTCTGCCGGTGCCACTCCGGGAACGGTTTCTGAAGTATTGTCGTTCTTGCAAATTCCTCATTTGACCATAAATAACAAGTCAAAAGTGTATAAGCATCCCAAATAATCGTTTAGTCATTCATGAGGTTCCACTGCAAATGTCAAAGCGCAGATTTGTCTCTGCAATGCTATAGGTGATAAGGTGTTGTCGATTGTCAATAGCGAGCCGATTCAGGTTCGATGTTCGATCGGCCCTATGTTGGTGGGTCACCGGTTTCCAATACCCTAAACATATGACCGAGTTGGCGTTGGGATTATGATAAATAACTTATACTCTGCATGTGAGCTAAACAAACATGTCTTAGATTATAGATAGATTATCACAATTTGCAGGGTAGATTATTACATACAATCTAATAAGCTGCTCTGCCAAGCTTACAGATTATAAGCTGCTTTACTCCAAGGGGAAACAAACAGGCACCAGAAAAAAAAAAGAATGATGTCAGGATCACAAAAAAAAATGCGAAAAACAGAACGCTGTCATGTAACAAACGATCACAAAACAAACAGGCTATCATGTAAAATAATCGTCATGTAAAATGTTATGACTTTGCCCGATTACACAAACCGTGTATTGTTGCCGTAATGCTCTCTCTTAACTCCGAATCATGTCACCGTTAAGGAAGCACACACAGCCCCATCTTTTGCAAGATAGCAATAGCATGTATGGGAACTGCAGCAACATCGATTCATCAAAAAAACTTGGGGCTTGGATCATCTTCCATCCAATATTTACAAAACACAATGTCTTCTAATGTTTAATGAAGATGTGTAATCTAGGTACACCGTACATGGCAGGCAGACTATGTGCATAAGGGGAGGATTGCAAACAGGTGTCGCCTTATGGATTTTTTAGAGCAGCCAGCCTCTTCTCTAGTTCCTCCAATTCCGAACTGCAAATAAGAGAAGCAAAGCACTTTTAGTAATTTTAACTCAACGGGACCACAATGTTTAGTAACAGTAAGCTAATCAGATACATGAAAACCTACATATGCCCAGTCATTTATATGTGCAAAAGTTGACTAGATGTCTCAGCATATATCACAAATTCTGCTCAAAAGTCTGCTTACAATTTCCAACAAATATAGACAAAATATCATGAATACAGTCGAAGTTATTTCCAAGAAACGTTGGCATTCTTCTTCACAGTTCGATTATGAAAGGTATTCGATCTATCAGACCAAAATAATACAGGTAGGGGTGCTCAAGCCGGTTTCTTGTCAGAGATGCAAACAAAGATAAATTAACTAATTTTGGGCGTCCAATGGTTCTTCTCACACCAGTCAACCCACCATTGTACACCATAAAAACAGGGATAGAGCACTTAGAAATATCTTAATCATTTCAATAAACAGCAAAACAACTTTGCCAGCGAGCTTAAATTGTCATCCTGGCTTTTGACCATAGTGATTTCAAGTGGAAAAATATAGCAACCATGGCAATCGGGAAGGGAAGTAGAAAAAAAATAAATAGAACTGTGGGTCAAGGATAGAGCATACCTGTCATCAACCTGAACCTTCTTTCCAGCAATTTTTCCTTTAGGAGCCGAGGACAACTACAAGGAGGGAAAATACATAAGAGGTTTAGATCAAAGGAATGGAATATGCAATGCAATATTGTGTTAGCATCTTCAACTACCTGTGAGGCAATGTCGACACCAATCTCATCCAGAACCTAAAAGACATTGACAAGAAATAGAATGAATAATCCAAAACAGAGTATAGGGCTTAAGGAAGAAATTTGGACAGATAAATATTTCAAATAGATGCTATGTGTTTTGTCTGAAAATAGACATTGGAAGTTACCTGATTAGCAAGTTCTTCAGTCTCTTCCTCAGCCTGATCGTCGTCTAAGACATCATCAATTGAATCAGACATCATCTCATTCTGCACAGTGTATAAGATTAGTCAGTGAATACCCTTAAATGCATTATTGAAATATTAATGTGCAAGCACACATTTATGAGAACTTTCCCAGAAAAACAAAGTGTAAAATCATTTAAAATCGCTATAAGTTATTCTACTAATCTCTGAAGAAAGTTTGCATACCATCATATCCATTTGAGCTGACTGCTTTTGGAATTCTTGCATTATTTTCGTCTGCTTGGCAGGTGCCATTTGCTGTAAGAAAGCACATATTCAGTGGAACATATTAACTCAATTAAAAGAAATGATTGGCCTAGTTAGATTCAAACACACAAAAATAAGTTATTATTCTGAAAATGGATGTTACAAGTGAAAGATACCCAGTTAGTTTCTGAACGAAATGCGCACATAATTTTTCAAATATGAATATATGAAATGTCTCAGCACATAAGTTCTGTAAGATATTACCTTATTCAAAGCTCCCATTGCTTTGCTTGCACTTTGTAAACCAGTAGCCACTGAAGTGTTGGCATGCATTGCCTAAGGACATGTTCACCACCAAAATCAGAAAACTAACCTGACTGCATGTGGAAGAAAGCAAAAGGGAGAACAACATTTCACCTGAGTATGAGTCGCAATCCCCCGAATCTGAGCTCGGTTACCTTGCAAATTAGAAATCTGCTGCCTTAACCTGATCAGCTGCCGGGCTAGAATTTTCGTTGCTGCCTGCGGAAGCAAAGGAAATCATTTGAACTTTGTTATATGACCTAGATCAAAATTACCGAACTGAAACTGATTAAAACTAGAGACCTCATTGCCAGTTTTTGCTGTCCTTTTAATTTCAGCAACTAGCTTCTTCTCCTGTTATTGAAAAAAGAATAGTTTGTAAATCTGCTGTTGTTGCTCAATTCAACTGCATCAACAAAATCGAATAGTAGATACATATAATGGAAAGGCAATGATTGCTAAATTGAGTCTCACATATTTCTAGATCCAATATTATGCAAATATAATTTAAAACAAAAAAAAACATTAGCCTCCTAAGCATATATTCATCTTAAGATCCCATCAGTTGAACATGAAGTGTGAACATATAAGGAAATTTAGAAATCAGCAAAATATACAAGGATACTTTTATTAATATCCCAGTGATGTGATCGAACTATCATACCTCTTGTTGTAGTGACGCAATATCTCTCTCAATCCCTACAGACAAGACACCTCAGGCATTAAATAACATATGGCTTGCACAGCTCTTAACTTTGTGAAAAAGCTATTGCACAATAGGGTACAGGTAACCACAAACTGATACAGAATATCATTTCCTTCATTTTTTTAACAAAATTTCCTTCATGTTTCATAGTTCAAGTTTACTCTCAACTCTGAAATCCTCAAAGGTAGATTGTTCAAACAAATCAACTCACTGAAAAAAAGGATTAAGGCATTGGGCATTTTGGGTGTACATGTAACGTTAACAATGCTAGAACATCTAATGTCTATAATTTGCACAAAATAAGGGCGCTGAAAGTTTGAAGTTTCAACGCAGCAATTACTGTTGACAGTGAACAATCGAGCACCAGGAACAAGCTTTTTTGCGCAGCTCGCATAATTGCGTTAGATGCAAAGTGAAGTCACTATATGTAGCTCTGGTTGCTCTAAGTAAGCGCACAAAATATAGCGTCAGACAAAACAACAATTCTCATTATATCTGGTATAAGAGCGCAGCTAGAGACGGGACCAATTACCTCGTGTAGCATTCGTCAGGTCTCGCTTGCTGCTCCGCATCACCTCTGCACAACCAGCACCAAAATCAGAGCCCGGAAGTGAGGGGGGACAAGACGCGCCGCGTAGACATGGGCGCGCGGGTTCGATCCGAGCAGACGGGTCGATTCTTATTAGCGGCGCGCAGCGGCGACCAACCGAAAGCAAGCGCGATCGCGGAGGGGATCGCGGCAGCTGAGGCCGAATTCGATCGAATTCCGGTCGACAAGCAGGGGGAGGGGAGGGGTGGGTGGATCGTACCTCGCGGCGTTGGCTTCTTCGCGAAGGGATTCATGGCTGACTCGCCGCGGTGCGTTCGTCTTCGTCGTCGCCGGGAGGAAGAGCACCGAGGAGGATGCCGCGTACGCGTGTGGGGATGATTTTATTTGTTTTCTTTTTGCCCCGTTTCGTCGTACGCTGGCAGTTGAGGAAGCTACTTCCTGGTTCCTGCAAGTAATCACCCTTTGGGTTTTGTTCTTTTTGCAGTTAGGTACCTCGGGCATTAGTAACTGGGTTTTCCTCATCTTTACTTTTTGAGTATTGACGCCGGGAAACCATTGCAGCGCCTATGCCAGTAATTCGTTGGCTTCCCATTTTGATCATCGATAAAGGGCCTCTGTCGTAAAATGTGAAAAATAAATAATACAGGGGCTGCTTAATTCCTGTCTTACTAATTTCATTTCGACAGGAGGTAAATGGACCAAGTGGGGGAGCTAAAGTCGTACTCCTCCCGTCCCGTATTACATACCCTAAATACATACAAACACATATAAATTTAAAAAAATCAAAATGACCTATAGTTTGGGACGAAAGGGTAGTAGTGATCTGAGGGCACATCGGTGGGGAAAGGATGATTTTTCAGTGTTCTTTAAAGTGATTGTTGTTTATGCACGTTACTCTAGTAAATTACCACACTAAAGGACACGTGTAAAAGGGTACAAGTGTAAACTTGATATTTCCGGATACTACATGTATTCCTTATTGTGGACGTAAACCAACATCAAATATTAAAGGGACGGAAGGATTACGATGGAATAAACACCATAGTAAAGCAAAATGATCATGGAATCCACTTAAAAGTAGAAATTATGGAATCAGAACACTAATCGAAAGCTCACACACCGCTATGCAAACTATTGAAACCGATTGTTACCCTTTTACTTAAGCACAAGGCAATATATAGAAACCTATCGTGTTCTATGCTCTCATGCAAAGCATATATACACGGGAGAGGGAGAGAGGGGGGTAGAGGTAGGGTCTGGTTGGTGGTGGAACTTATAAAGTTTGTCATGTGTTTTGGTGGTGCTCCTAATGGCTCAACCGTCTTCTCCGACTTTGTGCTGCAGGCAGCATATAGTCAAAATAGGACAGAGGCGAAAGTCAATGCTTTCCTTGTGAATGCCTTATGTCCAATGCACTGAGCTTTCAATATAAGAGAACAAGATGGTGGTTGGTCTGGCAACTGCCATGAGGATTCGAAAACTGAAGCCCTCGGTGCCCTGCTCACATGTGTCCACGTGTTATATGAGAAAATGTTAGTTTTATTGTGTTGTACTAGCCTTATAATAGGAGTTATGTGTAAGATGGTCAAACACGATGGATATCACCCCTAAGGAAAAAATCATATCTTTTGAAGGATGTGCAGTGACATTAATAAAAACAAAAGGAGTCCATTGTCCATTATGACGGCTCCTAAGTTACCAACAATACTAATTATGGAGCTTTGCGTGGGATTTAGAGTTTGTACACAGATTTTAGATAAGTTTGGGCAAATGTAGAAGCGTAATACTCTACTTTGTATTTTTTGATTATTGTATTACTTTGAGATTCAGATGTGACAAGTTGGTTCGTGGATGTCCTCCTTAATATACAATTGCATGAGATATAGGTAGGAATATATGTTTTTTTTATACTTGGGTATGACCTTCTTGATGTAGAGAAAAAAAGATGAGAGAGGATGATGCTAGCATGTTTTTCTCTCTTTATTATTAGCACATGCCATATAGTAACTGCACATATGCTGCAACAATTATACTTACGGTCACACTTTTGGGCTTTGCTCTCTGAAATTGAACACACTTAAGGGTTGTTTTTAAGGGTATTTGGTGATGGAATAGAGTGACATATTGTTTGAAGGAAATTCCTTATTTGACATTAGAACTGAAAAAAAATCCTCCCTTTATCATTCTTTATTTGATATTACTATCACTTCCATCAGTTACGTCAAGAAAAATCAACTCCAAAATTTATAAAACTTTTTTAGTGATAGGAAAAATGGAAATAAACCCATTTTGCTTTAAAACACCCGCATGTAACATTATAGTTTTAAAAATAAAATTGACTAACTTACGCTACTTTGAAAATTACCTATAAAATGCACCAAAATACTTTAGAAAAAGTTATGGGACAATAACTAAGTATTCTTCACATGGGATGAGATCGTATATAACACTATTTCTCATTAAAGTTACATAGAGATTTGTGAATTTCTTCTAAAAATTTCTAAATTTCCATTATTCACAATTCTATCTGTATCTTATGATAGGAAAATGTTTTATAAATTCTTGCATCCCTAGGAGTAATAATAGTTATTCCCCATTATTCTTGGAAAGTATTTTGGTTTCATAAAAAATTCAAATAATTTTCATAAGCACTCTAATTTCATGAATTTTGGTTTTCAAACTATAATGGTTGATGTTTGTTTTTAAAGCAAAATCAATTTATCTCCATTTGTTGTATCATTAGAAATTATTTTATGAGTTTTGAAGGTGTTTTGGATGTCATTTTGTCCAACTTAATTGAAGAAAGTGATGGAAATGTCAAATAAGGAATGCAGATTAGAACTAGAGGTTATATAAGGGATGACAAATTTTCAAGACCAAGAAAGCAATTGAGTCATTTTTTGATATCAAATAAAGAATTTTCTCCATTATTTGCCATCATAAATAGTAACCTCACACAAATTATTTCTTACTATCTTAATTATTTGAATTTATATCTATATTGTACTGGCTCTACCCCCATAAGATATTATATGGAATTTCAATGATAAACTAGAAGAATGACATTAATATTGTATGTTGCTCCCTTTTAAATCCACTAATCATTTTATATTTATGCTTACGCGCATAACACAATAGCGTGTAAAAAGAGTCACTCCTTTGGTTCCAAATTATCGGTCACTATGAAATATATCTTGATAGTATATTTATTGGTATTGTAGATATTAACATATTCTTATACAAATGTGATCAAAATTAGATGAGTTTGACTTAAAACAAAGCTAGAGTTACCACTAATTTGTAAATTGTAACTAAGGAAGTAATAATCAAAATTTGACAAAATGTAGAATAAAGTAATATCAAACTTGTTCTGACTTATCTTTATCTTAACCCTGCTTTCACTAAAATGGTATAAATAAGTATTATGTAACATTCTTTTCCCTCTTAATAACTTAAGAAATATGTTACAATAGTCTTATTCAGTAACATATTAAAGTTATCCTTGACAACATAGAACAACAAGCAAAAACATTTAAATGCTAACAACACACAACAACACATGAAAAAGCCAATACAACTATGTACTAGCCGCTTTTGATTTAGTCGTGATACAAAGATGTAAAAATGATCGTCACCAATATCATACATATTCACAAAGCAATATTATACATATCCTCGAAACTTAATAACACAACTTAATAGCCTCAAATAAATACATATATCAAGTGTCATGGGACTCGGTTTCTCAATATACTTATAACCATCTCTTGATTCATTTTGACACCGGCATTTGGCGGGGGTTTGCTTGCAAATTGAAATAAGCAACACCTTGGATGCCATTGACCCCGTTTGGAACCGTGGTCGCAGCGTGGTGCGACGGGAGAACGCGGAGAATCCCGCCAAACGGGTCGCGGCAACTTTGCGGCGTTGCCCCACGAGAGACTCTCTCCCACCGCAGCTTGTCTGGCATCAAAACGCATTATTCCTCCTGCGGTACGAGAAATCAGCCCTGCGTTTCCACTGCTACTCTTCCTCTTCCTTCCATCAACCTCTTCCTCACGCTAGGGTTCCGCACCACCCCTCTCATGCCGTCGTCCTCTCCGAGGCCAAACGGCTCCCCCACCGTAGATCCAGGCGTGCAACGTTCGTGGTGGGCGGCGGCGCGGCACGGCGGGTCAAGTGGGGGGCGGCGGCGCGGCACGGCCTACATGAAGTAGGCGTGCCACTGCAGGTGGGCGGGCGGTGTGGTGCAGAGCAAAGGAGGCCGGCGGCCGGCCAGAGCAGCAACAGAGCAAAGGAAGTGGGCGGCCGACTAGAGCAAATTAAAGCAGAGCAATAGAGCATAACAAGCAGCAGAGCAGAGACAGCAGCGGCTACGTGGGAAGGAAGATGCAGCAAATACAATTTGCTTGTGAGGTTATTTGATGCAATTGCCTCTGTTTTGTATGGGTGATTAATTGCTGTAGTCTATTTTAGGATGAACTAACGGGTAGTATTTGAAGTGGTGTAAAACACTACTACTGATTGTTTTGGCTAGTTCAATGACTTGGAATGTATTACTAATATTTTATCAAAATTTGTATTTTACAAATTTCAAAAATATTGTCAAAATCATCTTCTGCTCATACTCATGAATCAAATGAGTTATCATCACCCACATGAGCATACGGGTCATTTTACACCCAGAACAGATAATCATCTATAAATAATTAGGGTTGCCAAACTTATAGCTTATCTCACCAGCAGATTTTAAATTCTCAAATAAATTTAGATTCTCACACAATCGATTCTCAGGTAAGCCCAAACAAACGGGACTATTAGCCATTAGGCAGTAGCCGGTTAGCCCAAACCGAAAGTGCTATCTTAAAGTGCCATCCGAAAGACAATTCTATTTTGCCCTCCGCTGTTATATCGACGCCCACCATTACCACGCCACCGTCTTCCCGTCTCCCCCCATCTTCACCTCCTCTCGCTCGGCTGCTTCTTGCCTAGGGTTTCGCCTGCTCCCGCCCTCGCCTCCGGCCGCCACCTCAGATCCCACCGCCGCTGGCACCCGATCCTCCTCCGTCGCTTACCGCCGATCCCGCCGAGCTCCGATTCGCGCCCTCCCTCCCCGCCGGAACAGCGTCCGGACGCGCGGGGGCAGATCTGGGTTTTGGTGGTCCGCTTGGTGCATGAGAAGGCCGCTAGGGTTTGGGAGTAATGGAGGTGGAGCCTGCGAGGAGGGACGCGGCGGCGCTGGACCCGGAGCTGCTGCAGCTCCCGGAGCTTGCGCCGGGCGCGCTCCGTGAGAATTCCATCATAGCTGATGCGCTCTACTCGCAGTGGCTCGTGCTACCCGAGACGGCCAAGCTGGTATCCCTTCTACGCGCCCTATTGCCTTCCTCGCTCGCTGTTTTGGGTTTGATGCTTGATTGGCTTGGTTTGTGCTTAAATTTCGCGTGGACTACGTGATCTTGGGCTCAGACTCATTAGAAATGTCGTTCGTGATGCTTTGGTTGGCATCCTTGGTGCTGCGGCGCGTACTGGTTAGATTAGTACTTCGAATCGTATTTATGAGCTTGTGTCTTCGATTCAAGTATGATGATGGAGTTTGGTAGATCAAAGTGTATGGTCTGTTTATTGGCTCGGTTTGTCTTTGTTCCTAGATAATTCTGTACGTCTATGGTCTTGTTCTTCAACTCACCAAGGTGAATTGCAGTCTAGCTGAGCAGCATGGATATAGCATTTGTCTGTGCCTAATGTACATATCCGTGAGTCTTCATCTGGTAGTCTCTGTGCCAACAGGTTGGCTTTGGTTGTTGTAAACTTAGCACTCTGCAGATGTTGGATCTGTATTATAGTGAGCGTGGGAGGTGCCCTTTCTTAGTATCATATTTTATCTGAATTAGTTATTTTGTCAGTTTGATGACAACTGTAGAAGCCTGCCTCATATGCATAACATGCCCGATAGTTCTATGATTCCATTGGAGTCCAAGTCTCAAACCTTTAGTTTGCTGGATGCATATCTGTTTTATCCATTTTTTTCCTAATAAGGAGCTTTTAATGCCACATTGAATTATTTGGGCAACCCATGGCTAGGATTCTGGTAGTGATCTTTAGCCTTAGTGAATTATTTTATTGTTTTTCTACACTACTGTTACTTTTTGAATTTGATCATAACTTGATGCCGATAGCATGTACCATGTTTGTAGGAGATATGTGGCATATACAGTGACCTTAGTGTTGCTGAAGCTGTGTTTCATGTCACAACACTGATATTGGAACTAGCATGGTGCACTCAAAGCTGGTTCTAGTCTGTCTCCTTATGTTATTTTCATTGCTGTATTAGTTGATGGGTTTGAACGAGTGTCTGGTTGACGGTTTATGGTTGATACTGGTGAGTGTAAGATTTATGAGCAAATTATATGTGTTATGCAAATGTGTACGCTCTTGATGCCATACCTGAGGTGCTACAAGCTCAGGATGGCAGCTATGCCTGTCTTCAGTTTGAGTAAGGTTGTGCTGTCCATCAGTTTTGCAAGGGACTTATGGTGGGTCCTCCGATGCATGGATTTGAATTTTTCATGGACTTGGAGTTTTGGACTTGAGGGTTTCTCTTTGCAATAGCATTATGGTAGGGGCATACAGAAAATTTCAAGTTTGGTGTGCTGTATTTTGACTTTTCAACAGTGATGCTGGTTTTGATTCTTAGCTCATTTCTGGTCTGTGTCAGTACCTTTCAGTGAATAACTGCATTTATTTATATTTGATGCTGAGTGTAATGGTTTTCTAGTTGATAGTTTACACTGTCGCTTCGATTGTCCTCAAGTCCTCCTTAGTAGCTTAGTTTATGAATGCCTGTGTACCTTATTATTGTTTCATTTCATAGTAGTGTCTATTGGCACCGTGCTGGTAGACCATACATCAAGCACTGGTGCTACCACTACAGTAATTTCTTTATGCAATAGCATTTCCTGTTATGGAAGCTGTAAATATAGATATATTGCAAGTTATAACAATTTCTGTGGCCTAGCATGTTCTTTGTCCTTCAATAATTCTGTTTACCCATAAGATCTTTTCCATGAGGAACCAATGATGGCCAATTGCGGATTGAAGTGGATGGGGGTTTAAGCTTGAATGGATTTAATAAATGTACCCTACCTAGGGGTGAAAATGAAAAGCCTTATGGCGTTGTCTACAGCTTTAGACTTTATGTGGATAGTGTTACATCTTTGTTCGATGATGCTATAATGTTCTGTTTTCATTGTGAGCACTGCCAATGTTAGTGCTGTACTTGCACATCTATTGCATTTTCTTATGTGATTGTCAAGATATCTTCTCCAGCAACCGCTTGATCTTCTGTAAACTTATATTATTGTATATTTTTGAGTTTTTCTTTATTTTTATGTGAATGATCCATTGTTTCTTATCCGTTCCATGTACCACTAGGTAAAGTCTTTGATTGAGGATGCAAAAGCTGGTGCTACGCTTAATGTTGCTGGAACCTCTGCTAGCACAAATGCTGCTTCAAGTAGTTCTCTACCATCAATGTTTCCTGCTGGTAGTGCTCCTCCACTTTCTCCTAGGAGCACTTCTGGTTCTCCCCGTGTTATGAGACGAGGATCTGGTGCTGGACCATCGTCCTTGGGTTCTCCATTAAAATTAGTTAGTGAACCAGTGAGAGAAGTTATACCTCAGGTACTTTGCACTTGCCTTGAAGTAATTGAAGTTTTTGTTTCTACATTCATTGTTTAAAGCGTCAAATTTTGTTGGATCAATATGTTTTGTAGTTTTACTTCAAGCACGGGCGTCCTCCTCCGAAAGACTTGAAGGAGCAGTGCTTATCTAGAATAGATCACCTGTTTTTTGGTGGGGAGGGGCTTCAGATTCAAGGTGAATATGGTATCACAGCTTGGTTTTTGGCATTGAAATGAATTCTGAAGCTCATATGCCTTATTTGTCCACACCAGAATTCAGATCGGTCACAAAGGACATATGCAAACTCCCTTCATTCTTCTCCAGTGTTCTTTTCAAGAAAATTGATGTTGCGTGCACTGGAACCGTCTCAAGGTATGATGTTCGACATCTGAACACAAGGTCTTTAGTGATGCCCGTCTAAAGATCCAGTTGGGGAATTGTAGTTTCTTTCAGATGTCAGGACAGTGTCCCTTTATGTTATTTCAGTTCTTTCTTCTTTGGCGTCTTGGTTCCTTTTCCCTGTCCTTGAAGCTTGTAAACATGCTGACTTCTACTTGATTACAATCATGTATGTTGGTGCCTTTTACCTCTTCTGTCACTTCAGGACATATATTATTCTTAGCTTATGCTATAACTCTTCATTGTTCTTCAGCATTTTAGTTGGACATTTCATTTTTAAGATAACAATGTTGCTATCTTGCGATGAAACCAACATTTAACATTTTTTGGTCAGTTAAGTCTTTTGTAGATGCAAGTGCTTTAAGTTGAAGTCTTCTATCCTGTTTGGCTAGTACCTGGACTGCTGAGCATGAGACTTCAAGGTTCTGTGATAGGTCACATTAATGACTTTGGAACCTGGCTGCCTTTTGGTTGAAGGATGCATCCATATGCATATTTGGCAGCAAAGGAATTATATAGGCTAGGTTACAAGGTCTAGCAAAGTTGCCAACACAAAACATTGAGAAATGCAAAGAAAGTGAGAACAGTAGATCAGGCGGACTAAGAAATTAGAATCTGCTAAAGTGGTTTTGCTATCCTGATTTTGCTGGGAACCACTGATGCTAGTTTTTCTTGAGTTCGTCCATACCTGTAGTGGTAGATCATACCTTAGGCACTGATTTGGAAGCTTTTGGCTTGGAGGCTTCTTGATTCAGCATTCACGCTGTAAAAGAAGTGTTGTAGCTTCTAGCTTGCCTTTCCTCTACTAGTGTGTCAGATCTTGTAACATGCACCATTGCTCTGATAGTAAGATTTGACATCACTCAGCTTCTGCATTGTTTCATAGTTTTTTAATTACTAGCAGGGAATGTGATGTCATGTTTAGTAATGTTCTCTTTACCATGCTAGAACATGTGATTAGGGATGCAAATGGTTCAATTAACCCACGAGTTCATTTGATCTATAGATTCAAGCAAAAAGGGGGGGAAAAGGAGAAATAGCTATTAGGAGGATGCAGAGTTTAATAGGAAAGGGTGGGGTTTGAGTTGATTTTCATCAAACTTACATGTCTACACGCGATGGTTTCTATTAGTGATTCTATGTAAATGGCTTCCTGTTTTATCCCTCATACTGGTTATTCTGCTTAACATTGGTAATTGCATTTCAGATTTAAATTTGGTAATCTGACTCCATTTCTGAACGCAGGGATGCATTTGTTGAATACTGGATCAATGATAATAAGATTACAATGGATATGGCTAGCCAAATATTTGAAATATTAAGAAAGCCAGGTTACAACTATCTCACTCAGGTCAGCATTGTTTTCCTCCGACTGTTCTCAGTGTTAACACAGGAATAGATGACTCTAGCTGAAGAGATTTAGTTCTGTATGACTTCTTTTATACTGATGGGAAAAATTATGTTCTCTAATATGTGCAGGATGACTTCAAGCCTGTCCTAAAAGAACTCCTGGCAACTCACCCTGGCTTAGAGTTCTTACAAGGGACCCCAGAGTTTCAGGAGAGATATGGTAATTCCTTCTATCCGAGGGAGCTGCAGAATTAATTATTTACTCCAATTTATACTCCTTCCATTTGGAATTAGAGGGTGCCATTTTTTTTTTGCTCAGACAAATAGCATGTCATGATTTACTGTATTTGCCCTTGCCTAGTGTTAAGTGGGCATGCCCTGATAGCCTTTGTTGACTCCTGGTTTCTATCGTAGTTAATGCAGCTTGCATGGAAGTGTGCATGGCTGGGCACCAATTGTGGCTTGAGTTAGAACTGCATGCCTGCTTACTCATGACTGCCTGGGAATAGCAACATGTTAATGGGTCACACATGCATGGACTTAACTAGGGTATTCCTGTACATTTCTGCACCAGGGAAAGCATGCACCCTCTATTCCTGTACGGCTAAACATTTTTTTCGAGAACACGCAGGAGAGCTACGTATCTTTGTATTAAGAAGAAAAGAGTTTTACAACGCGGGCCTGCTGGCACTCGCTTTCCTGAACAGCTAAACAAAAAACGTGTCCTGGTAAAAGAAAACGGAGGGTCATAGACGTGCTGCTTTCCATTGCTTTTTTTTTTCTGTTCCTTGATAAATGCACATGTGAAAATTAGTAACAGGCAAGCCCTGTACCTGATGGTATAATGGCATCCTTGCATAGTTGCATTGTTAGGTGTTCAAAACTGATCGGCCTTTTGTTATGCTTAATAAATATGATTTTGTGGCTGCGCATATGTTTTTGCAACAAGCTTGTTATGTCATGAAAACATTGACGCTTCTTCTCCTTTTTTGAATAAACAGCATTGGCACTTCTCGTCAACACTAATAATATGATGCCTTTTTAATTCAATAAGTTCAGCCTGATAACCTTCTTGCCATAGAGATTATGGGCAATGATAGCACTCCTGATTTAAATTCTTTCCCTTAACGATTGGAAAATGCTGGTAGGAAAAAAAGTGTTGGTTGCTTGAAGTCTGGAGTATTACCAATCGTTACTAAAAACAACTTGATACCCATTATGATAACATAAGATTTTCTGAATATTTTGAACTGTTGCTAATGTTTGCTGTATCATGTTCATTTATAACCATTTCTTGATGTTTTCTTCAGCGGAGACTGTAATATACAGAATCTTTTACTCCATCAATAGATCTGGAAATGGCCATCTGACTCTGAGAGAGCTCAAACGTGGAAATTTAATTGCCGCCCTTCAGCAATTAGATGAGGAAGAAGATATCAACAAAGTGTTGAGGTAATTAATCTATGAGTCGTTAACAAATTGCTAGTGTCCATTTGTATGTGTACGCCCATGAGTTCTGAGAAGAGCAGAGGTTTTCGTTGCACTCACGATCCAGTTTCTTCCATGCATTTTTGTACCTTACATGTACTTCTATTAGTTATTGTGTGGATTACAATTGTTGATGCTCTTCACATAGTACAATAATATTCTTGCATGACGTTTCCCAATGGTGATAATGTTGGGTTATGTTTTTACGCAGATACTTCTCATATGAGCACTTCTATGTGATCTACTGCAAATTTTGGGAGCTGGATACAGATCATGATTTCTTGATTGATAAGGAAAACCTTATCAGATATGGAAATCATTCATTGACCTATAGAATAGTTGATAGAATTTTTACACAGGTTAGTCCATCCTGTTGTTGCATTCAGAATTTAGCCATTGTTTACCAAAGTGTTATGCTTTGTGTACTTATATTTGGCTATTTTACTGCTACTTAGATCCCAAGGAAATTCACAAGCATGACAGAAGGAAAGATGGGTTATGAAGACTTTGTTTACTTTATATTATCAGAGGAAGACAAATCATCTGAGCCTAGCCTTGAATACTGGTAACTGTGTTCTGAATAGACTTGTATGTGCATTTTGGGAATTGTTCCTATTGCCTTAGTTGTGATATAAGGTCATTTCAACTTAAGTCTTAATGTGTGGTGGAGGTGCGTGCACCCTGTTTACCAAAGCCAGGACACCAAACATATTTCATATTTTCATGTCAAGGGCCTATTAAAACTTCATAATTGATGTTGATCTGATGGACCCCTGCTTTTTTTCATAATCTTGACAAATGTAGTAAAGGCAACAATGGAAGTTATTGTATCTTTTAACTTCTGGACGAGGGCATTATATGTTCATACCGCATAGACTTTTAAGTTGCAACCTTTGTATCTTTGCTGTAGTGTAGTGTATTACTCAGATTTTAGTTGTATGTTTATTGAAATATGTGAAACAATTTTTACAGGTTTAAGTGCATTGATCTTGATGGTAATGGTATTTTAACTTCCAATGAAATGCAATTTTTCTATGAGGAGCAATTGCACCGTATGGAGTGCATGGCACAGGAGCCTGTGCTTTTTGAGGACATATTATGCCAGATGATTGACATGATTGGACCAGAGGTAGATTCTCACACATAATCATAAAGCATTTTAACGGGATTTGATAAAGCTTTCCCTTTGTACAGAATGAGAGCTATTTTACACTACGGGACTTAAAACGGTGTAAACTCTCAGGAAATATATTCAATATTCTTTTCAATCTGAACAAGTTCATGGCATTTGAAACTCGTGATCCGTTCCTCATTCGCCAGGTGATTATAACCCTTCATAAAGTTTTAGATTCACTGCTCAAATATCAACTTAAATAATTGGATACTGATTAATTGCAGGAACGTGAAAACCCAACTCTAACCGAGTGGGATCGGTTCGCCCATAGAGAGTATATTAGGTTGTCCATGGAAGAAGATGGTGAAGATGCTTCAAATGGAAGTGGGGATGTGTGGGATGAATCACTTGAAGCTCCATTCTGAATTGCGTAAGTGTTTCTACTTGATATTGTTTGATCAATTCAGTAACACAACATGATAGTTTGATAAGATAGCTATATGAATTGTGGAAGAGACCATGAATTTTTAAAAAAAGTAGGATACACCCTTGTCTCATGCATACAAGATGTGGGCAAGATTTCTAGGCTCTGCTCGCTTGAGCTATTGCTGCGGCTGCAGCTGCATCCTACCTATACAAAAGTACTGTAGCATTGAACTAAAAGTGGCAGCAACAGCCGCAGCAGTAGCTGAAACGAACACGCTGAATGGAGGGAATGTTATCTTATTTTTCTCTACGATTAAACCTTGCTTGACCTGTTCATTTCCTCCACGTGGCATGAAAGTACGCTTTAGACATCACATACTATCAACTTTAAGATCACGACTGACAAAAGAAATTTGGCAGTTTAAAACCAGAACTGACACCCAATGACTGGCTGACACCTTGGTTTCTGGTGTTTCGTTTTTTTCAAACTATGATAGCAAAGTTGAACCTCTCTGCTGATACTTGCGGTCATGGTCGTACTAGCTTTTATAATTTCAATTTTCCGATTAACAGGTCTTGCTGCTGGAATTTGGTTGAACATGGGTGAATTTGGTTGAACAGCAGAAGAATTGTAAAGTTGGTGGCTACCCTGTGGATGCCATTGGAGGCTCACAGCAGATTCAGTAACACCAAAAACTACTTACAGGTTTTACTGTGCAGGTCTGATTCAATATTTGTCAGTTGTCCTGTTGTGCAAACATTTTTGCTTGGCTGGAAAAGTGGGGAGGGAGGTTGATAGGCGCGTCCTGCAGTGTCAAGGCAACAACCTCAACAGTCGCAAATGATACTAAAAGGAAGGACCCTTCCTGGTCGACTAGTTCCATTTGTGTTCTGATTGGTCCTTAAGGGGGGGTGTATGTTAATTCAATTGCTGTGCGCAAATTTTGGAGCTGAACTGTTAATGTTTGGCTGCCATTTTCTTTATTAATCTTTGGAAGCGCGAGCTAGCAATTCCATCAGTGACTTCGATCGTGGTATGTAGCTTTCAGGTTCTGCTTTCTCATCAGCATGTTGTTTTGTAGTTCTTGGTTTATTGCCGTTCGAACATTTTGGGAGAAAGCTCAGAGACCTCAGGGCTTGGATACTGTTGTCATTTGTAACATTACCGAGAAGCCGTGGATTTGGGTGCATAGTATTTTTTTAACGAAAAGGTAGATAACATTGGCAATCCAATTTTTTAAGGTGTAAATTTGGAGAATGTTCGAGATTGCAGTACTGTCTGTCAGGTTGGTTCGTTTTCTTGGCAATTATTTGCCGTTTGCATTTCGAGCTACCTTGCTGTGTTGGAACTTTATACCAATGTGCATGTGTACTATTTGCTGTCACTTTCTTTTATAGAAAAGATGTTTTCTTGCAATATTTCCTTATCTTTTTGTCGGCCATTTTTTGTCATTGTCATGATTAAGAGCATATCCAGCAGCTCGTCTGTCTATACCCTATTACAGTACTACAGACTTATAGCATGTACGGTGCTGCTACCAAAACAGTTCGTCCCTAAATAAATGGGCTGCTTCTTCCAGTCTCATCCTAAAACGTCGTCAGCCCTCAACCCTCCATTGCCTTGCTGCCCCTAGATTGGAGCACTGAGCGCGGTAGCTCCTTTGCCCGTGCAGATCCGCAAGATCGGTTGCTTGCCTTGTCTATGATGATGCCGCTTGAGCTCGGCTCTCCTGATGGTGAGGTACCTAAAAATCTCACTTCCAAAGCCTTAAATAGAGTTTAAACCCGAGCCTTCTACCCTGGTAGTCGAACTGTTGGGCTAAATGGTGGTTTGATGAGGTTGGTTCGACCACATGTATAGGAGGCTTGACATCTTCACACCTCTTGGGCCCACGTGTGAGCCGAAGTCATAAACTCGACTTCACCGGGTGAAACATTCTTTTATTTCTTCCTCTCCAAGCCAAAGAACAAGTCATGCAACATGAACCTTAGAGTTTCTCCACGTTCCCTCATCTGCTAGCTCAAGGAATCATGATCAGAACCAAGGAGCTCCATCAATATTATCTTCACATCTTCATCTTCATCAGGCACCATGGATGGAGTATGCACAAGGATACCCCGCTACACCAACTTGTGCCCTTGCTTATATTGTGCTTGATCTTACTTGATGAGCCACTGTCGCTCACAATTTACTCATCATCATTCTCAACCTAGAAAGAACAGCAAACCCTAGTACTCTCACCCCCACTTTCCATCACAAGGACAATAGGAGTAGTATCTCTTTGTAGCACCATGAAATTAGATAACCAAACTACCTTAGAATCAAGCCTTGCTCCAAACAAGACACGTGAAGACACAAGGCCGAATTGATAATGACTCTATCAGGGACACGTGAAGACGCGAAGGAAATCCTACTGAAAAGGATCAACGGCTGAGTCGGTGAATCACCAATCCATTGCACCAGGTCAATCGGTGCATGAAGATCAGCAATAGGACCAAGGCAAGTGCAACTATACGTACACACCAAACCATCCGGTGATATGCATTTGTGATGCATTGGATCAGTCGCGTGCCCGTGGCGATGAAGCTCAGTGTCTATGGAAGCGAAGCGTGCGACACCAACTCGGTGTCAATAGTGAGGACGTTCAATGGACGTTCGCCGGATCAAAGAATGTTTAGTGGCAGAGAGGAAGAACGGCTCTGAAAGTCACTGGACAATTCGGTGATGTCGAAGGATGGGCAGTGTCAATGGGGCCCAATATTCAGTGGCTCAATGTCCAGCGCACGAAATGATCGTCGATTCATCCGGTGATTCACATCGGTGTAGCACCGGACCATCTAGTATTTTTAGTGTTTGTGGCCATTGGAGCAATTGATAGTTTTTGGACTTGAGGTCTATAAATACCCTCTTAACCTAGCTATTTGAGGTGTGTTAGAGCTCGGAGATTAAGGTGATTAGTAGAAGACGTATCTCTTGATTAGTGTTAGTTTAGACTACTTAATGGTGGCTTTAGGGGTTAGGTTAGAGTTAGGTGAGTTTTGCACACCTCTTTATTATTGTCTTATCTGTGCTTGCGCACATCAAGTATTGTAAATCTGGGACTTGTAAGTTTTGCGAGATCCTCTAACCGCATTTCTGGAGTGACCACTAGTGGTTGTGAGAGGAAGGAGATGTCCTTAACAATTTGTGGAAGCTCTACTTGGTGAAGACGGTGGAGAGCATTCAGGAGAGTCAAGATGGAGACCCAATAGGGAAGACTCATCATCGATCCCCGGAGCTACTTGACTGGGAGCTTGACCCTTGCATAGGGCACTCCCTTGTGAGGGGCTTCAACGAGGATTAGGGAAAAGAGAGCTTTTCGACACCTCGGTAAAAAGTCATCGTGCTGAGAGTTTACATTTTCTATCTTATTTAGCTTCCCTATTATTTATTGCACTTTGAACATTCCGAATTTATCTTTCCTAAAATTGACATGGGTAAGACTTGAAACCTAGGGTTGCAACGGATAGAAAATCTTAGTGCACATCTAGAAAGATTTTAAAATAGAATTTTATATGCCTTATTTTTTTAGAACACCTAACTCGCCTCTTCTTGGAGTGTCACGGTACTTTCAAGGGTATTTTGCGGGGAAAGAAGACAAATGACACCACTATAATATATTTTTTACACTAATGATGACCCCTATAATCGAGTCAATTAATAGGTAGATAATAATTACTAAATTATATTTAACGATGGTACTATATACCACTGAGTAGTATAATGTATAGTAAAAAACTCAAGGAACTCCAATTTTAGAAGATAAGTGCATACCAAAAGAAGCAATTTACTCCTTTCATTCGTTGTAAGTCAAACTTGTGTCTATCTTTAACGGTTATAGAAAAATGTATCAAATAAATACACTGTGAAAACATATTTCATAGTCTATCTAGTATAACATTTATGTATTTTTCTATAAATTTGGTTAAAAGTAAAAGTTTGATTTAGAACAAAACTAAAATGACTGATAATTTTTATGTCAAGAAGTGAAATTAGAAGAGACGACGTTTGTGGCAGTGATATTCCGGATCCCAAGTCTCCATGGACAATTCTCTTATCCCCATCCCACATGTCTGGAGAAGATGCATTAGTAGCACAACAGGCGGTGTCATCGTCAGCTTTTGATCTGTCCATTTGGAGTGGTCCGTTGAATGAGCTGCTAAGACAATTCATGGTGAACACATAATCCATTTGGAGTAATCCATTTTGATCTTAAGGAGTTAAGGTTCAGTTGAGGCGGCTACATGAACAAAGACAATTGCTCCAGGAGCACAACACGTGAACACATAATCAATCATCAGCCGATAACCATGCTTATTGAGGTAATGTGCGCGAAGCATGGCACAGAACCACGGTCTCTGAACAATGCTGCTCTCTGCTGCTTTGTGATGTGAGGCTTAAAGATGAAATGCATAGCACGACCCCACTGTGTCCATTCTATGCCAAGCATCATGGTGTGGTACTGGCAAACAGTCCTCTTCCGCAAACAAGTGTGACCTGAAGACAGCAGCACGGTAATGTGACGCTGGGTAAAGACAGTTAAGGGATATTACACTTGCAACTTTTCTTCAAAGAGAAACAGTACGGTAACAGAAGCCTATACATCATTAACCATGTATTTAGAAACAGAACTGTTATGCGAGGAGATGTGAAAGCTACCAGGAGAGTTGCTTAAGCGTACCCTTTTTCGCTAAATTTCAGAAATGCAGCTTGTTCTTTCTGAAACGTGATCCTAGCTAATTCTACTTTAAGAGAGAGAAAAAAACTGGCATCCTTACTACTTTGAGACCTGAGAGACTAAGAATTTGATGTTTCACATAGACAATCACATGTAACTCAAAATACAGCGACAAATGGAGCCATCTATGGAAAGAATACAGTGCTGCACCCAAAATGCAATAGACTTACACAATGTATGGTAAATTGGCAACAGCTTAGATTAATAAAATATAATAACTGAACGCTACTAACACTGAACACAAATACACAATATGGTTGAGAAATAAATATAGTTGCAAAGAATGATACCTCCACCTCACATGTTCTAATAGTGAATACAAAATAAGTCATGTGCTAATGATGCCAACGAAAGGAAGACATGCTATGGCACAGAACAGTGATTGGCGTGTGCATATATTTGACACGAGTGTCTGAGCCAAACCATTGATTGCACATGAGGTTCTAGAAAATGTTTATAAAGGAATACTAAAAAATCTATACGAGACTGGAAAGGCAGGAACCAAGTTATAAGTACCATTCCATCCATACCCACTAAATCTGCAATATAAGCAACGACGAAAATAAACAACAGGAGATAGGTACCTCATCGAAGCCATCATGCACACTGCAAAACATCCAGAAATTATCTGCTGTAGCTGACTTGAATTTTCTACCACTTTCATAACTATTGAGTGACTTGAGGATCTTACAATCCAGCAACTAGCTACTTAAAACAAATTGAGAATCTTCTTTAAGGACCTTGCACTCTACTAACTCCTGGTGTAGCATTTGGGCCTCTTTAACTCGACCTGATTTGGCAACTCTTGTCACTATAGATAAGTAAAATGCACTCCTGTGGTTAATATTTTTTGATACCATTACTCTTAGTATTTCAGCAGCAGCTTCAGCTTTACACTCTCTGCACAATGCTTGGATCATCATGGAAAATGTAGTTGCTTTAACCTCAAAACCAAGAGCAAGCATCTGATTCAAAAACTCCAGTGCTTCCTTGGCCATGTTCTTCTTACAGAATCCCATAACAAGTGAACCATAAGTGACATCATCAGGACTGATCCCATCACCAATCATTTCATCAAACAGAGTCATAGCATTAATAACCTCACCCTTCTTCGCTAAAGCATCTATGAGGGTGTTGTATGTGATACGAACCACCTGGCATCCATTTTCTCTGATAGAATGAAAAATCCCGAGAGCTTCTTCAACCATCCCCCTTTTAGAGATGGCATTCAGAAGTGTGTTGTATGTCACTATATCAGGAAAGCATTTCTCACTCACCATCATCTCTAAAACATCAATTGCCTGATCCAGATGTCCATACTTACAGAAGTAGTTGATAAATATATTGTAGGCAGTAACATCAGGCTCATGATTTGCCTGCTTCATGTGTGAAAGCAAATCACCTACTTCAGACCACAATTTCTTGTCACAAAGGGAATGAAGCAAGATGCAATAGGTTGCACTATTTGGCTCGATGCCTTCAGCTGCAAGACGAGTTAAGATCATCTTTGCATCCTTCAAACAGCCTGCTTTGCATGATGCGTTGATGAGAGCATTGTAGGTGACAACATCTGGTTGGCATCCCTCCAAACCAAGTTCATCTAATACTTTAAGAGCCCGCATGGGACCGCATTGTTTGCAAACAAGATCAACAAGCAAGGTGCTCGTCATCTCATATGGTGGCCAACCTATTCTTAGCTGTTCTTTCCAAAAGGAGACTGCCCTGTCATACATATGCTGGCTGCACATGCACCTAATCAAAGTGTTAAAAGTGATGCCACTTGGAGAGCAACCGGTAAACCTCATATCCTCCAATACTTTCATCGCAGAACTCAGCTGCCCTTCGCAGCAAAGTCGCGCAATCAACATGTTGCAGGTGATCGTGTCGGGAACACCACCTGAAAGCACCATGACCTCAAGAACATGCCTAGCTTTGTTTGCCTTACCAGTTCTCACAAGCCCACGGATTAGTCTAATACAGCACTTTGAATCTGGAACTAGGCCATGTAACACCATCTCATCGATCACACGGCAAGCTTGAATGAGCTTTCCATTGTTGCAGTACCTGCGGAGGCTGTCGGCATAGCACTCAGCTTTATACTTTGAAAAATATACCCCATTTGCCACCTTGTCCGAGTTATGATTCAAGGGCCTTCTTGGTTTTTGTTGCTCTTTCTGCTTTCTCAGATTAGCTTCCAGAGATGGTACAGCCTTCTTGAACTCTGCAGTTGTTCTGCCATTTCCATGGTCTGCACCTGCATCGACAAAATCATCCTGCATCTTCGGTCTGGTCGTACCACCACTAGATTAGCTTCATTCTTCTGCTCAGTCCTAGTGGGATAATCCAAAGAGACGGCATGCCCCCTAATCCGCAAAGACCGTGTAGACGCGTTTATGATTACTGGAGAAGAAACATATGACCACATACCGCATCCGCAGTAGATTATATCACCAATTTCCTTATGGAACAACCATGGCAAGATCTAGTTCTACGGAATTTAAACAACGCATTCCACTCTTCAGATATCTTGCGTGGAACTACAGGAACTCCCCAAGTACCGCCCTCAAGTTCCTCCCTGCGCACATTAGAAAGGGCGACATCAGCGCAAAAACAAGGAAAACACGCACTAAGCTCAATCGAGCAGAAAATAAACCCAACTAATTTCGCTCGGGCAAGCGTGTTAGAGCTCTTGCTTAGCGATTTCTTAACAGAGGGCCACTAACTAGGGTTTGCACGAACTAATGTGGGGAAGAGAAGGTAAAAGACAGCCTCCGCAGATGCTTACGAGCTGTAGCGGATTGCACCGGGATTACCTGCGGCGCTGGCGCACAAGGCCCGGAATGGAGCCGCGAGCGGAGGCCACCCCGAAGATCCGCGCTTCTACGGGCGAGACGGACTCCCGAGTAGGAGAGATGGCGGCGCGGGCGGCGGAAGACGGCGAGGCGAGGTAGACCCTTGCGGCCGGGAAGCAAGCGAACGAAGCGACAAGCGAGGCTTTTGTCTGGGAACTGCGGGCTCTGCGGGGACGCCGGGGAGCGACAGAGTAGCGGCGGAGAGGCGGTTGGCGGCCTGGCTGGTGGGCCCGGGGCGCAGTGCGTCGCCCACCAAGTGGAAGCGGCGTGTAATATCGGGGAGGCCGGGAGGCGGTGGGCCGGCCTGCGAGCGCCAGGCCATGGCATGTGCGCGCTCGGGCCGGGGTGGTTACGTATTCGGCCCGTGAGCGAGCGTTGGACAAAGGAGAGAGAGGAGAGAGGGGCGGGCCGCGGCTCGTCGTGTTGTTGTGGTCGTCGGCCCGGGCGAGTGAAGGGGGCCCACTTGGGGGTGCGGGGAGCATGGGACCCATGGCCCGACAGATTGCCACCGCGCTTGGTCTTTCCCGGCTTTTGAGCCGCACCCTGCAGCTCCAGCTTTGGGGCGCTGGTCCTTTGCCTTTTTTTCCCCTTGAAACATGAAAGTTTTGGCTTCACCTTTTTCCGCTTTCTTTTCTGGTAGCTTTGCTTGCTCTTGGGACGACTCTTTCTTGGAGAAGATATGTGAACTGCCATTTGTCAGGTTTGGAGAGGGAATATAATAAAACCATAATTCTTGGAGTGCCCTTTCCTACTCATGGGATCGAGCGTTCAACTCGTTCCTAACTCAAGCAAAAACTTGCATTGCCTCGGAGTCGATCACAGATGATTGATTGGACGGTTTTTTCTTAAAGATTAAAACAGCTAGAAGTATCTATCTTTTATGCACTATTTTGCTATTCATAAAGAAGCTACATCAAAATCCAAGAAGATTACTTAAAGAGGCAATTCCTTACAAGCCACTAAAAAATTCTCACTTCCATATGTACCATTAAAAAAAAATTCAGTGTCTAAGCTACATCTAAATCGAAGAAGGTTACTCATGGAGGCAATTCCCTACAAGCCACTAAAAACATTCTCAATTCCATATGTACCATTAAAAAAATTCTAGTGCCTCTCGTACCATTGGATCATTTTTTATTGTACCTCAATGACACCACCGTCTAGTTTTGGTAAAACGGAAGCTAACAACAAGATGAAATAACCATTTTGCCCTTCTACTTCCTTCCATTTCTCATCTCTCCTCTCCTCTGGTCGTTCCCTTTTGGCCTTCGAGGCCACAGCTGTGGCCTTATCGGTGGCCGCCATGCTCCACGAGACTGCGCATTGGAGGGACCCCTCCCGCCCATCCCATCCAGGGACTTCTTCAACATCCTTATCCCCCTGCCGCAGCTCGCATCCTCCTTATCCTCCTCCTCCTCCTCCCCGGATGTTGTCCGCACCACGTTCTTGCCCTCCTCCATGCCCGTCGCCTCCGCCTCCGTGAGTGAGCCCTCCTCCATGTTCGCCACCTCCGCCTCCGCGAGCGAGCCCACGCCCAGGCGCAGCCACCAGATCCTCGAGCGTTGGGCGGCCGCGACCATCATGGCGTTAGCGCAGGGTTAGGAGGGTGTGGGGCAATGGTTGGTAAAGGCCGGCAGCGGCAACAATGGAGCAGCAGTAAAATGAATTGGAGAGGAAGGGTATTATAGTCATTTGTGAAAAGAACGAGCATGTAACGGAGACTTTAACTCTAAAACCTGATGGAAGTGGCACTGAGATCCAATGAAAATTGACTTGATGGTGTCAGGGATGCTTGAATTTTTTTTACAGTACACATGGAATTGAGAACTCTTTTACTGGCTCGTAGAAATTGCCTCCTACTTACTAGCGTTGCCACCAAGTTTGATCCGCACAATATCAATGAGCCTGACCCATATATAACTTGCTATCGGTGAATCCTTTGCATCAATTCCGATTTGGTTAATTACAGCTGCTCTTTGGCTGAATTTCTCTTGGTTCCTCTTATTCTCGAGCTGTTCTTTGGTGTTCCTCTTAGTTTTTCCTTTTTCGTGTTCGATTCATGTCACACACACATGGAGTTTTTACTTTTAGAACTGTGAAATGTATAAATAGTAAGTTTATGCGTATAGGTATAAGTTTAGATTTACATATATTTAAGTTACGCGGAGGTTAGAGTAAAAGCAATCAGTAAGAAGAAAAAACACAATTTCACAAACCCCGAAGATGGCAAAATAAATAACTAAGGAAAATCGCTAGCTCTTCAGTCGATGATTACACAGAGCTCACAGCGCCAGCAAAGCACGCCGGCTGCGTCGCCTCTGTTCCACTTCCACCTCCGCACCCAGGCCCAAAGGCCGAAACCGCAAGACCATCCAGCCAAGCCACCCATCCACCCCTCTCTCTCTCCTGCTGTTCCACCTCCGCCGCCTCGCCTCGGCAACTGCTCCACGAGCGGCTGAGCGGCCGCTCGCCGGCGGCCAAACCCTAGGCGATCGCGGAGAACCAACCACGCTTCGGCCGCGATCGGCTGCCGCCGCCATGCAGGGCTTCCCCGGCGGCACCCCCGATCCGCAGCAGCTCCAGGCCACTATGCTCGCCATCGAGCAGGCCTGCTCTCTCATCCAGGTCAAGTTCCGCAGCCCACACCTTCGTCGACGAGCTTAAATTCCGCGAGCTCCGTGCTTTAGCGCTGTGCTCTTCGGTGGCGCGGTATTAGATTCAGAGCCCTCGCGTGGACTTCTGCTCGGTTCGATTGTGCTCTGACGCCGTCGATGGGGTGCTTGGATTGTGTCGATCTTACCGCACTTCGTTGTTTCGACCCATCGGTTGGGGAACGGATTGGTTGTGCGTCGCGTGCGCTGTTGATCGGTGCTTATGTGCGCGTTTGATGATGGGATCCCCATGTGTGGGTCAGATGAGGTTTAGCGACGGATTGGTTGTTTTGTTGGGCATTTGAAACTTTGAATTGCTTGCTTAATTTAGGTTGTTTTGGGGGCCTCGATTTGTTGCTTTAGAGTGAGATGCTAGTACCTTAATGCGTTGCAACACATTTTATGTTGGTACTTCAATGAATTTTTAACACATCTGAATTGGTTATGAATCCCACACTAGACTGGTCATTAGTTTAAAAAAAGTTAATCTGACATTGTGTTTTCTCAAGCATGTGATCTCTTTGCTAGGGAATTCTGGTACTATGCGGTGGCTTTCGTGATTTTTGTGACACAGTTGTTCATTGGATGACCTGAAGCTCCGCATTTCAGATTTGATAGAATCTGCATGTAGCAATTGAGGTAGCTGTTAGGAGCGCGTATTAGAACTGTGCTGTGTAGAGAAAGACACTGTCAGAATAGCATTCGCTGAACTGCATTAATCTGATCATTAGCCTTTCTAAACTGTTGCTTCTCGTGTGCGTGTTTATTCCCTAGCATCAACCAAGTTGTCCAAATTTTGTGAAATTTTGTTACAATAGTGTCTCCCTGGTATCCTTGTTCAGCTTAATATGGAACTGTCGTGGTATTAATGAACTTGCAATTTTAATGGTAGAATGCCATCTATTGCATCATTGCTGATTTACCAGCTATCCTTTTGACACTTGGTAATTTTGCAGCTGCACATGAATCCATCTGAAGCGGAAAAAGTGATAAGTTCACTACATTCGTCTCTGATGCCTTATCAAGCATGCAGATTCATTCTTGGTATGCTGTTTTATAGCTATGCCCCTATGATGAACTGGAATTATTAGTAAATAGAGGAGATATCTCCATTTCTGCTCTGACTTCTGAGTAAGATTTATCACTTACTACCAGAAACAGGTGCCAATATGTATTAGCTATGTTCTTTCTGTATAACCTTTGTACTCTGCTGTACAGTTTATTCTCTCTGATGACAGTTTCTTCCCTTTCAAAGAGAAATACATTTTTTTATTTGTTTGTCTGCGTTGTTGTTCTGCAGACTGCAAATAATAATTATTTATGTTTTTTGTTATTTGTATTTTGGGGGATTTTGTGCCATTTTAAGCAAAATAACTTTTATGTTCATTTCTCATAAAAATAGCTAAGCCTTGCTCTTCTCTAAAGCCAAGATACTTGAAAGAGCTGAAAAACATTGTATTCTCCCAGAGACATCCCAAATGCCTAATGCAAGATTCCAAGCTGCTGGTGCAATTGGTGATGCTGCAGTAAGGGAGTGGGGAATCCTTACAGATGACAAC
Source organism: Setaria italica (assembly GCF_000263155.2). NCBI lineage: Eukaryota > Viridiplantae > Streptophyta > Magnoliopsida > Poales > Poaceae > Setaria > Setaria italica. The sequence continues at coordinate 16,667,533 of NC_028458.1, read as the reverse complement.
AAAAGAAGCCTAATACTGTGAGTTTTCCTTTTTTGGCTTGAAAGCTTTCAATTAATGTGAGATTATCACGTTTTTAGTGACTACTATAATTTTCATATCATTGTAGATATTGCTTGAACTACGTTATGGAGCATGCAAGTTCCCCTGATGGCTATGTGCAATCCAAAGTTTCTGCCGTGGCAGCTAGATTGCTGAAAAGAGGCTGGTTAGTTTAGATGTTTCTATCCACTTTAGCAGGGTAATGTCAAATGGATCTCTTGTGTCTGGCACTGTGTCGTGTCATGAAATGTTTGTTAGCTTCGTACTCAGATAATTTTTATTTCCTTTTTGCTCCCTGTTAATTTTTTTATCAATTAGGTATAAGAATGTTGGGTGTGCTTCATTCATATTCATATTTGCATATTTTTTCATTGATTGGGTTGCTGAGGTTGATGTGATTTCATTCAAGGGGTGTCTTAAAATTCATGCATATCCTTCCTTAAGATAACTTCACACAGTAATGGGCTGGTTTGTTATCTTAGCTTATCCTGCTCACTTCAGGCTGGACGAAGGCACATGGTTGTCCAAGATGATTATATGCAATAGGAAACATCTTCTTCTGAACCCAGACTCACCAATATTTTGGTTGTAGTCTTTTAAATGAACTATTTGTGTTTCATTCAGTGCACTGGAAGGCGATTGTTTGGTCTTGTACTTTGACTGTCAAGGATTTTTTGATATTCAGATATATTTGTTTTGACACGGAATATGTCTGCAGGGTTGAATTTTCAAACCAAGAGAAAGCAGCTATCTTCTTTGAGGTACCTACTTCTCTGGAAGTTGACAGCTACAGCCTTACAAATCAGGATTAGCCTAAGATTTTTGTGGTTGTGGATCTTTGCACAACTATGCTGTACTCCATCTTTTTTCTTATTGGCAACACTGAACAACAAAAAATATTTAGCATGGAGACACCGAAGCTAATTTCAAGTGGATCAACTAGATGGATATGATGATTTTTTCCCTTTTTTTTTTTGTAAATTTCTGGGACCCTTGCACCCTTTGAGCAAACATAGAAACCTTCAACCTCATAACTGGGTTTATTTTTTTTGTTGAGTCTTTGAGATCTGAATTTCAATCAATCAAGTTGCACATGAAATTCTTGTAAAACACTTTTGTATGTGTATGCTTGACACACTTTTCAGGTTGAGCAATCCATCCGGGGTATCCATGGCCCTAATCGACAGTTTGCTGCTATCAATTTCTTGGAAAACTTGGTATGCAAATTCTCTTGAGGCCAATGCGATTGATTCTTCTATTTTTCTATCCTTTTCCAACTGATCTCGATTATTTCACGTCTGACCTAGGTTTCAGAATTTTCGCCTTCAACTGCTTCTGCTATGGGCCTGCCTAAGGAATTCCATGAGCAATGTGAATGTTCACTTGAACTGCACTTTTTGAAGGTGGTTGACCTCCTTCCCAAATATATAGAATTTTGGCAGTCATTCTTATACAAAAAAACTACAGCTATGCCAATCACTTAAACCTTGTATTTTATTGTCATCTTGACATGCTACTGTTGCCTTTCACAAGGATTTCTATTGCTGGGCACAATCTGCTGTATTCAATACTGCGGACAAAATCTTGAATTCAAATGAAACTATACCTGAGGAGAGAGCATGTTCTGCGGGATTGCGCCTGATGTTTCAGATATTAAGCTGGAATTTCAAGCATACTGTTGAGCCTGAGAGTTCAGATGCGAAGATAAATTCTGGCTTGAGGATTGATACCATAAATCTGAAGAAGTTTGAACGTTCTTTGGTGAAGGTATACACTAAGAGCTACTTTTGTTTTTGCTCCGTTTCAGCTTATAAATGGTTGCATTTTCTATTGTAGCCAGGGTCTATGTGGAGAGATGTTCTAATATCAAGCGGACACACTACCTGGGTTCTGAACTTCTATACCACCTTGCGCCAAAAGTACTCGTATGATACTCTATGGGGTGATTCTCCCATTGCTGTCTCTTGCAGACAGCTTATAGTGCAGTTATGCTCCTTGGCAGGCTCTGTGTTTCCAAATGGTATATGCTTATTTCAAACAGTCATTTTTTTTTCAAAATTTGGAAAAGGTGTCCTTTTCAACCTTGAACTCTGGCATTAGTTTGATTTCTGACCTGATGCTATACAATGAAACTGTTGATAACCTCAAACTACTATGAGACACAATCCCAATCATAAATCTTGGTGATGTTTGATGACAGATGGCATCAAGTTAGACCACTGTTATGGGTAGCACCTGTATACATTGTGACGTTCTTGGGGAGTATATATAGAAATATGCAAGTGTGGTTCCTTATACAATGGGAAAATACAAATAAAAACATGCTAAATAAGGAACCACACTTGCATATTTAGCATGTTTTTATTTGTATTTTCCCATTGTATAAGGAAGGGAGTGAACTGTTCTTATAGTAATATTTTGTCTGACGTAGAACTAAAACATCCCATTTTGGTTCTACGTCAGACAAAAACACCTTGGAAGGGAGTGAACTGTTCTTATAGTTCGAGGTTGCAAACTGGACGGTTTTTGGGTTCGGGTTTGAAGAATTGAGGCTAGTGTTCAAGGTTGAAAGCTGAATCTTTCCATTCAATAAGTTACAAGTTCGATGTATACCTGGAGAACATATTAATGATTTCATATGTGGTCTCTTTTATCTAACCTTTTCACTTTTCTTTCTGTTATCAGATAATGGAGATGCACAGATTAAACACCTTATTACGATATTATCTGCTGTTGTTCTGTGGATTGAACCTCCTGATGTAATTGCAGCATCAATCCGAAATGGAGGAAGTGAAAGGTCCTCTCAGGATCCATGTTTGCAATCTTTATTTGATCTAAGGAAAAAGTTGAGAAATGCTGATGACTGAGATTCACCTGTTTTGCAGTGAGTTTATAGATGGTTGCCATGCCCTGCTTTCAATGGCTTCTTTGACTACTGGCTCACTTTTTGACAACCTCCTAAAGTCAATAAGGTCAGTTTTGTAGACTGTGGTATAGTGTCTAGTTCCACATTGCAACTTAGGTAACTAGTTCCTTGTACTCTTGCATATTAGTCAATTGGGCCTCAATACAATACTAGTGTGTCCAATTTGTAAGATGTTATCATTGCCAAGACCCTGTAGCTATTCCTCTGTTTTCCTTAACGTATCTGGTCCTTTTGTTTGTAATAGTAAAAAAAAATATATAATGACAAATTGGGAAAAGGCCATTGTTGTGAGTACATTCAGAATATGTTGTACAATTCGTGCCATTTGTTCTTGCAACAATTTGCTCTTTTGTTTAAGTGTTTAACACACATGCTTGCAGGCATTATGGCACAATTAATCTGCTTTCAGCTTTGACTTCAGAAGCTGTCAAGTCTGTTCTGGTTAACCAGAGTGAAGAGGAAACCTGGGGCATAGATTCTCTTGATATTTTGTTAGAGACATGGAATGTTATTCTGGGGGTACTACCCTTGATCTTTTGTGCAAATTTCAATATATGTTTGTGCGCTTTCCTTTTTACGTAGCTTACTCAAATGCTTATTTACAATGAATAGTTCAAAATTTAAGTGTGATATGGTTGTTGCCTTTGCTTTGTCCTCTTAGACTTGGTAGTAATTAATACATGATAACTTTAGGCTACATTTTTGTGCTCTTTTCTTGGATTGCACTAGATATTTTGACTGTCCTAACACTATTTTTCCCTTTGTCTCATTAAGTTGAAGAAAGTTTTTTTTCCCTCAAAAGTATTTAGAAGAAAATTATATGTGCTTAATTTTAATGTAAACAGTTGCTCAAGTGTCATTTAAGGAGGATTTACCTCTACGGCTAATTTTAATATAAAACCATTGTAACAATATTGAGCTTACATGGATTAATTTCTCTTTGCATATGCATTCTCTCATGCTAACTACATCATTTACATGGTTATATGTGCATCCTTTATTCCATTACAATTACAACTATGGCACCAACACCTTCAAAATATTTCAATAACTATTATTAGGAGTAGAGTCCTTAGTTCCCATGGGGCTGTTATTCAATATAACGCCTGTTCATAACGACTATATGTTTGAACATTTGCCTCACTTTGTAGTAGTTTGTAGAAAATGTGCCTGAGAACATACAAGATAAAACATCCATTTCATCAATGCTGCACAAAAAAGGAGAAAGTTTGTCTAATTACTGACTTCTTGACCCGTATGAGTCTGAAAATGTTTTATTCAGTTTGCTTGTGGATAAAGGAAATATTTTATTTAATATTTATACATGGAAAAGCGCAATTCACTGTCAAGTACTCCCTCCATACCAAAATGTAGGTCATTTAATATTTTAGCCAAACTTCTTTAACATTGACCTAGTTTATAGAATAATATACTAACAACTATAATACCAAATAAATGCACTCTCAAGACATATTTCATGGTGGATTTAATGAAACTAATCTGATGTTATAGATGATGGTGCATTGTTCTATTAACATTGTCAAAGTTAGAGAAGTTATGTTTAGGACAAAACTAAAACGACCTCATTTTGAAACGGAGGAAGTAGTTTATATTGCACTTTGTCCATTGGGAAAGCCATCTTAGGCTACTTAAATTGGTTTGTAAAGCTCATTCAATTCTTTTGTTTATTACATAGCCATTAACTAAAGCCTGATATTTCCTGTTCTTTTTTTTCAGGATGTCGATGCCGATAAAAGTCCTATCGCAGTTGATGGAGCACTTGCAGCTTCAAGTTTGTTTAAGATCATTGTTGAGTCACATTTGAAGGGTACAAATCTCATTGTGTTCTCATTTATACGCACCCTCAGACTTGAAGGAATGTTGTACTTGATGTCATTCATGTGTATAATTTTTTTTTTGTTCTCGTGCAGCATACTGATTACCCTTATTTTCTTTGACATAGCTGCTGCTGATTCTGCATTCGAGGATACCGATGACACTGAATACTTTCATGTTTCTGTTTCAAGTATGCTTAAATTTCACAGAGAGTTCTTCTGTTCCAGTATCCCCACCTCTTTTGTGTTCAGCATACTAATGAGTTACTGCTTGTTCCAGAGCGTGATGAGCAGTTGGCCTTGTATGCTCTGATTGCACGTGCTGCTCCAGACACTACTATTCCATTTCTTGCACAATTGTTTTCAGAACGATTCGCACGGCTAAATCAGGTCTTCTTGTTAGCTATTATGCTTCTGTGCTACTATAGCCTTATGGATTCTACTGTTGTAAAGTTGTGGTACTTTTGTAACTAATGTTTAATAGATTTTTGCTAGCAGAGAAATGGTGAAAGTGATCCTACTCAAACACTGGAAGAGCTCTATTGGCTGCTGTTGGTTACCAGTCATGTCCTAACTGATTCAGGTGAAGGAGAAACACTGCTTGTAAGTACTCTAAAGCTGCTCTTTCCTTACTAGGATTTATAAAGCCTTGCCATGGTATTGTCATGTATTTCTTTCTTCTCTAGCATATCATGAATGTCCTCATCATGCTCCATATCATCTCTTCATATTTCTGCGGCTCAGTTTGAATTATTTCACATGGATTGGTGCACCACCGTTTAATTTTGCAAAGAATATAGACACTGTATTCTTGTATGCTTTGTGTCATATTTATAACTTCTATAAGCTAAATTACATGTCTTAATGCTCAAAGTTGCTGCTGCTTTTGATTAATTTTGAACAGATACCTGACGCATTACAGGCTGGATTCTCCAATGTGATTGAAGCAGCACAGCATCCTGTTGTTACACTCTCCTGGTGAGAAATCTTTCCTCATTCTGATCGCACCCCCTCCATTTCCTTGAAAACCAGGAAACCAGCTGTGTTAGGAGCTGTTTTTTGAGCGAATAAACAGAACCCGTTGACCTACAGTTTTTGGGCCGGTTCCAGCTGTGAAGACCCATTTGACCGATGGACAGTGTTAATAAATACTTTATGGCAATATAAGTTGAATAGTTCTCTTTATATTGCAGGTCAATAATAAATTTTTCCAGGCAGTGTCTAGATCCAGGGATTAGGGCAAAATACTTCAGTCCACGACTAATGGAGGTACTTTTCTGTACTGTTATTTGTCTTCTTCATTTTCTTTACATATAAGAACATGTGCACAGTTCTTTGTTTTTTTTTCACCAATTGTTTTTCCGCTGTGCACAGTTCTTTGTTTTATACTTAATTTCTTCTTTAAATATTGTCCTAAATTCTTTATTGGTGTTGCCAGGCTGTAATTTGGTTCCTGGCCAGATGGGTTGCAACCTATTTAGTACCACTTGATGTGAGTAGAGGGCAAGTAAGCAGAGGAGAAATTGATAGTATTGGTACAAATGGATCCCAGCATTCTAGAAAGCTGCTAAACAGTTTTGCTTGGGAGAATAACCAAGGAGAGCTCGTTCTTGATTTTGTTGTTCTCATTTCAATGTTAGCACTTACTACATATCAGGGAGAAAATGAGTTGCAGGTAAGCTTTGCTTTTACTTACTAATCTGTAATTATGCAGAGTATGTGCCTAGACCTTGCCTATGCTCATTTTGCAGTGCCCAGTGTGCAAAAAACTGCTAGTCCATCTAGTACAACATTTTTATCTTTTGACTTCATGATCTCTGGGATGCAACTTTAGCCTTATCATTCTATCACACTATGTGGTTTATCCAAAATACCAAATATTGTATAACTTGACAATATCAAAAGTGTGCGTTTGCATTCCCCACATCTTCAAGAGAGTATTTTTGTTGGCATTCAACAAGATTCGTTCTGTTTCTGTTTACTAGTTATCCCTTATCTATTGCTTTGGTTCCTGTTGTCAGACACTGACATGCCAGAAGCTACTTGCTACGGTTGTTCGCCGGAAACACACATGTGCTTATCTTGTTCAATTGGTAAGCCCAAATCTGCTGCTATAACCAATGACATCTTACTGATATTTGCATTTTTCGTATATTACCATGCACATTAGTTTGTGCATGCTAAAATTTTTTCTAGCATTCATATCATGTGTTGTTTCAGCAACCACACACTGGTTCGTATTATTGATTCTTATCCTAATTGCTAATTGAAAGATTGAAACATTAATGACCAAGAAGATAATTGTAAAAAAAGTTATGCTGGTTTCATGAAGCTGTGACTTTTAGTTTTCACATGCCCTGCATTAGAAGTGCTATCTAGAATATCTTGGATATCTTGGTGCCTACTTCTCTTTTCCACTTGACCAAAAATTCTTGTCCAATCAAATGTACTGTGTTGACATATTAAAACTTTGTGTTTTCCTAATGTTTGCGGTACTCTACCCTTTTAGGATTCATGGCGTGATCTTACAAGAGCTTTTGCAAGTGGACGCTCTTTGCTTTCATTGAGTGGACGTTTACAAGTAAGTGATGTAGCGTGTACACATCATTCTGTTCTACCCTATGGCTTCATATTTGTGAAGATCTTATCCTTTTATTGCCATTCTTTCTCAGAGATCTCTAGCGGAAACACTTGCCTGTGCAGCTTCCTGCATCAAAGATCCTGAAGCATCTGCACAGTAAGATTATTGTTTACTTCTGGCTCTTATTCTAAGAAACAAATAGGAGAGGTTTAACAGTGCCTGTATTGATTCCTTTAAAGGTACCTGAGGGATCTCATGGGACCAGTTGCAGGGTGCCTTGTGGAAAATGCTAGTAGGAGTGATCTGAAATCTGTGGCACATCAAGCAGATGTTGTCTACATGGTAAGTCTCATGATCTTTGCTTTGTGCTCCTTTAGACAAGAATAAAGGAAATAAGTCAATGACTGTAGGTCTGTTGTCTATTGGAACGACTAAGAGGAGCTGCAAGAGCTGCTCAACCTCGCACTCAAAAAGTTCTATTTGAGATGGGTCGTACTGTGATGAACCCACTCTTGACTCTTCTGGAGGTCTACAAAAACCAGGTACAGTTATTTTTCAAGCATCCTGCTATCACTATGCAAGCAAACCTTGAAGATCATGCAATTAATTGTGTTTCCTGTTCTTTAGTCTACAGTCATATACATGATACTCAAGTTTGTGGTTGACTTTGTTGATGGTCAAGCTGTATTCCTGGATGCTAAAGAAACATCAGCTTTGGTGAGCTTTTGCCTGCGACTGCTCCAGATATACTCCTCTCATAACATTGGGAAGGTAAGAATATGAGTTCCTACTATTTTTTGTTCCATATCTAAATTTTCTCCAATATCAACTGATGGTGCAGTGGACTTTTGCTTAAGAAAGGCAGTTCAGGAGCTCCATTGTTAAAGGGTATCATGTACTGCTGCAAGTTCCAGGCTCTGATTGTGGATGAATTAAATTACTGAATTTGGTTACTAGTGAGCTTTAGGCATCTTATGATTTTTGATGAACTGGGAGCTAGAATGATTCTCAAAGAAACATTGTCAGTCATTTTACTAAAGCCAATAGTAGTAACTTCATGATAGTTTTTCTCGAATACACAGGAGAGCTGCGTATCATTGCATTAAGATAGAAGAAAAGGCTCAGATAGCCATACAACCACACACCACCCACACTTAGGGTCTTAAATTACATCCTACTTATCATTCTATCACCCGTCCTTAGAATGAAGCGACCACCACCTAAACAACACACACTGCTAACCCCCAGGTCGAGCAGCAACCAGACCACTAAGTCCGTTGGCGCCTGCCATCATCCAGTGATCAGCCTCATCCTGTGCCAGGAGAAGCGTTCGATCTAACCTGGGCGAGGCACCATTAAACACTATATCATTCCTCATCTTCCAAAGAGTCCAAGCCCCTAAAACGACCAGCGAGTTAAATCCTCACCGAACTTCCATGTTTAATCTATCACCTGGATGCTGCCACCATTCAAAAAATCCAGCCGAGATTGATTGAGGAGCAAGATCAGGGAGTCTGAAATGGCGCAGCAGCTGAAGCCAGAATTGCCGGGAGAAAACACAAGCACACATGATGTGCTGAATTGTCTCATCCTCTTGATCACAGAAGGGGCAATGTTTAGGATGGGGGAGACCATGTCTAGCGAGCTTGTCAGCTGTCCAACAGCGATTATATAACTTAATGATAGTAATTATTTTTCGCTTCCCTTTTCTGGTTTTACCCCTACTTCACTATTGACAGCTTCACATTAAAGACTCTGTTCATAGAAAGGATCTAATAGGAGATGTTCAAGTGACACTAGTGCAGGTTTAGATAATCGTTAAATGTTGATAACTTAAATGGGCAGTTAAAGAAATTAACATGAGTGGTGCAATATTGTAAAAAAGTTTAAATGTTACCTGCAGTTTGCAGGACTGATCTCCCAACAATAAAGTTCCCATTTTTGGGGAATTCACAGGTAATTTTTTTTGCGGCCTGACCCTATCTCTATTTTGTAGGTAATGCTCTCACTTTCTTCGAGTCTGCGTAGTGAGTCGCAAGCAGAAAAATATAAGGATCTGCGTGCTTTGCTTCGTCTTCTTACAAATATATGCTCAAAGGATTTGGTAACTTTTGTTCTCTTACACCCTGTCGTGTGTTGTCTGAATAAAGTTCCCACATAACTAATAGACATTATTGACAAGTGCAGGTTGGCTTTCTGTCTGATTGCGATGGTGATGGTTCACCAGATATTGCAGAGGTACACAGCTGATGTTTCTGCAATATTGTTTCTTGCAAAAAAAAAGAATAAAAGAAAAGGGAGAGGGAGAGGGGATCGAATGTAGTAGCTGGACCTCTGTATCTTTCCTGTTGAGTTTCATATTGTTAGGACTTGGAATTAACAACTGCAAACTCCGGAGCTTTGAATGTTCGTGTCATCTTTAGCCAACTCTTCTGTACTTTTTTAAAAATCACAAAACCATGAGGATATAGATCTATCAATCAATGCAAGGGTCAAACTCTTATATTACCATATATGTCAACACACAAAGTTTGTTCAGTATGTATATATGTCTGTTAGCCTTGGCTTTGGACTTTGGAGCTTCTCCTTGTTTTAAAATCCTAAGTTGCTGCATTCTGCTAGCTGGTTGTATTTTCCAGCCAGGGAAGAAGCTTAATGAGGTCAAATAATTTATTTATTTATTTAACCAAGTGCACTGATATTTCTTCAGATGAAGAGCTAATTGCAATTAGTTTGAGACTCAGTAACTGAGATGTTACTTTCACAGGTTATCTATGTTGGTCTTGATATTGTGACTCCCTTGATATCTTTGGACCTTCTGAAATACCCTAAACTCAGTCGTGATGTAAGTCCTTTTGAGTTCTCCTTTTGTTTGTAATAGAGGACAGTGGCAGTTAAATGCTAATAGCAAGTCTGGTTTCTTTTGCAGTATTTTGTGCTCATGTCGCACTTGTTGGAAGTGTACCCGGAAAAGGTTGCTCACTTAAATAGGGATGCTTTTGCAAGGATTATTGGAAGTCTTGACTTTGGGCTCCGTAATCAGGCAAGCGCACTCTATAGAGCTGCATTTATTCTATTCTGTTTTTGTGTCACAAGTTGATTTTGGGTTAAGTTTGGGAATTGCTGAACAAAACAAAAATTAGTCCATATATTTGCTAAAAAGTTCCGAATTGAAGGGGCATAGTTTACAGTAATCATTGTATAGTTTCTGCAAGTTGATTGGAGCTACTGGAAAGTTGGTAGCGCTGGATCCTTTGTTTTGCTTCAGAACCTAACTTTTGGGCATAGCAAAGGCCAGACAATTAATTTGTGGGCTGTGGAACGAAGTGTATCTGCAAGCTTAGATTGGAGTCTAATGACCGAGTCACATGATAACTTTGGGTATTATTTATAGGGATCTGTGCAGAACAGATGCTTGATGTTGCTCTTGTTGATACATCACGGTGACAGTCTATCATGGAGAACGTGGAAATCTGATAGAAAGGACTTCCACTAATAATGTCACACCCAAGTCATTTTTGGACCAATAGGCAAAAACCCTGGTTTATATTCGGTGATTCAATAGGTTCTTGATGGGAACCATGTTCCAATGACAGCTATAGTATATTGTCACACTTCACAGGTAGGTCCAAGTCCACCTTCAGGAAAATTATGGAATTAGTGCGAAGTCATGATTCTGTGCTTTCCACGTCATCAGTCAAATGATGTCCTTTACAAATTGAATTCTCCGCGTCAAATGAAACTCACCCCATTCACTTCTGGTGTCCCTTACAAATTGAATTCCCTGTATCTCTGTTGTATGTGAATTATTTGCAGTCTTACACCATTTACACTGAAGTGCGAATTTGTATTCTTCAAGGTGATATAGCTCTTTTTTTTTTGGTCTGTTGCAGGATAGCGATGTTGTTGAGAGGTGCCTGGCAGCAGTAAATGCTCTTGCTTCATACCATTTCAAAGAAAGGTTGGGAGGCAGAGGAGGACTGAACTCACAGCTTATGGAATCTGAAGGATCAAATGGCAAAGTTCAGGAAAGCATATCAAGTCACTTCTTGAGGCTTCTCCTGCAAATACTTCTTTTTGAAGATTTCAGGTGATCTGTTTGGTAGCAACAATTTGATTTTGAGTAGCTTCAGAATCTTAAGTGAGGCAAAACTTTATTTGGCAAAATTTGTCAATCTTTTCTTTAGTAGCTCCATTTGTATGTAAGGTATACTTCTCAGCCCTCACGCTACTGTTGCAGATTGGAATTAGCAGGTCATGCTGCAGATGCTTTGCTTCCTTTATTGTTCTGCGAACAGGAGCTATATCAGGTCTGTCTCTTCCGTAGAGATAAGTATCGTATCATGGAGTTATTTATAATCTCATGACAAACATATTTTCCTTTTGAAATTTATTGTGCGTTTCTGATCTTACAGGATAAAATACCTTTCAAGGATAAATTAATAATGTATATATTGAACTATCCAATGCCTATTGGTATTAAGTAGATTAATTGTTATCAAATCAAGCATTAAAATGGTAATGATTTTGTTATTTTGCCATATTCTCACCTCGCTTCCATCTGCAGGGACTGGTCCATGAGGTGCTTGAGAAACAGCAGAATCCGACCATGAAATCAAGGCTGGCAACTGCGTTCCATAATCTCACAAGCTCAAACAATCTCTCAAGCGCGCTTGACCGGCCAAACAGGCAGAGATTCAGGAAAAACCTCCTCAACTTCTTGGTGGACATCTCAAGTTTCATGCAGATCAAGTAGATGGTATGATGTCATGGACCCAGTGATGTTTCGTCAGTCAGTTAAACTCGGAGGTCTGTCACCATTGTGACAGGGGAGTGCATGTGGGCATCGCGCTGGCGGAGTGATGAGCGAGGACACTACCATGAGGCCGGCTTTGGTGGTTTGGCCAGTAGATCTTGAAGGGGTAGTGTCACCAGAAAGGATAGGGAGATGTGCTAGTCTTAGGGTCGGCATTCATTCGTAGCTGCGTTTGCTGGAAAAGATACAGACGTCCCCATCCATGCGGTCGTCGTGTAAATGGTTTTGTTAGAAGCGGTGGGAGTTTTGTTGCGACAATTATATTGGCTCGATCCGGCAGTTTCCCACAGGTAGGAGAGGGTAGAATTGGTTTTAGCTGGTGGCCACGAGATGGCCGGTCGGTGTAAATTGTGCCTGTAATACTGCTCGACTTAAAACATGCCTTGTATTTTCAAAAGGTTAGAGCGTCACGGGTTGCTGTAACCTGATGGGTTGATTACTCTTTCCCGTGGCCGAGGAATCTTAGGATCCGCAAAGGAGGCTTTGCCTGCACACTTCCAGCCTATGATGAACAGTATGATGGCGAGAGGTCTTCACCGTTTCGTACCAAATTTGGCCTGCACTTATGATGGCACTGCTTGCAGGTCCAGTCATGCCAAAACTGGGCGGGCACCATGTGTCTCGCTGGGGCCGTGGGGGCACTGGCGTCTGTGGCCCTGCGCCCCTAGTGTGAGAATCTCTAGGCTTCAGCGGCACTCCAGTCCGCCGCTCCCAACTGCGCGGCTCGTGCGTCGGTGCCCGCGTGCACGAGCTGTAGCCAGATCTGGGATCGAACATTCGGTGTGCAAGCAGGCACGGGGGCCAATCCCTTCATGTGAACCGACACCGCTTTGAATCCGATTGGTTGGCCGCCCCTGCCCATTCGCATGCCTGCGTATGGCCCGGTCGGCAGTTTCCTCTCGTAGGTCCATTTCTCCACAATCATTCGAATTTGCTTGGGCGTCCGCTCCCCACTACTTCCTGCGATTTGATACCAGCTTGTCGAAATGGTAAAACAAATCTCCTTCTATACTTGGGAACAGGATGGAATCGGAGAGTCACGTGACAAAGCCACGGCAGCGACACGGGATGACACCCGGCGAACAGTAGCGACACTATTCTAAGGGCCACCCCCACTGGACGGACGCCGACAGAGATCCCCCTCTAATTCCACAACCAACGCCGCTAAATCTGATGCTAATCTAGGATTCGTTCCCTTCCTCCCCTCGCGCACGGCACGGTCGGGAGCACGCGCTGCACTCACAGTGGCGGGCGGCATCGCATCCCTAATCACGGCCCGCCCAGCCCTACTTTAGTTTAATCAGCAGTAAAATCTACTGGGCTCGGTAATTATAATAATCCACCGCGTCGTCATCAACTCATCATCCTGCCAGCTTCTTCTCACCGGAGGGAGGAGCCCAGGCTTTCACCCAATAGGCCAACAACACCCGGCCTCTCTTTGCGCGTTGGCTCGCTCGCTTTACCCCCGCAAGTCGAGGCCTTCCGCTAGCTCTCGCTCGCGCTCCCTGGCCGGCTGCCTCCCCGCTCCGCCCCCGCGCCCTGCGACCGGAGGCGACCGCGCCCCGCGGCGGCACTGCGACCCGCGCCACGGATCTGCGGCTGCGACGGTGCGTTGCTCCCTCCCTCCCCGTCCCGCTCCCCCCTCCTCTCGTCCCGGACCGCAATGCGGCCTCGGCCTCGGCGGCGGCGGCGGCGGGGGGCGCTCCTGCTCGATCTGCCGCCGCCGTTCGCTCGACCCTGCGCGCCCTCGCCGCCGACGGGGTTCGCCCCTCCTTGGCGCGCGCGCGTGCTCCCGCGGCGGATGACTATCCCGTGCCGCGATTGCTTTGGTTCTGTTTTCCTGGTCTGTTAGGATTCGGTTGGTTTCGTCAGTTTTGGGATTAGGCCGCCCGTTTAGTTTGTTGGTTTGCGATTTTTAATCTGCTTCTGCTCTCGCGCCGGACGCACTCCCCGCTCCCATCTCGCGTCGCGCTACCGCACTCTGCCGCACTGGTGCCCGTCGCTGTCCTGCATTTGAACCGCGTCAAATTCAAAGCTTTTTTTTTTTCTGCGCGTGCGTTTGGCTGCCTAATCTAAAATTGTTCCAAATCTTCTTTTCGTTTCTTGCGTGTATGCTTGGGCGCCTAATCCAATTTTGTTAGCTTCCGTGCCAGGGAACCGAATTCCAGGGCGCCTCGTTGAACGGGAGGTCCCCCAGATCGGAATCCGCGAGTAAAATAGCCCGGAAAAGGGTGCTTTATTTAAAGTGGGGGACGGTCTTTCCTCTTTGTGATCTGTCCCCCACTTCACTTCACTGCTCCTGCTATTTCTTTTTCACCTTTGGCTGGACGGGTAATTCCCCATTTAATTGCATACTGTACAAGTCTTTGGGGGCGTTTGGTTGGAGCATTTAATTCCCCCCAACGATTTCCGTTCTTGGGAGGCTTCCATCTTGGTTTCAGTTCTGCAGGCTGTGTGATTTTGGTTGGGCTTCTTGAATTGTCTTTTATTTTTAGCTTCCTGCTTGGTGATGGCTTCAGTGTGTTGTGTCTATTGACTGGTGTTTGTCTTTGCAGATCCGTGTGACAGAGGTCAGGAATTTATTTGGTGCTTTATGAATTCCGAAGGCTCTGCTTGCTAGAGGGGGGGCAAGGCAAGTTGGAATCCGAGATGAGGGGCAGAAACGACGCAGGGCAGAGCAAGAGGCCCATTGTGCTGTGCTGCATGATGATCGTGTGCCTATGCCTTCTCTTCCTGTATTTCTCGGGCTCCAACGGGCAGGCTAAGAGCGCCGCTTTCGAGTATGGAACCAAATTCTCGCGGACACTTGGATGGGGCAGTGATGATGGTGAGGATGGCTCTGAAGAATCCATTTTTGGGACTGGGGATGCAGATGATGTTAAGCCCAAGAGCTTTCCTGTAAGTTTCCAGCGAGTGATCAGTCTTTTTTTTCTTTTGTGGATTGTTGGTTCATGATTTTAATTGTATGTTTTCTTCGGTGTTAAGGTGTGTGATGACCGGCACTCAGAGCTGATCCCCTGCTTGGATAGGAACTTGATATATCAAATGAGGCTGAAGCTGGATTTAAACCTGATGGAGCACTATGAGAGGCATTGCCCTCCTCCTGAAAGACGCTTTAATTGCTTGATTCCTCCACCACACGGATATAAGGTCACTACTTACCTAACTCTTCTATCAAAGTTTTCTAGATCGTGCCTGAGTTATAGCTTACTTGACTTGAGTTTATAGACTGACCATTCTAAGTTTTCAACCAAACCTTTTAATGTGACTGCAGAAACTGTATCTTGTATATAGGATAATACGTGCTTCATGTAATCAAGAATATAAGCTCTTTTGCATGTAGACTTAGATGATTTGGTTGCATGTAGACTAAGATGATTTGGTCGCAGGAAGCGGTTAGATGTTTTCCCTTAATAACATGTGCACTGACCTTTTCAATCAACTTCTCTGAGAATAGATCCTGAGCTGTATGACACCCTCAAAACTTGTGTTTTCAGGTTCCTATAAAATGGCCGAAAAGCCGCGATGTAGTGTGGAAAGCAAATATTCCACACACTCACCTTGCTAAAGAGAAGTCAGACCAGAACTGGATGGTTGAAGCAGGTGAAAAGATCAAGTTTCCAGGTGGTGGAACCCATTTTCATCATGGAGCTGACAAATATATATCAAATATTGCAAATGTAAGCTGTTGTCTTAACTCCTCTGTAAAGTTGCCCTGGAACAGCTCTCCTGCGTGTTCGAGAAAAAGTTGCCCTGGAACTAAACATATGTGCATTTTTCTCGAACAAAACATCTTTGCATTGTAAGCATTGTGTATTTCAAAACTTTATTATCTGATCCATCTCTACTATTTGACAGATGCTAAATTTCAAAGATAACAATATAAACAATGAGGGAATGCTTCGCACAGTGCTTGATGTTGGTTGTGGAGTTGCTAGTTTTGGAGGATACCTTCTTTCTTCTAATGTGATAGCAATGTCTTTGGCACCAAATGATGTGCATCAGAATCAGATTCAATTTGCACTTGAAAGAGGGATCCCTGCATATCTTGGTGTTTTGGGAACAAAAAGGCTTCCATACCCAAGTAGATCGTTTGAATTAGCCCATTGTTCACGTTGTAGGATCGACTGGCTTCAAAGAGATGGGATTCTTCTGCTTGAACTAGACAGATTGCTCAGGCCTGGAGGTTATTTTGCTTACTCCTCTCCTGAAGCGTATGCACAGGATGAGGAAGATCTCCGGATCTGGAAAGAAATGAGTGCCCTTGTAGAAAGGATGTGCTGGAAAATTGCGGAGAAAAGAAACCAAACTGTTATTTGGGTCAAGCCTCTGAACAATGATTGTTACAGGAGACGAGCTCATGGTACAAAGCCACCTCTATGCAAAAGTGGTGATGATCCAGATTCAGTGTGGGGAGTGCCAATGGAAGCTTGCATTACTCCTTATCCAGAACGTGAGTGCTTATCCTGTTACCACTGTAATCATTTGATGCTAAGGGTGTACCCTCCTTTTTACTTGAAAAAAACTTCATATTTGTGACATTTTTGCTTCTCTCATTTCTCATGCATGACAATTTTGGAATTCAGGAGGTAAATTTAGCAATAAAGTAGTTTCTGTGTTAGTTCATGGTCCTATGGTGTTTTTGCATACATTGAGTAATAATGATTCCTTTTCTATAGATATTCAATGCTGAAATAATTTTATCCTTCTGTTTTTCTATTATAATTGTTATGTTTGTCGGTAATAGTTAGCCATAGGGTAGATAGTACCTCTGTTTCTATTATTTTGTCACTCTACTTTCCAACTAATCTTGGGATGCATGAAGAAAAAAGTGAGTAATCGATTTTATGTTTTCAGAAATGCACAGAGATGGGGGAACTGGGCTGGCTCCTTGGCCTGCTCGATTAACAACCCCGCCTCCCCGTCTTGCTGATTTGTATGTTACTGCTGACACATTTGAAAAGGATACGGTTAGTTGACCTAACTATTTCTTTATGCATATGACATACCACTTACATTCAGAATTTTCTTATTTGAGTCTTAAGAACTGCATAGAGGTTGCTTATATAATTCTTGCTGTGCAGGAAATGTGGCAGCAAAGAGTAGAAAATTATTGGAATTTGTTGGGCCCAAAGGTAAAACCAGACACTATTAGAAACATTATGGACATGAAAGCAAACTTTGGGTCATTTGCTGCTGCACTCAAGGATAAAGATGTATGGGTGATGAATGTTGTGCCACATGATGGACCAAGCACCCTGAAGATAATCTACGATAGAGGGCTGATAGGCAGCAATCATGACTGGTATGTGTCAATCACCAATAAGTGTTGGCTTTCTTATAATTGAATTCTGTACAGCTAACAGATATCAGCATGGTGCCACTTTGCTGTGCAATATGTTTTGATAATAATTGTGGAAAACTAGAAATTACAACCTTTGTAAAATATCCATGGCATGTGCACCCTCTTGCGGCTATAGTCTTATCAGATTTTAGATTGCAACTTTCAAGAGCACGGATTAAGTTTTATGGTGAAACACTGTTGAACCTGTTATGCTTTATTTTTTGTCATTGACTGTACTGACCTGTGGAACTAGAACTTAAGAGATGAATTCCTTCAGTACTTTGTAAATAGTGTTTCCTTGTTAGAATTTATTCTTGGTATTGTGTGATATCAGAATTTCCTTTAGGATGGAGCTCATTAGAACCATTCTGCCACCATTCTAGCCCTGATCTGTCTGAAACTATTGGGTGGTTTGTGTTAAAGGAATCTGTTTTGATTGCTGCAATGATATTTGGCTAATAATGCTAATATGTTTTGTCTATTGATAAGTCCATCTAAGAGCAGAGTTCTGTTGTCTGTCTATTTTTTAGCTTCTCAAATGTTGAGTGCCCCGTATTTGTTCTACTATTTGTTGTGGCACATGAACTTACTAAGTTTAGCTATATGACCATGAACTCAAGCTTGGAGCCTCTCTTTAAGCACTCCAGAAATAGCTCCAGAGTTATGGGCAACTGAGGATAATTGAGTTATATTCACTATTTTCTGGTTTGCGTGAAGCTTTTGTAGCATTGCCATTGCCAATGTTAATCATCAGGCCATCATTGGTTACATCAAGATTTGTTGGATCTTGTTGTTTTCAGTCAAGATCATTACTGGCAAGCTTTCCTACAAGTAGGAAGATTGTGTTCCCACTGTTATAATTTACTCAAATACAATGATGTGTCTGCAGGTGTGAAGCCTTTTCAACCTATCCTCGAACATATGATCTTCTCCATGCATGGACAGTCTTCTCTGACCTCGACAAAAGAGGTTGCAGTGCTGAAGACCTGCTCCTTGAAATGGACCGTATCCTCAGACCGACTGGGTTTATCATTGTGAGGGACAAGAGTGCTGTCATTGAGTTCATCAAGAAGTACCTCCATGCACTTCACTGGGAAGTAATAACTGTTGTAGATGCTGAACCCAGCCCGGAGTCAGAAGAGAATGAAATGATCTTGATAATCCGGAAGAAGTTGTGGCTACCAGAAGCAGGCCCACAGGATTCCAGCACGTAATTCTTTTGTTCGACTCCCTTTTGCGCTCCCAGCATCTGCAGCTCAGAAGCCGAGAAGCGAGGCTCAGCTGCACCCTCCGAGATGAGATAGGGACCGGTTCTTGATTTCTAGCCCTACCTCCCACGTGAAGATAGATTGTTTATCAGGATATGGCAAATATGTAGCAGGCTTGGATAAAAAAAAAGGCCTATTTTTGTCTCAACATATACTGCAATTGATGTTTGTTCTCTAGTCTGATTAGGAAATAAACATTCTTTTTAATTTAAATCTTGAGCTTCGTTTAGGTATTTCAACCATCTATTGGAGTCTGCTGCAGTACCCCCAAACAGATTTGGTGTTTACTGTAAGGAACTTCGACTGTACACACATTTTGGGTTATGAGCTTTGCCCAGGAGCCTCAAGGCTGCCGGTCGCCAAATCGAAACTACTCGTGTACAAATTTCAATCGGAAGTGTCTGCTTCCAATCTTCCATGTGTGACGTTCATGGATAAAGCTAGTAACAGGTGACGGGAGGAGGTGATGAAAGGAGGATGATAAAAGTCATGAAATAAGTTAGCGCATGAATCGTTGTACATTGATTATGAATTTTTGCAAACTCAGGATGTGTGTCCATGCAAATTGATTTTGACGGAAGTTTGTTCGGTTTCTACAACAACAGTGACACAAGAATCTGACATTTGTACCGTAGCGTACTATGGAGTAGAACCGTTTCTTTCACGTAGGCGCTTTTGGCTATAGCCTTGATGTCCACGGCGTTTTCGTTAATTCTTCTACGTTGGCGCTTTTGGTTATAGGATTGGTGTTCATGGCGTTTTGGTGGGACAGGTTTACGGCGGAAATCCACTATGTGGCTGGAATTTGTCTAGATGTTTGGTTCTCGGTTTGTTTTCTATTTCATTGACGGCAGACCATAGTTGCGATGGATGTGGTGGTGAAGGAAGACTTTGTTGATTTGATTGTAATTTTCTCTTTAGGCGTGGTCTATTTTGTACTAGTTCATGTTTTTCTTAACACATAACTCAGGTAAGACACTAAGACGCCTAGAGCATCTTTTGTTAACGAAGACAGGTGTTCAAAGTATCACTGTGTATCGGAATGTCAATGCTTATGATGTAAGCACTGTGTAACAGAAGGCCGACTAGCTGAATAAAAACAGCTATAGCCTATAAGCAAATCCAGACTTCTTGCTACCTGTAGATGAGCAACTGAAGAGTGAGACTGCCTCAAGTATCAACTATGATGATATCTAACAGTACCAAGTATGAACCATCCATAGTTCGTATGATGCATGCACATGCCTTCATAGGAAGCCTGAGTAAAACTTAAAGTCTTCCTTCCTGAGTTGGTATCAACTGGGGATCTGCAGAACCATAGCCAGTCCTTCTAGCTCTTCCATTTGCAGCAAAGAGCTCCAGCTTCACAGATGAAGCTGATCATATTTCCTGCCCTATCTCCAAGGAGCGCAAACTGGATATAGACAGAAGTGTGTTGTATGCTTCAAGATGGTGGCATGGGACCGTTGATATCAGCCATTACTGATAATAGTGCAATTCTGCAAATGCCATCATCATCCGATATTACTGTCCATAAACACAATTTTCATGGCATACAAGATTGCCCTTTTAGATAGTCCTCTTCTTTTACCATGCATCTCCGCAGCTGCAAGTTCCATCCTTAAAATGGTGGTAGGCGCAACCATCTGAAACAAGTATTTGCCGGTTCTTGTCCCTTGAGATAAATTTGATCGATGAATGACACTCCAGGCACATTCTAAAATTCTTTGAGATGCGTATTGGTTCGTTATCGTTTGTGGAAATTAACCCATAACACACCGCAATCTTCTCTGTGTGGTGGCATGAGAATGGATCAGCTTCTATATTGCAGTAGGGCTCAATATCTCGAGGGGAGTACCCAGACTGCTCCATCCTTGTAGTTAAGTCTTTCCATGTACTCAAAATTGCATCGATTGCAGGATGCGACAGATCTCCAGCCTCGAAAGAGTGCACAGCTGTACCATGGTATAACCAGCTGCATTGTCTCTCAACATCTAAACCTTGTTCTGTCATGGCATCCCTCACAGCCTCAGTGGAATCCCACAAGCCTGTGTCTGCATATATATTCGAAAGCACCATGTAGTTTGATGTATTATTTGGTTCAAGCTCAAAAAGAGCTTTTGCTGCCTTCTCTCCGACCTCTAGATTTGAGTGCAGCTTACAAGCTTTAAGAACAGTAGACCATAGGCATGCATCTGGTTCAAACGGCATCTTCTCAATAAGTGTTAGTGACTCCACCAGTAGCCCAGCTGATCCCATGATGTCAACCATGCAAGTATAGTGTTTTAAAGTTGGTTTTATGCCGTATACATCTTCCATGTTGTAGAAATAGTTCTGAGCTTCCTCCAACAGGCCTTCTTGCTTACACGCTGAAAGAAGTAAAATGAAAGTAATGGGGTCTGGTTGAATGTTAGATTGTTCCAAACAATCAAACAAATCTATAACACCCCTAGGCATCATATGAAGCAAGTAGCAACTCATCATTGTGTTCCACATTGTTATCTCCTTTGGAACAGTGCACTCGAAAACCAACCTAGCATCCCCAATATTACCACATTTCCCATACATATCCATCAAAGCACATGCAAGAATCACTGGGTAACCACCAGGCCAGCATTTCGTGATGTAGCTGTGCAGTTCTCTGCCATATCCCAATGCCATTGTCATACCACATGACAAAAGAGCTATCTGTACTGTAACCAAATTTGGATGACAATTGGACCCGAGCATTTCACCAAACAGCTTCAATGCAACTTCTGGCTTCCTGTTATGCTTGTAAGCTGCCAACAGGCTGTTCCATGTGACAACATTCTTGTTCCCGATTTTCTGGAAGACATTAGCAGCAGATGTCATATCACCGGTCTTACCGTAAAGGTCAACAAGTTTGCTTGAAACAAAGATGTTTGATGTCAAACCATTCTTTAAAGCATAGCAGTGTACTTCCTTCCCAAGACGATCTAACTTGAGGTCTGTCAATAATGAGAGGACACCAGTAATGGTTGTGCCAGTTGGTTGAATTGGGATGCTATTATCAAGAAACCTCCAAGCCTTTGCTTTTTCATCATCGGAACACTGCATGTACCTGAAAGCTTCCAGTGCATCAGTGTAAAGGCCATGTTGGTACAAACCACATATTAACGCATTCATTGAGACCACATTAGGCTTCAGGCCCATGTCAACCATGCCTGAGAACAGTTCATAAGCTTGTTCTTTCTGACCTGCTCTAGCATATTCAGCAATGAAACTGTTATATGTGACAATGTCAGGCTCCAATCCATCCTCCTTCATCAAGTTAAAAGCTTCCCACGCCTTGTCCATCCTCCCTTCTCTGATATACAATTGAATTAACTCATTCCATACGGTGGCATTCTTCTCTTCTTCAATGGTGGAAAAGACGACTCTTGCATAATTAAATTCTCCGCATTCAGAGTACATGCTAATCAAGGATGCTCCAATGTAAACATTGAGCTTGATTCCATACCGCAAAACATAAGAATGCAGTTGCTTTCCAATTCTTAGTGCCTGCAAGCCAGCGCAAGCAGGGAGAATACTAGCCACAGTCACCGAATCAGGCCTCTTGCTCTCACACATCTCCTGAAAAATCCTCAGCGCTTCGTCATACAGTGCATTCTGCACACAACCCGAGATGATGCAGTTCCACGAATTGACCCCCGGCTCGACACCTCTAAGCCGCATTTCGTCAAACAGATGCAGCGCAGCACCGAGGTCACCATTTCTTGCAAATCCGGACACCAGCGTGTTCCAAGAAATCACGTCCGGCCGCACGCCGCTCTCTTGCATCTCTTCAAACAAGTCGAAGGCCTCGTCCAGCTCCCCAGCGTCGGCGTGCGCGCCGATGAGCGCGGTCCACGCCACGACGTCGCGGTCGGGCATCGACGCGAACGCGGCGCGCGCGGAGGCCACGTCCCCCAGCGCCGCGTACATGGCGACGATCGCGTTCCCGACGACGGGGTCTCCCGCGAGCGCGGCCCCACCCTTGGCGGCGAGCGCGTGCGCGGCGGCCGCGAGGCGAGGGGCGCCCAGCCCGGCGCAGGCGCGGAGCACCTGCGGGAGGAGGAACCTGTCCGGCGCGGCCCCCGCGGCGCGCATGGACGCGAACGCCTCGCACGCCGCGCCCCACCGCCGCGCGCGGACGCAGGCGCCGATCTCCCGCGCGTAGGGCGCGGCCAGGTCCCGCTCCCGCTCCTGCGGGGGCCGCGCGTGCGCGTGGCGCGGCGATACATGCCCCTGGCTCTGCAGCGCGCCGTCGAGCAGGTGGCGGTGCTGCGCGTGGGTGGATGGGGTCTGCAGGGCGGTGCTGCGAGGGGAGAAGATGGCACGCGGGGAAGTGGGCGGGAACCGGGACGGCGGCGGCGGCATGGTCGCCATGGTTGTTCGGCTGAGCTCAGTGACTGAGCCGAATCATTCTCTCTTTTTTTTCTCTCCTTTCCTTTTTAGGTAGCTTATCGCACTGTACAAGTGAGTGCGTGGAACATGCTAGTTGGGCTTCATGGGCTCAGAGTTTTGCTTCGATGGGCCTGCAAGTGGTCGTTTGAACCAGGCTAGCGAGTGGATCCGATGGGCTAACAGAGGGGGAAAAAAGAAAAGGCAGAGTAAGCCGCTCCACAGTTTTTATTCATTTAAGAAGAAGCACCCTTCTCCTGTCTTAGAAAACCCTCCTGAACCCTGAATTTCGAGGTTCCCCCTCTCCTAATCAATTTCCAGCTCGACTCTAGAGGAACGAACACTGGACCCAGTCACCCCAGCCAAAATGCTCCATATTGGCTAGGTAAAATTTCCAAGATTTCTCCGAGGTGCTTGTAGTCGCAATGGCCAGCCTCATGTGATCTTGGGGGACACCAAGTTGCCCAACTTGAAACATGCATCCATGAAGCAATGCGACATACTCATGCATGCATCGTCCTTCTTCCCACTGCTTGAGGCAAAGCCATCAGGAATATTTGCAAGTTGATAGATGCCCCATGTCTTTTGCTGCAAATTGCACTGGAACTTGTACTTGCACTAATCCTTAGACGATGGAGACTTGGAGAAGATCGATCGATTCACTACAGGCCGGTTCAAGCAGTCAAGCTCATTTTCGACGAGCAGTCAAGCTCAATGTATTTGTTTTTGATCTCTTGTGATGATTGTGTTCGTGCCCCTTAATTTGGTACCTGGATGCAGCCATGCAGCTAAGCTTGAATTCAGGCGCACTGGGCGCTGCCGGTAGCTGGGGCTTTTGTCAGACAAATTCCGTGATGACAATGCTCGAGAATCTCGTTACAGTGATGCAGAGAGAGTGTCAGAAAAATGCGCAACTGGGTTATGCAAGACAAATTCTTGCATGTGGACAGTAGCAGCTAGTTGCTTTGCTCATGTTGATCGACCCGCCAAAAATAAATCTGTATTTTATTCAAAAAAATCCGTGGAAACTTTTTTATTGGAACTATATACAAATTTACCTGACAAGGTAATATACTCTCCACAATCTTCAGAAAAGAAACAAACTAAAAGTAGTTTTGCATTCGGAGACTTCCCAGCCCAGGGAAATTCTGTCTCAAATTATATCAAGGTGATTGCACTTATGCATTACTTGTACTCCCTCCGTCATTACTATATATTATACCTAGATGTATAAGTAAAAAAGTATGAATCTAGAAAATCTAAAACGACTAATAATTTAGGACGGAAGGAGTATTTATGTACTATAGTTACTTGTTTTTTTCAATGTAAATTGGCATCAAAATTTTGGTCCAATTGTGTCTTGAGCATTAATTCCATTAGATCTTATATGATTTTCACATAATCTTTCGTCCTTGTCATCTTTCTTTGCACACTCATGATGTGTTAATCTCAGACATAGCATCAAATAATCCGATGTATTTATCTCCTTCAGACAGTTACTTGTCCAGTACAAGCATCGTTACACTTTGTGTTCTTTGGAAGGACACTGCCATTTTCTGTTTTATGGAGGATGATTATTTGTGGGACACGGACAGGCAAGATGGCAGTGCCCCTACTCACTAAGCTATATAGATTTTACAATCCCAGCTGATATTGTATATGTTGCAATTCCTGATAATAACATTTGGTCTTCTTCTTTTGTTTGTACTCCCGAATTAATGTGCATCAAGTCGTTTTCAGGTTTGTTTCTAATTTAACGTTGACGATGCTTGCAGGATACCTCCGTATAGACCCCACTTGATCATAAGCTGTCACTCAGATTACAATACCTATTATTGCTTGCTATTTAATTTATTGAACTTGCTTTGTTGATGCACTACAACAAAAAATTCGTAAAAGCCAAAAGCACTCACGAAAAATAGCAAAAAACATCACGAAAATAGTCCATGATGTTTGCCTCTCACGAAAATCCTCTCAACTCAGACTCCACGTACCATTCGTGGGACTCAACTATCAGGATTTTTTTTCTCATGGTGTTAATTCGTGGCGACCTCTACAAAATATATTTAAGCAACGAGGTCTCCAAAATTGTTTTTGTGAGATCCAAATGTGACGGAAAAACCGCCATGAATGTTTTCCCTGTAGGCCTACAAGTCTCATGAAAATTCTTTTTCATGACAATGTGGAACCGCCATGAAATATATGCAAGACGACATGAGAAAACTGCCGGGCCAAAGGGGAGATTTTATATTCGTGAGAGTTCATTCATGCCTCTATGAAAATGATCATTTTCATGAGAGTTTATTCTAGGAAAATATACACAAACATCAGACCCCATTCTATCATACTATATTATCCATATATCACTCCAGCACATTGTGTGCATATATGTGATCCAATTATTAATACAGCTGACATCAATGCAAGTCCATAGATGCTAGTATGCTATAGCCATTAGATCCTACAAGAGTCCATATATGCTACCGCCATTCGATTATATTCTACAAGTCCATAGATGGTAGATGCACCAGAGCATACAGATCCTACCAGAGCATACAGATTCTACAAGTCCATAGATGCTATAGTCTTGCATACAAGTCCATAGATGCTACAGCCATTATATCACCCAAAAGGTTAGCAACAACTATGTTTCAACCAAAAGTAGTGTTGCATCATTTCACGTTGAACCAAAAGATCTCAAAAGTATGGTCATCATGCGTTGGTTCTGCTCCCTCCAATCAATTGGTGTCAAGGTCTTCACCACCAGCATTCTCTGAATCAACATTACACTACTGGGGAAAGCCCCTTCAGTACCGATTCCTAACCTCCCTTTAATACCGGTTGTGCAATCGGTATTGCTACTTCGTACTAAAGGGGGGCCTTTAATACCGGGTGAAATAACCGGTACTAAAAGGGTATTAAAAAATAAAAAAAATCACCCTGCCCGAGCCCGAGCCCCGCCGGCCCGAGCCGGCCCCGCCACCCGCCTTCCCGAAGCCTGCCGCACCTCCCGCCCGGCCGCCGCCATCCCACCACCGCCGCCCAACCCCCGCCACCGCTATCCTATCGACGCGCAGTCGGGGCCAGCCACGGCGCCTTCGGCCACCGGTGCCTCGCCTCCTCGCACGCGCAGATAGGTGCCTTGCCTTCGGGCCGCTGAGTGCGGGGCTCGCTCGCCAGCCCAGAGTGAGAGAGGGAGGGAGGGAGTGAGAGAGGGAGGGGGAGAGGAGGGAGACCGGCGGGCCAAGAGTGAGAGAGGGAGGAAGGAGGAAGGGGGAGCGGATAAGGAGAGAGGGAAGTGGGTATGGGCCGGGGGAGTGGACGGATAAGACGGTTGGAGCTTCCAACCGGTACTAAAGACCCTCAAGCACATTAGTACCGGGTGGAGCTCTCACCCGATACTGAAGGGGGTCACGGAAGGCTCCTGGATAGACCCAGTACTAATGCTCATATTAGTACCAGGTCAAAAACCAACCGGTACTATGTGCTAGGACCAATGCTCAATTTTCCTATAGTGTTAATTGTCATGGCAGCCCTCATCATCATCCATGCTGTCACAAACCCTTCTCATCATCCATGTCATCACACAGCTCTCCTCATCATCTATCTCATCGCAGCTCTCCTCGTCCATGATATTGTAGTCGCCGTTGTCGCTGTCGGTCTGCATGTCATCTTCGTGGCAAGAGCTTAGGCGTGGTGAACGGATAACCTGCAAAAAGAAGACACATACATGTTGGAAAGACCAATTTAATTTCTATTGATTCTCTCTATGTAAAAAAAAATAAGACCAATCTAATTTGATATGAATAGGATGAGCTTCTCTCATTTCTGCAATCTTTCCCAAGGTTTTCTAAATTGCGCAAAAAAATGCCAGACACTAAATTGGTGAACCAGTTACACATCTTTTATTTCCACCGGTGACATGACTGAATTTCAATCTAGCGTAATACTACCTTGGAGATCTAGACTGCCAGTGAATATAGTTTGGGCATATATGTTCTGACCTTAAGTTTCCAAACTTGCTAGATGAGGCGCACCCAGGAAGGGAGCTCGAGCGGGGACAGCGAGAGAGGGAGATAGAGGCGAGCGAGGTGGGGTGGCACAAGGGAGGGACTGCGGTGGCATGGGAGGGTGGGAGTGAGGGAGTAAGGGGCAGAGGAGGCTCCTGTTAGGGTTAGAGGGAAAGAACAAAGCTTGATGGGGTCAGTTTAGTTGGCGTGTCTGTGTCTTAAAACCGAAAAATAAGTCCGCAAGCTTGCTTTTTTGCAAAAAAATAAGCTTGGGAGAATGAAAAATAGCACGTAGAATGGAAAAGGTTGAAGCGCATCCACCTATTTCGTGAGAGTTTAGGGAACCTTCATGAAATCTGCACAATTTCCATGAGAGTTTGGAGCACACATTCATGAAATATGCAAAATCTTCATGAGAGTTTTTTTTAACACCTTAACGAAAACAATCATTTTCACGGCGGTCTATGGAATACCTTAACAAAAATAAATTTTCATGAGAGTTTTTCTGTCACCTTCAAAAAAATAAAAATTTTCATGAGGGTTGTTCATTACATAAAAGTTTTCTGGAGTGGGCACACACCCTAGTTCAAGCCCGGGTAAAGTGTCATGCCAAATGACGACTAAACGAGTCAGTGCTTGTTCTTTCTATTTTTTTAGGCTTCAACATCCCTCCCCTGAACTTATCTGTGTAGCATATAAGTTAAACTCGGTACGGTTGGTTAGTGATAATACCCTTATGGTGAGGAAGTTTATGCGTTGAACTTACTGAAATCAATTATCAATAGATTTATTGATGAAATGCTCTTAAAAGTCAAAAGCTTTTATTATTGATAAATTTCAAAACATCCATCAAGTTTTACTGGGGTTGGGAGCTGGAAAAACTTTATCCATGAACCAAGGGGCTTTTATCCATAAAGCTTTTAGTATTGATAAATTTCAAAACATCCATAAAGCTTTATCCATGAACCAAGGTGCTGGGAGCTGGAAAAACTAGATTCTTCTGATTCACTTCTCGCACAAAAACTCTTTATCCATAAAGTTTATCATAGAGAATCATAGAGAATAACTTTAACCCATAGAATCACTTCCCTCGGGCAATCAGCTCCCATAGAGAATCAAAATCAGGTGGAGCCTTACCAAACATGCCCTTAGTAAAAAATTTCAGCGACAGCAAGCCTCAGCTTTTTTCTCACCTAGATTATACGTCATCTCGTGATTGATTTCCCTCCAAAGCCTACACCGTACTCATTCAGGGAGCACACCCCTGGAAATGGCATTAGCAGGCACGGCCAATGTCATAACCCACCTCCGCAAATGAATTTCTAGATGTGGGTCACAGCATGGCTCGCCCCTGGAAATACCCTTCTGGCCTATTCTTTCGGCCACTTTTTCTGAGTTTTCAGAAAATATGTCTCACTAGATTTGTTCAAAATTTTGGTTCCCACCAATAATTTTAACCTATCAAGCTAGTGTGCAATTGAATATCAAATTTATCAGCATGGAACATATAATATAAATATAAATTAGGCATACATTATTTTGATAGAAACTACTAGAAAAATTAACGTATACATCATGAGAGTACATATTAGCTACATTACATTAGCCAAACATATATGTCCCACTAACTACACGAGTCTATACCTCTGCAGCTCCCACTCACAAAAAGGAGGTATTTTTCTCCCTTTACTAATTCCTTTCATTTTTAGGGTGAAAAAACTTGTTGATGCTGACCACTTCATGCATAATGAAACGACATAGTCCACTGACAATCTTTAGAAGTTGTTTCTCATGGAGTGCTCCGCTATGGAGTGGGCCCCTATTCTGCAATGAAATCATGGAAAAAATAAGCAAGTATTAGATAGATGCAAAAGCAATGCACACACATACATCCCTATCAAACAGTTTTTCGAGATCGGCTTACGCGTTCGGGATCCATTGTGTAACTTTCCGAGCATCCTGGTGAATTCGTACACGTAATAACCACAATGTGTAACTTTCCGAGCATCCTGGTGAATTCGTACACGTAATAACCACAATGCACAGTACCGGCTGGTTGCTTGTGGCACGGGTAGCTCGTTTGTGTTAAACCACACCATGGATCTAAGATCTACCTAAAGGTTAAATCAAACCCTAATTGAGCAACAAGCTTCAAAATAGACATAAGGTTAGCATAAACTTATCTTTTATAGCCACTAACGCCAAGGAAATAAAGTTAGAACCTTCCCCTCCACCCTTGTTGTCGGGAGGAGGAAGAAGAGCTCAGCTGGAGTTCTGTAGAGCATTTACAGGGGCAGCTCGCCCCATGCATTTTCAGGGATGGACCGGAAGCTACAGTAACTGCTAGCTTTAGGTTGTAGGAGTAGGTGAAAAGTCAGTCCAGTCTAGAGTAAAAAAAAGAACACACCTACAAACAGTTTTTGTAGTAGTGGGGGGTTTGAATCCTGCTGGCTGTCTCAGAAGCTTGCCACTGGGCCCATTCGTTCAGAGACATGATCATTTATGGGGTGGCGACCGCAACCGAAAGGGCGGACAACGATTTATTCTTTCACCTTGACAGGACAGGCTGGTGGTATCCATTCAGAAATATGATGAAATGATGGGGTCCAGAAATATTTCTACTTTTTAACCCTCGAAGTGTGCTATAGCACTCTATACATAGCACGCTTTCTAACCTTTAAAATATGTTATAGCACTCTTTACACAGCGCGGTGTTGTGAGGAGACGTTGAGACCAAGTGAGTAAAACAACAAAACCCCAAACAGTAATGAAAAAACCACAAAATGATACCTATAAAATATATAATACAATATACTCCTTCTGATTTTTACATGTCATGTTAGGTTTGTTCTATGTCAAGCTTATCCAACTTTGCCAAGTTTATAGAAAAATATAAAATATCTATACTTCCAAATATATGCACCATCAAAATATATTCCATGGTAAACTCAATAAAATAAATTTGAAATTGTAGTTGATGTTATATTTTTCTGTAAATTTGGTTAAAGTTGGATAAATCTAACTTAAGACAAACCTAATGTGACATGTAAAACAGAACGGAGGGAAAGACTTATTTCGTTTTATTAGGAAAGCCAACGGTTGTCAAAGACTTGTGTCCCAATGAAACGAACTACACCTTGTACCAAAAAAAATAAAGCGAGTAATTCGCTTCACAGTGAGTCGTCCTCTAACTGACGAAGGTGACAGCTAGTCAGTAATTTTGATGTATACCCGGTGCAATTAGCTTGCCACTGCCATCAACCAAGCACTGGTAGCTCACCCGCCGGAGGCCTCCCTTCCGTCCCGTCCCCGTCCACCCCCTGACGACGATTGCACTGGATCAATCATGGAGCACGCTAACCATTTCTTTTATTTGATACTCGAGCACGCTAATCATTGGATCGGACTCGTCTCTTCTCAGTTCTCATGCGGCGCGCAGCTTTCGAGCGATGATCACTTCCTCCGACCAGAGGAATATTATTTCATCCAGAATTCCAGCTTACACTGCCACAGCCGACAGGGACAGAATTGGCGTCCCTGTCAGGAGCTAGCGTTTCTTGCCGAGAAAGGACTCCAGCTGCATGCGAGATAAAATAAGCTAAGTAATGCTAACACATTTCCGTTAATCTCCTCTTGGTCGGTTGGTTTGCTTGCTGCGAGTAGATCGATGGATGAGCGTCGATGGGTGGTGTCGAGTTGGCCCGGGCAACCGGGGCGTCGTCTCTCCCTTCGCCGTCCAGCATAGCTCATTTTTGTACAAGCCTGCACTCAATGGGTGTATGGCGACTGGAGATGTAGGTTGTCTATGCATCTGCTATCCATGTACAGGGTGCCTGACATCGATCGACATTATTAGTTACCGTATGCTGAAAAACGCGTGTTATCAGGGTTATGCAACGGCGGCTGATGTATTTAGCACGGTTCCACTCATCAAGGGTTTAAATAGCGTTTGCAGTGGCGCCCCGTTTGTTTCCGCGGCGACCGTGCGGTAGCGGGCCGTGAAAATCCCACCGAACGAGCTGCGGTGCGCCGACGCCACGTTCACTTTTCAATTGCATTGGGGGGGCTGCGAAACGCTCGCCGCAAGCGAATCGCTGCAGTGCGGCACTGCGCGGTTGCGTCCTATAGCGGTGAGGTACCACGTACAGCGGCATCTACCACTTAATGTTTGTTTTAGAGGAGAGCGGGAGCCCTAGTGGGTAACAAATTAGTGGAATGGTACAGTCGGTCACCAGAAGCACAAACATAAACTAACATGGGTAGGGACACGCTTTAATCTGGTCCTTGAACACAAATGGATCCTTCACAGACTCACAGTCGTTAAGTCAACGTGTATATGCACCTTGTTGATAATCGAGTTAGGCTTGCACAGGAAATTTGATGGATGAAATGGATCCCTCACACAAAAAGTGGCATTATTCTAAGAAGATAATATAACCTGGCTAGGAGAAATTGGAAGGGCAACGAAACTTGCAGCTTTAGAACTGCAGAATCCCCCAATATCTCTTTTTCGATTGTTGTTATACTACTTTTCTATGGCACTCTATAAATATTTTTTTGGCATTGCTCCACCTCAAAATGTAAATGAGAGAAAAACGTGATTTAACTTATTGGTAGGGCAGCCGCCTTTTGTTTTGCAATTTGGCTCACGAGAAATGATGTTGTATTTGCCACAAATGCTACCATAAAAATTTTCTGCAGGTTCTATTTAGTTGAATGTACTGGCTATGGTTTTGGCTCCACTTGCAGCGCAGCAACAAGAACCAAAAAGAGTTGTTGACCCAGGCGTGCCAAACATTGGAAGTGTAAGCAATACATTTCATTGCTTTCCGCATATTGTTGATTAGTTTCAGAATTGGACATTAATGTGTTTTTTCTACAAACGGTCTATTTGTGATTGTGTAGCATTTGCTAATGCTTATAATAATCATGGAATGATTCTTTCTCCTTGAGTAGGTTGACATTATCTGGGAAAAAAACAGGATCACATGCGTAAGCGTATTAATTTATTCTTCAATTTGACTTATTTCTTTTTCTCACCGGGAACTTTGGAGATATGATCAAACTTTTTTCCTTCTATATAGCTACGAGCTTGGTGATATGATGCTCGATACCAACTGAGCAAGCCACGGTCCTCGTCTCAATTTTTTTGTTCGACTAGTCAATTACAAAAGGTTAATTCCCTAGTAGTTAGGTTTAGTTTGCATACGTAACGAATCCTTGCATCCGCCTGTTGTGAACGTAGCATGAGCGGTATTCCTGACAACGCCGGCGCTTCAGAAGCGATGTCACCATCGAAATAACTTCAGTTTAGGGTTCGTACAAGAAGAGCAATGAACTCTCCTGATTGTTCCATTTCGTCGATCATCGTCAACCTTTCCCATGCATTGCACTAAATGCTCTAGCTCGATCAACATCGGCTTCAAGACATTCGGGATTTGTCTATCTGTACGTGTGAGCCTCGAAGTGTCAAAGGATTCAAACATTTTCTCAAATCGTCACGACTACACGCAATGGTTAGTCGTCGTCTCGTCGATGCCAATCTCTTGAATCGAAGTTAACTTCACCTGGTGATCCATTGCACGCTCATCACCCTAATGATGCACCTCTTTGTTCGCTTTCAACCGTAGGAGAAAAATTCTCCCGTATTGTCCGGTTCGTTTCCACTTGCCATGGGAATAGTCAGATTATAACATAATTTAATTATCAACAATCCAAGGATCGGATATGACGATTGTTATGAGCAAGGAAGCTTTAATTTACTCTAACATGAAATGTGATGTTCCAGCCGTGGTAATCATGTATACACGTAGCCATTACCAAAAAGAAAAGGAAAAAAGGAAACCCAGGCTAGTATGTGCAAAAAGTAGGACCCTCACCTCTTAACCAAGACCATACAAATAAAAAGTTAAAAACCTTATTTGCTGCAATTTCCAGGGGAAGGAATGGGCGACTATATATGTTGTTTTCCACCATATATTATTGAGGGGTTTTCTAAGGCACCTAAAGTGGCTCACAAACATTTGTCACTACAAAGAGTGACAAATTTTCCTCAGGTTTTCTTTGCAAAACATACACGCGCACTTGCCTTTATGAATATATGCATGCACAACCCTAAATCTATAAGCACCTTCGAAGCAAATCTTTAAATTGATGTTGCCAACACAAGTGTCCTACTATCCACGTGCACGTTATTGCTTACCTTTAAAAAAATAGCACCATTAATTAGGAACTCCTAGAATAAACCTAGGAAATCGAGAGCACCACATGCCTCCCTGTAGTTTTAAAAAATTGGCCAACAATTCCTAGTACATTTGATTAACTGGCTACAAAGCTGTGGACAATGAGTTTGTCTCTGTGGAGACTATGTTGTTGGCAATCTGTCAAAGTTGTTGGTGGCAAATATATTTACTATTATGACTGCTTGAAATATACTAAGAAAACCGTTGGTCACTCCACTAAACACTGTGCCAAAAAAGAAAGATTCAATACTAACGAGATGTGCAACGGTTCAAGTAGTGGATCAAAACATGTCTGCTATCACAATATTTCTGACGGATTTTATTTTGCCATCTCATACATGTCATAAAAAAATGATGCCAATTGAAACACCATTTGTTACATGCCATACAACAAACAATTATTGCGTGTACCACCGTCAAATAATTTGACTTAGGGGTGTTTGGATCCATGGACTAAATTTTAGTTCAGATCACATCGGATGTTTGGATACCAATTAGAAGGACTAAACGTGAACTAATTATAAAAATAATTGCATAAACCGTGGTCAAATCATGGACTAATTAGGCTTAATAGATTCGTCTCACGAATTAGCCTTCATTTATGCAATTAGTTTTATAATTAGTCTATATTTAATACGCCTAATTAGTATATGTGGCAGGGACTAAAGTTTAGTCCATGTCTCCAAACACCCCTTAGTCACATTTCTCGAGCCACGCTGTCTGTGGTCGACAGCATATGGTTTTGGAAGCTTGTCCGTTTGATATATCTTTGCATAGCATTGACTTTTTGTTCATTGAAGTATTGATTGTTCGTATTTGTTTATATTTCCAATACAAAAGTACATATATCCTCAATACTCCCTCCATACTCGCAAAGGAAGTCGTTTTGAACAAGGCTTGGGTCAAACATTGGGAATATAAATCATGAATAACTTTTAAGTTGTTGAGTTTGGAAATGTGAAAGTCATATAAATAGATTTGTCTTGAAAAATACTTTCATAAAATTATACATATATCACTTTTTAATAAATTTTTTTATAAAAACAAGGAGTCAAAGTAATACTTTGGAGACCATGTTGCTGTCCAAAACGACTTCCTTTGCGAGTATGGAGGGAGTATTTCTCAAGCCGTCATGTTCAACTATTTGGCGTGCTCTTGTTAGTTTGAGCACATCTCTTTATTTCTCTCACGCACCCTCATATGACAAATCATTTCTCGTTAACTCTTTCTCGAAGATGCCAGACATCCAAAGGTATATATTTTCATGTGTAGGTCAAGCCTGGCTCTGTACATGCTGACCGGTGGTTGGACTTGGACGGCACAGCGCCCTTAATTGGCTTCTCTAGTCTTCTTGTATCCATCTCAGTTCACATAAGGGAAGAGTAATTTGAGCTTCTAGTTCTCTCAAGTTGATTTCTTTCAACAAAATAATTTAAGAGCTAATTAGGTGAATAATAACGTGTTTATAAAATTAAAGCACCACGTGTATTCAAAGATCCCAATAATATATATACATGGAATTTATGGGAAGAGAAGCTATACCGACCCATTTTTTCATGGTTTCGTTTTTTTTCTTTTATCTTGGTAGTCATTTTCATTGTTAATCGCTATACATCACTTACAACCGGTAATGCTAAAAGTTACTGGACATAATAATATAGCTATACATGTGCTTATATATCATCGCTCTAGCTTGGTCCCTCCTGCATGCACGCGCTGGGGTTTGCGGCGAGCCACACGCTACTGATTCCTTCCGCGCGTGTTCATTCACGTTGCTAATCGCGTCCACGTCGATCCCCCGGTCGTTGATTGCGTGGCCGTCCGGGCTAACTGATCAAATCGTGGGCCAGAAGTTTGCGATTCGGCCGTTGGGGCCGCCGGAAAGCCGCGCGGCTCCGCTTGATCACTCGACGGCTCGATCCGATGATCCCTCGGCTAGTAATATGTTTGACTGCGAATTGAGCATAGTTCAGTGATCGATAATGTTACTCGTAGTGGAATCTATCTAGCAGGGTCTAAGTTCTCGACTTAGGTACTTGTATTTTTATTGGATTTACCTAGAGTTTAACTGATGCTATATATATTATTTCAGTGGTAGACGACGTATTCCGTTAATAACGAGGTGTGTTTGTGACTTCATCAATCTTAAGTCTGCCGACAATAGGGATGAGTGTATATGGACATCTACGTCTTTACTATGTTTAGTAAAAAAATAATATATTCGATTAATTGCATGTCTCGTGACAAGTAACTACTTTCGCAGCAGTGCTGAGTGCTGATGGTTCGTCGGTTGATGGTAGGATAGCGGAATCTGTAGTTTAATTAGCTCGTCACAAGCTGCATGCTGCCTGTGATCGGTGTGCGTGTTCGTTATGAGCACCATCAAGATCTCTGTCAGATCTTTTGCTTTTGTTTGTGTTTGGTTGTATAGTTTGCAAGCGGCCGGTGCGGTTGCTAGCTCGCAAAATCAAATAGTACTAGTAGTAGCATTTAACGTGCTTCCCCGTGACTAGCTTGGTTGTCGCATGCAAACATTCTCTCACACGTAATAACTACCACCTTATAAATCCGAATATAAATTTGTATGATTTGGTCATCTGGCGTCACAGCCTTCCACGTAGAGGCAAAGGATTCTTGTTGTGGTCTAGTCACCTTCTCCATCCATGTCTCTGTACATGACTACTGCCTTGGCTAATCACTAGGTGCACACGTTCACTCGCACACGCCTACACATATGCTCCTACTACAACTCTAACACTAACAGTGCGAGGATTATATATATTGATCGCGCGTAAAAAGAAATGTGACCTTGTAACCATCTCTAAACTCGTAAATTTTTGTGACTAAGTCTAATCTCATCTCGTCTTACTTGCTATATCTTTTGTATCGAGAGGAACCCATACGTGGTTGTATGAGTGGAACTACTCCCTCCATTATAAAATATAAGAAATTTTAATTTTGCTTTAATTAAGTCAGACTTCCCTCTTTTTGATTGAGTTTATAGAGCATCAATTTAGTAGTTTTAATAAACCCACCATTAAATAATTTATTTGGTATGTCAGATGTTGTTGGATTTTTCTATAAATAAATTTAATAAAGTTAGAGATTTGTAACTTAAGATAAAACTAAATTATTTTATATTTTAAAACTCAGGAAGAAGCCTCCCTCCCGAATTGTAAATCGTTTTGGCATTTTTAGATTCGTAATTTTTACTATATATATCTAGATATAGTGTATATCTAGATGAATAGTGAAAGTTGGGATGGATGGAGTACTTAGTTTCCACAGTAAAGTTAATGGATCTTAAATGATCACTAGGATTGGATTCGTATCCTCCTTATCTTGTTTCTTTAAACGCCGGTCTAACGGCGGATGGACCCGAACTGTACTGTTCGATCGATCAAGGTGCAAAAAGGTACATCCATTATGTCTAGTCTTCGGGGGTCCATGCTCCTTGGTGCCCCGAAGCACAGGCAGTGTTGTGATCTTGTTGAGCTTTCTTGCCACAGTGGGCTTGTGAAACTTCTTCCAAACACAGCAGGGAAGCGTGAGGCGCTTAGCCTGAGCATGTATTATTATTTAAGCTCTGTATATCTCATGACGAGATAGATGCCGAGTTGCCGACAGAGGACACATTTCATTCTCCTACGGTTCTACCCGTCCCAAAGTCACCAAGAAAATATAATTAATTTCTTTCGCAGAAGTAAAAAAAGAAATACAGTTAACTAACTCCACGTCATCTAACGACCTAGCTCTTCTCTTAGCGGTCTTAGCCATGTTGATTAATTAGCCAGCTTGGCATGGCGACCCGTGTGCTTCCTCCCTCTCCGGCTCTCCCTAGCTATATATGAGCCGCCATTACCTCGCCTCCTCGTTCATTCTTTACACTTGCCACTTCAAGAAATAAACCACCCAAAGAGCGGGGATCATATCGGAGGATTGGTAGATGGGGCTGAGGGAGATGGACTCGGCGCTGCCGCCGGGTTTCCGCTTCTACCCGAGCGACGAGGAGCTGGTGTGCTTCTACCTGCGCAACAAGGTGGCCAACCAGAGGGTCGCCTCGGGGACCTTGGTCGAGGTCGACCTCCATGCCCGTGAGCCATGGGAGCTTCCCGGTAATTAAGCTCCTTTAACTATATATAATCATCATTGCATTTTCTATCTTCACCGGCATCGTCTTCACTTTTTTGGCTCATATGTAAGAGGGCCACTCTACTTTGCTGAACATCATTTTACCGCCTGTCCTAAATTATGTGACCGTCTCTTGCATACTACTACTCCCTTTATCCCAAATTGTAGGTCGTTTTGGCATTTCTAGACTCATACATTTTGTTATTCATCTATATGTACACTATATCTAGATATATAACAAAAAACTGCGAATCTAAAAATCTCAAAACGACTTACAAGTAGACAGCACTATCTCTTCACAAGTGCTGTATATGATAAGGTTCTTGCCGTTTTACCCAAAAAAAAAAACTCTAGAAAGCTTACTGTATGCATGTGTTAGTTGCATGATTGATGTGCCGGAAAACGGTTTCACCATGAGTGCCATAGAGAAGTGCACAAAGATACGTAAGTTACTAATTACTACTTCCTCGTTCCCAAATTACCATTCGCTTTGGCTTTTCTAGATGCATAACTTTTGCTATATATCTAGACATAATATATATCTAGATGTATAATAAAAGCTATGTATCTATAAAAACCAAAATGAATAGTAGTTTGGGACGGAGGGAGTAAACATATGATATTTAGACAAACAAGCTAATTAGTTCAAAAATAAACTAAACTATTGTTTGTCCTAAACGTCATAGAAGTATATGTATGTAGAATAACCAATTTATTCATGTGAAGAATGCATTATACAATAGTATATATGCATATGTAACATAACTAATTTCCTTAAAAATCAACATGTTCGTGCTTCATTTTTTTTTCTTTGAAGGCAATTCTAGTTTCTTGTTTCTCATCATCTTTGCTACCGGCTCCTGATTGATCACATCATCATTGGCAATCTTTCTACCCACTTACGCGCTTAGCTATACGTATAGTTGCTTTCTTGATTCTTAGAATCTCTCTGCGTACAAGTATAGTCACTTTAATTAGCCTTATTAAACAATATAGAGTCTATTCACTTTAGAAATTAAATGTATAATACATGTGTATCTCTCCTCTATGTACATGGGTGTATGATCTTCTAGCCTTAATTAATTCGAAGATACTGGGGAAATTTCTTCTGTTCATATGGTCTGATACAGACATATATGTATTATTCGGCTTACTCGGAGCACAAGTACTATCATGCGCGGTTGCTAGCTAGCTTGGCACCAATAATTTGTGATGGCGTCTCACAGAACTCCAGCACGCGAGGGACCAACGACGGAGTCCACTTCTAGGGCCATAACAGCGTCACTATATTCGCACTGTGCCAACTCATATGTGTGCATCCAATCACATCCTCTTATGCTTATAGGCGTTATTGTCAGCTATGTGCTTCTTCACTAGGGACACGATCATGTGACATGCTGTCAGCTCACAAACAATTAATTAATTAGAACATGATCAAGCTTTAATTTGAGCATATCCTAATAAAAAAAGAAATA
The DNA here is from genome assembly GCF_000263155.2 of Setaria italica. NCBI lineage: Eukaryota > Viridiplantae > Streptophyta > Magnoliopsida > Poales > Poaceae > Setaria > Setaria italica. The sequence goes on along the minus strand of NC_028458.1, from coordinate 16,628,462 downwards.
AAAGAAAATAAAAAAATGTATGATATATATGAGAGGTGATTTTGACATGCAATATATGTTCTTGTAACAAAATTTCAGATGTGGCTAAGCTTACCGCAGAGGAGTGGTACTTCTTCAGCTTCCGGGACAGGAAGTACGCCACGGGCTCGCGAACGAACCGTGCAACCAAGACGGGTTACTGGAAGGCGACTGGCAAGGACCGGGTGGTCCATGAGCCGGCCACGCGCGAATTGGTTGGCATGAGGAAGACGCTGGTGTTCTACCGTGGCCGTGCTCCCAATGGGCAGAAGACCGGCTGGGTCATGCACGAGTTTCGCCTCGAAACACCTAACTCGCCACCAAAGGTACACAATATAACTTAATTTACCATACGAGATATATCTTCGGCACTAAGATAGCTAGCAGCTTGGCTGGTAGCTTCCTCAAGACATATCACCCAAATGATGGCAAATAATACTCACTCCGTTTCAAATTGTTGGTTGTTTTAACTTTTTTAGTTTATAGAGACATACACTAGATTTAGGTGCATAGCAAAAATTATGCACCTAGAAAACCAAAACAACCTACAATTTGGGACCAGATAGATTAATAAGTAATGATGTCTAAAGTTCGTCAAGAAACAAAACTAAACAATATTGAGTGCGAGGCAATGTGCAAATAGTAATGTGTACCACGTATATATCTACAATTTTTATGGAGTTCTTAAACTATAACATGTTGGTTTAGCGTATTATCATGCTAATGGCACGCCTTAGACCCTTGTGTTAGCTTAAATCGTTTGTCTCTGACACAAAATTATAAAAGTATACTCCATTTTCTAGAGTGGTATTTTGTCCGTAGCGTCGGTGGAAAATGACCTGCAGAAAGGGTGGCAATATGCATGCATGTGTGTAAGCTCGGATTTGAAAAGTACTCCGAGCCAAAGATATACAAAACACATTTTTCAGTTGTGGCGGCTTCATCATGCACATATACATGAATAATGTTTATGCATAAAACAAACAAAGAAGAAATCGTCATCTGCCGTGTCCTACATGCAAACCTTATCCGCAGAAGCAGCTGCAAGCCAAGTGCATGGACCTGCCATTTCCTCACGTGCCAATTAATGTTATTGGACATTGGCATGCAGGAGGACTGGGTACTATGCAGGGTGTTCAACAAGATGAAACTCTCGTCAGAAGGCGAAGAGGCAGGAAGCAGCGGGATCCACAACGGCCACACCGCCACCGTCTCTGCTGAGCCCTCCTCGCCGCCGCCGGCGTTCCTCGGCTCGCTACCCGACCCGGCGGCGGCTCCGGCGGACAGATTCTACCAGCAGCGCCAAGTAACCACGGGCAGCGGCAGCTCGTCTGGCGCCCTGCTGATGAACCTGCAGGCGATGCTGCAGCAAGGCAGCAGCTGCTTCCTGGATTACTGCAGCCCGGTGGTGCACCATGGCGTGGCGGTAGGGGCGCCCCACAACGCCGGCTGCGGGGACGATGCCGCCGTGGCCATGGCGCTGGGGCACGTGGGGTTCGAGGAGCACGGCCTGGGGGAGATTGAGATGGAGTACGCGCAGGCGCAGGGTGGCTGCGGGCTCTACTTCTAGCTGGCTGAGAGAGTAGTGGTGCTATGAATTATTAAGTTTGTATGTACAGTTTAGTAGTTGCATTACATGCAGTGGAGAAATTGCAGTGTAGTTCAGAAGATTTGCTAGTTTGGGTTAGAGCGAGAAGGGAGTATCAAATTGTGATTGTGAATTTGTGTCTACATAGTTTCCAGAAATACAAATTAGTTATCTTCTTGTACTTAAAAAATGAAGTTGTAAGTGGATGGCTGGCTTATTCGGAAAATAAAAGTGGACGGCTGACTCCAGGGAGAGCGATTAGTTGGCATATTCATTTGATTAGCCCATTATTAAGACATTATCAATATAAGCTAGTAAAGCGAACCGAGCATAGCTCAGCTGGTAAGATTTCTTGTGGTGGAACTTATCCATCAAAATTTGAGTTCTCGAATCGGTACTGGTGCTCGCATTTTCAGTGGTAGGCGACGTGCCTGTCGACAGCGAGGCGTCAGTGGTGACTTCATCAATCTCGAAAATTGTCGGGTTTAATTTTTCGAAGGTGATCATAAGAATAGGATTACGTGCGTATATTCGTAGGAGCAAGTGTGCATGCATGTGAGTGTCTACGGTTTGCCAGGAAAGATAAAACGATAACTCACATTTCATCTGGTGCGTGGCAGGCCGCCGACTGCCCGGCCCTGAATTTCACATTCTTTTTTACATTTGGCCCGCCCAAATTAAAGTGCGTCGATTCCAGCCTAGAGCGTAACCCAGAGCAGAAAATAAAATAAATTAAGTTACTCGATTCCAGCCCAGAGCGAAAACTGGCCCACTCAAATCCAGCGCAGAGTACAAAACGAAAAAAGCCCAGAGCGAACATTGGCCCACTCAAATCCAGCGCAGAACAGAAAATGAAAAAAGCCCATACAGAAAATGAAAAATTGACGCTAGAAGGAGGGCTCGAACCTCCGACCTTGTGGTTAACAGCCACACGCTCTGGCCAACTGAGCTATTCCAGCTGTTTGATGTGGTGTCTTTTCTTATTTATTTCAATATAGAAACTGTTTCCATTCTCATCTCACCAACCGTGCTGTTGTAGCTGTTTGTTAACCATAAACTTTGTGCGCATGTTTGCACTGCAAGAGCATGTGCACTTTTCTCGTGCACACCTGTACAGCTACACCTTCCAATCTCCTGTGTTCTAAGCATCGAAGATGACAAATATGCAATGATAACAAGTAAACACAAGAAACTGGAAAAAAAAATTGTGCCACACCGTAAAAGGAGGGGGTTTTGAAAATAAAATTTTGCTTCATATACATAAGAGAGGAGAGGCAAGAGCAGTGCTCTTTTTGTTTGAGAAAATAGGGAAAATAACACCCTTTTATTTTTCTTAATGAAATAACACATACACAGTTACACACAGTTGATGTTTGAATGATTTCACCATGTCACTACCAAATTTGATTTTGCGACATGGCTTGTGAACCTTGCTCTTATTATCATATCATGAGGGGTTTACCGGTTGCTCAAGTCATTTTCTATTTGTTGTGGGAGAATTCATAAGGTAGCAACAATACACTGATAAAAAGATCGAATTTTGCTATATTAGCAGTTTAATGTTACCTGATTATTGTTGTAATCCGCAACATATGCAGCATCCTATGCTCTCAACTAAAAGCAATACTACGAGCTTATGATTTGTTTTCTTTTCTATAGGATGATTGAAAAAATGTTTTTGTGAGGAGATGAGCTCCATCATGAAAGTAGGTTTACAAGAAAAGGAAAAAGGTTTCATTATGCAGACTCAAGATGAAGACGAAGTTTTTTTTTTCAAGCCTCTCATCTGGGTACTGCTGTTCATACACACACAAACACATCAACTCCTTACGCACGCACACTCCATTCACACCTCTTTTTTTATGTTTTATATTTGTGAATGAATCTATCCTCACTATGCGCGATAACCTTCTATAAACTAGTGTATGTTGCTATTTTAAAATTCGTTGTATGTTTTCATGAATACATGTATAAGTTACAAAAGGAGTGTAAATGATTGGTTGGCAACAATCAATCACTATGCATACGCATGATTGAGAAAACATCTGTATATTTTATTCCTTTCATCACATAATCAACATCAGACATCACTTTTCATGATGCAACAAGAGTACCGAACAGCAAATCACCTCAAAATACCCCACAACCAGAAGGAACTCGATGAACAACCCCACACAACCAAATAAGCTCCAACCATTAGCTCAGAGCCGGGCCTACATGCATAGGCAGGACGACAGCTCACCCCCCAGCATCACAGCGAATGTTAACGCGCAAAAGCCAAACAAAAAAAAAAGAAGAAAATTTAAACAAATCCGTCTGCATCTCCATCTGGACTAGTCGAATCCCGCACGGACGCGCAACACAAAGCACGGACGGGCTCGTCGGCTCCCTTTCTACTACTCACCCGTTTCAAATTTTCCTCTGTTAAACCCTACCCACCCGAATCTCCCCGGGCAGATCCAGTCAGCTCGCCGGAGGAATCCGCCGGAAGATTGCATCAAGCGGCGGGGAGGGGAGGAGGAGGCGGAGGCGGCTTCGGGAGGGTTAGGGCTGGGCGGGGTCGTCGCCGCCATGGAGGCTCAGGCGACGGCGACGGTGAAGGAGGCGCTCGCCGCGCTGTACCACCACCCGGACGACAGCATCCGCACCGCCGCCGACCGTTGGCTCCAGGAGTTCCAGCACACGCTCGATGCCTGGCAGGTGCGCGCATGCTTCTCCATTCGATCCGCCGCTCCCTGTTGGTGCCCTGAGCTGGGTTGGGGTTGGTTCCTGTGTTGCGGCTATTCTGGGAGCTGGAGGCTGCGATTTTGAGTCTGCGCGGGGTGGGATTTGGGTGCTCTCGTCTGGATTCAGCCTCACTAGGGCGAATTTTATCAGTATTCGGAGCGGCTCTGTAACTCTAGTGTGTTATTATTAGGGCCGTAGGAGTGGGGGGATTGCGACTAGATTTCTCGGATTGGGATTTCGTTCTGATCCTCTGGTGACTGCACATTTTGGCTGCTGCATCGCGAGGCTGCTGGTGGGATGGGTAATGCAGGACAGTTTTGGTCTCTGTTGGTGTGCATTAGTCTGGAAAACTCAAAGACTGGGCTTTTAGGTAGTGTTTAATTTCTTAACCATGTCAGCTCCTTCTACAGTGTTTAATTTCTTAACCCTGTTAGCTCCTTCCACATTAGGTTACTACTTTCTAGTGAATGTTGCTGATGCAAATCTGCACATTAGCTTCATTCAATTGTATTTTATGACTTCTATGCAAGTTTTTTGGGATGGACATGCAGATGCCACTGACAGAATGAACTTAGTTCATCTCCTGTAATAGGCGGTTGTGATGTGTTGCTGTGGCTATCCAGGCATTTGGGCTGACTGCTGTTAGGAAGTGATTGAAGAAGATGGAGTTTAGAGTTTCAAATCGACAATGCATGCATTTGTCACTCGTGGGGAATTCACCAAAGTTGATGCTTGCTTCAGTGTTTTCTAATTTCTTGTTCTATTGTGGGGACATTGTGTATTTGTATAAAATTTAGAATTTCATTTTGGCTTGGATCCTATTCTGGATTATGTTAGATGATTTTTTCTTTTACATTTTAGCTAGTCATTACCATTTTATACGTGGTTGTCAACTCGATCATATTTGAATGTTTTTCCCATCCTCCACATGCAGATAGCTGACAGTTTACTTCATGATGAAAGCAGTAATTTGGAAACTCTCATCTTCTGTTCTCAGACTCTCAGAAGCAAGGTAAAAAGAAGGGGCATAGCTATAATTTGCATGAACTATTTAGGAATGTCAAACTTAACTTAGTTCTCCTGGTGATTCTTAGTAATCTTGAATACCATTCCATGATATTTGTAGGTACAAAGGGACTTTGAAGAGTTACCCTCTGGAGCTTTTCGATCATTACAAGATTCTTTATACGTAAGCACCGTCTTGTGAAATTTCTTTTACAGAGTATCAATGTTATGAATTGTGGAAAGCAGTTAGCTAGGCCACATTGTAGCTCTAATGTGGTTTGCAACCTTGAAAGTGGCTTAAAAATATCACTTGTGTTTTTTACAAAGTAAACCACATATAAGTATTTTTGTATCATATTATTTTTCATATCTTGAAATATTTTGGAAGTCCAGTCATTAGTCTGACTTTCAAAAGAAAGCAATATAAGTGATTACAGACTGAAACAGTGAACAGAAATCTACAAAGACTCTATTTGCATCTAACCATGCTAATTTACAGCTACAGACTTCGAAACTAAAAACTATTTCTATTCCAAAGCCCTTAGTACTTTTGCTTGAATACGCAGGAGTGCTGCGTATCGTTGCATTAAGAAGAAGAAACACTGGACTACAACACACCCAAAGCACCCTCACATAAAACTAGACTAGAACACAAAAAACATATGCGCCTGTCACTCAAACACAACACAACCCAACCTGAAACAAGCATCCTGCCGATCACCTGACAGCGACCTCTAAATGAGCCCTTAGTAAATTAGTTATTTCCCTCACTCCCAGTAGGGGGCAACACCATTATTGATCATCAAGCCAAGACTTAGTGAATTAGTATCTACTACAAGGGCACATTTATTTTTTTGGGCAGTGAACACCTTTCTATCACTTTAAGGCCTGCCAAACAGACAAACCTTGGAAGTCGACTGCTGTGCATATATCGAGGTAGACCTACCGCTACCTTGGGCGTGATCGCTAGAACAATGCAGGGTATAATTTGTACCTCTTTGTGTTGTGCTATCAAGTAGAATCAGCTTTTGAAGCTCCATTGCAATGTATAATTGTATACTATGTTCTCGTATCTTGGCCTCGCGATTTCTTTACCTTGTAAGATCTGGCTGACCTTTTCAAGAGATTTGCTACTTTCCATTTTAACTTGGTGTTTTTGCAGGTATTGCTCAAAAAGTTTAATAAGGGACCACCAAAAGTTAGAACACAGGTAAAAAGATAGAATTAAGCAGATATTGTTTATGCTAACACAATTGTTGTGACACTACCACTCTTTGGATCATCTTCAGATTTGTATTGCAATTGCTGCTCTGGCTGTTCATGTACCTGTTGAGGACTGGGGAGCTGGTGGAATTGTGAATTGGCTTAGCGATGAAATGAAAGCTCATCCAGAATTTATTACTGGATTCCTTGAACTGCTGATAGTTTTGCCACAGGTCTGTAGATGTTCTTCATCTTTTTCTCAAACACGAACACTCTTATGCTACAGAATGGGGTTTAGCCACAACCCCCCAACCACCACTGCACCCATAAAAATGATTGTAGGGAAAGTAAAAATGGTGGCCCTTTTTTTTCTTGTTTTCTCACCATTTTACATACAAGGAGATTTAGTAAAGAAGAATCGATTTTTGCAAAGTCTTCTGGTTTAAAAACCACCGAAAGAATACTTCGATAACGTTTATACTGTTCCCGTCAAAATTAGCCTGCCCTCACTTCTGTCATCTCTTGCCATCTTTCCCTCCCGTCCTCTCCAAATCCCTACACTCTTCTTCCATCCTCTTTGACACTGCCATCTACCGCTTGCGACATGCTCTGCTCTAGACCAGGCTGCCACCACTGTACAGCTCCAGGGATCATGAGTCACGGAGATCCACAGATCTATGGCCACCCATGCCAATAGTGTGATCTGGGATGCACTTGCAACCAGTGCACACCCAAACTGGCACTGCCAGCCTTCTATCTTCCTGCATTTGAGCTTTGGTACCTTTCCAGCCACCTTACATGGATGGCTAGATCTGTTGTATCAGTTCTGGGCTTTTGTGGAAGATAATCTTCTTGCTCATAGCATTATATTAAACGAAGGTTTATTCATGTAACTTTTAACTTACCTACAAAGACTCGTGCATAAGACTAATATTGTTATGTAGTGTGTTGGTCTTGATAAAACTGAACTTTCTCCATTGTTTGTGTTTACAGGAAACTTCTAGTTATAAAATCGCGGCTCGTCCTGAACGGCGCAGACAATTTGAGAGTGATCTTTGTTCATCTGCTAATGTTGCTATTAATTTATTAACTGCTTGCATGGCTATTGACCAGCTGAAAGAACAGGTTAATCTCCTCCTCTTCAACATTTCCTTATGATACTAAGCCCTTAGTTGTCTTCTCAAATACCTAAGCCCTTAGGTGTTATGCTGCATAAAGCAAGTTATGCTTGCACATTCAAATTTTTTAGTGAGAGCTTAGCTATTGATTTCCTACCTGCTCTCGTACATTCATCTACAGGGTGCTTCCATGATTTGGTCCTTTAGGGGCTAACCCTCCTTTCTTTCATGAATTAGTACTTGTCCTTCAGTAGACAACCACCAAAGGAAGTCTCCCCTAGGAACTTGCAACCTCAATAACTTGGGAGCCATATTCTAGTTGCTGGTCCTTACTGCTTATATATATTCTGGCTGCACCACTAGAACTCTAGGAGACAGTGTCCAATCAAGAGGTAGTAACATAATGTGTTGTCCATTTATTAGTATGTGAATGTGATGCAACGATGTATATAAATTGAATGTGATGCAACGATGTATATAAACTAACTCAAATGTTAGTTTACAGACCTTTCTATGTTACATACAGCAAATACCACATGTTCATGTTATCTTTTGCGAGTTGCTGCATCCAATTTGGTATTTTAATGAGCTTTTTCAGGAACATAGAAGTAAACTAGCAATTCTGACATACATTTCAGCAGTGAGACGACAACCTGCATTTGTAGTTTATCTTTGATTGTTCCTTTGCAGGTTTTGGAGGGTTTTTCTTCTTGGCTTCGTTTCTGTCATGGGTATGAAGTTTCTGGTGTTTTGATTATGACGATTCATTCCTGTAAAGTGTAGCTGTTGTAGTATGTTTCATTCTATTCTTACGCTACTGCTGGTTAGCAGTATTGGCTTCTGGAATTGATTAAAATCTCTTTTCTGCCAGGATCTCTGCTTCTGAACTTGCATCGCATCCTTTGGTCCATATGGCACTCTCTTCATTGAACTCTGATCAATTTTTGGAGGCAGCTGTAAATGGTATTGTTTTGCATATGCCTGTAATTTCTATTGTATCCTGGCTGTTCACCTTTTGTCCTCTTGCCACATTTCCAATTGAATTTTATACACAATTGACCATTTTCTGGTGTGCTCTTGGTGTCATTATTATACTTAATTCAGTTACTGAGAACATCAAAACCTGAGATATCTTTTAGGTTATATTCTTACTGTTTATTAATTATTTCACGATCAAGATTCTATGCACCAAAACATTGCAGTGCTTGTATAATTATTGTTCTTTTTGGTGCTCATATGTCCAAGTGCCATTGCAAACAGTGACAGTCTTTAAACTGCGACTTCGTAAATTTCAATATAATATACATAGACATCCTAATAAATTTACAATAATGTGAAAGTATTTTCAACTTTCAAGGTGAACCAACGCATGCCAGTTTCATATGGTGATTAGATATCTACTAGAGAATGTTGACCAGACCTGAAAAGATCTTTTTTGCGAAGCAAGCTTATGATAGTTTGTCTGCATTCAAGGACACCACCTCAACATTTTTTTGCTGCCTGGAGGGTGTATATGAATAGTCAAGTGCAAAAGGAATAGTCCTTTTTATTTGGATGCAACCACACAATAACCTATTCCGTAAAATTGCTATGTAACTTGTACCAGGTATCTGGTTCCAGATATTCCCCGTTTAAGCAGGATTCCTAGAGCAGGTTCCAAGTTCGTAGCCAAACCACTGCATGATGTGTTGGTTTCGTGTTTTAACATGAGTTCAATGAGGGTCCAAGCTTCCATAACCAAATCAACTTCAACATGTGTCTCAAGAGGGTGATAAAGCTGGGAAGGTTTTGGCGCAGGTTTCAGATATGCATAGTTAGATAGGGCTCAAAGGTGGTAGCCTGCTTCACATATTGGTTCAAGGTATTAGTGACCCATTGGTTGGACTGTCGCTGTGGCAGTGTGCATAAAACTAGTAGGGGTTCAGTGATGGAGCACACTTTAGATCCAGCTCGAGGATATACCGTGTCTGCCTGTGTGCACATACTCACCTTGTTGCATCGTCATGAGCCTTGACTTCTTGTCTGCTTCCTGTGCAATACTCTTCTTGCATATTGCTTTTTGCAACATCATGTCCTCCATGTTCTCACGAACATAAAGCTACGCAGCCTGGCACACCAAACCCTTGTCCGTCCTCCCTGTTACAGAGGTCACAGAGAACAACTTCCAGCTTGAGCTTCTCTATAGGCGTAGTTGGCTAAAACAGGCAGAACTTTTCTTACTTAGACGATACTGACAAACCGCACCCTTGGAGGTTCTACATGCTCCATTTTTCTATTTTTGTTTCTATACAACATGGGACGTTAAGGCTACTGGTCATGTCGCCCTCATCGCTAGAATCAAAGATTGTGAGCAGCAGTCCTGCAGTTGCTGCTTGCCAATGAGTTGGTGGCTTCCCAGGGTTATGGAGTTGGTGTGCTCATTGGCAGTTGCCAAGATTGGATTCCACAAGCTGGTTTCTCCACGTGCCATTTTCGCAAAGACCTAGTTCACCTCCCCTGCAGCTGCTTCAGTTATGAAGTATCCTGTTAGCACTGCTAGCATGCATATGATGTTTGGGATTTCTTCAGCTTGGTTCTTATGATTCTGTTAATGAGGTTCACTCAGATCATATTGAACTGGGGATGGTTAGTAATCTGCCTTTCTTTCTTAATAAAAGGTGGAAACATGTCTGTTGCCTGCCCCAATTTGTGTGGGATTAAAGAGTCACTGTTATTTGCTCAGAATGCCTCCAAACAGCTTCTCAAGCTTATTTGTTTTGCTAGATTTTCTGGGCTTATAATGTAGTAAAAGCTGGTTTATGTGATAAGCTAAGCTTGGCCAAACCAACACTCGGAGCTGCTATAACTGTGAATGGCCTACTGGCCGTAGCTAGTGACTCCTAAAGATGACTAGTCAAGTAATTCTCATGTCTTTGGTTTTGTTGAAAGCTCATTAATATAGTTAACCTTCTAATTACCAGTTACATCTGAATTGATACATGCTACTGTATCTCATGGCTCTGGTACTACTGCTGAACAAATGCCGCTGATTCAAATTCTTGTCCCTCATATTATGGGTCTGAAAGAGCAGCTCAAAGATCCATCTAAGGTATGGCATATCTGACCATATTCTGCACAGATGATCGGTATATCTATTTGCCAAATTTCCCGTCATCATGTTTTGAGTTTTAATGTGTCTTCAATCTTCATACTTCATGCTTGTACCTATATTCAGTTGGACTAATGTACTTGCTTGGTGATTCAGGAAAATTCGAATTTTCTGTTAGCACTCTTATTTAAATTAGTAATGAGTTGCTCTAGCTCTCTTTTGGTTATCTTTCACTGGGATGTGCCACTTCGAATTAGCACACATAGAAAAAGTTAAAATGCTTTGTTGTTGTAACTGGGCTGATAAAGTTATTTTTTCCTCCTTAATACACAGTTTCCTGTCTGAACCATACTGCTTTGCCGTGTTTCTTAGCTTCTACTTTTTATGACCCACTGGCTTATTTTCAGGATGAAGAAGATGTAAAAGCTATTGCACGTTTATATGCAGACATGGGTGAATCCTATGTTGACTTAATTGCAGCAGGTAAATTTCATGAATATGCTGATTACCATTGATATTCGTCTCTTGCCACTGACCCATTTATTTTTATTGTTTGAGCTTTAACAGGTTCAGATGACTCCATTCACATTGTGAACGCACTGCTAGAAGTTACTTCTCATCTGGAATTTGACATCTCCTCTATGACATTTAATTTCTGGCACCGTCTTAAGCGTAACCTGATCAGGAGGTAGTTCACTATCCTCATCAAACATCATGTTTTTTACTTGAGAAATAATGTACTCAACGCTTCACATATTTTAGGGAGTCTTATGTATCTTTTGGATCTGAGGTGGCAATTGAAGCTGAGAGAAACAGAAGATTGCAAATATTCCGTCCTAAATTTGAAACTTTGGTGTCTCTGGTATGTATTTGAGGACTGCGGATTGTTAGTGTAATGTTCTCCTTGTATAACGTGTCATGCAATGGAAGCAGCAATGTCCAGTTGTCCACCGAGTTATTTTAGTTCACATGCCTTATTTCATATATTGTTTTGATCTCTGGATCAGGTCAGTTCTCGAGTTGAATACCCCGAGGATTACCACACCTTTTCAGAGGAAGACCGCAGGGATTTCAGACATGTTAGATACGGTACAGTACCTGATTCGTTTAGCTGGTTTCATCAGTCATTTTGCCTATTTTGTGCAGCACAGATGTAAAACATAATTAGGACCATTTGTTTTCAGCTGTTAGTGATGTATTACTTGATGCAACCGATGTTCTGGGAGGTGACTCAACACTAAAAGTACTTTCCACGAAGCTAGCTCAGGTGACTTTATTTCTTTCTTTGTTAGCTTTGCATTTTCCTATCTCAATGAATTTTGAAGTTTGTTTATTTTCTCGTTCTCGGTTACTTTGGCATCTTGTGCTCATTAGCACTATCAAGTTTCTTCTCTAGAAGATTTTTTTTGGGAACAATGGTGTTATTATGTCGCCATATCTAGTTTTGATAGAATGACTGTATTCCAACATAGGTTCCTCTGGCCTCTTTTTTGGGGTGGATATTGGGTTGGTGGACCTAATTGCTACTCAGTAGCGCTACAAGAGCTTGCAAATAAAAATTAGTATTTGTACCCCTCTGACATCTGATTTTAGATGTTAATAGTACATTGACCACACCATGCATGGGCTGCTTGAATGATGTCTAAGCATTTATCAACCATTCTATATCGTATACAGTTTCTATTCACCTACAAACAGTTATAACTACATAATTCATGAAGGATGTTATGTAAATGAGTCTCTTCAATAAAGACCGACCCTTTCATAAGTATGTAAACTTATGCATCTCGTAAGTATGTAAGATCTGATATTAATTTTCTTATTCATTTTCAATCCAAGTGGCTGTAGTTTTAAATTTTAATGGTCACATGCATACTGTGGATGCTGCATTTCTTTACTATCTTAAAATTTTGAATTGGTGGTGGTAGGCCCTTCCCCCCACCCTGCCATACTCTGCCGACAGGTGGGCACGCCCTCGCGCTCGGTGCTCTGTCCCCACGGCTCTCTCTCCCTCAATCTTTTTCCCCTTGGTCCTTCACTCTGTCCTCCTTGTATCTTTCTCTCACCCGCAGGGTCACTATAGAGCTAGAGGCCACCCACAAGCACTACAGTGAGAGCATGGTTACAGGTGCTTTTTCCGGTGGCTCTAGGCTTTTTACAAATATGGGAGGATCCATAGGTTCATGCAACTCCATGTCGATCCGATGACAGTCTTGTTACTCATGACACCCAGGAAGGCAATGGCTTTTGGCCTTCATTGGCCAGATCTGGCGGTGGATGTTGGATAATTGCTTAGCTCTTGTTTCACTCTTCCATTGACTATTGCCGTATATTAGCCTAATCTTTAAATTCTACTTTCTAAAATTTGTGGAATCTACTTTTTGCAATCCTTTTTATGTGAGTTCTGTAGTATGTCAGCTAGTAGGAGTCAATTTACAAGTAAAGAAGGAATTTCGATTTAGTTTCCTGAGCTAACTTTAGTTAAATGATGAAACGTTTGAATTAATTCCAACATTTATAATTTGTTCAACGCCACTCTTTCCTGTTCCTTGTTTTTTCATACTTGCCTAATTTTTAAGACTAGTAGCCTTACAGCTGTGTGCATGAGTGCATCATGTTAGTCACAGAAAATCATTATTTCTGGCACCTATATAATGCAGATAATGTGGAGTTTGTCCGTCCAGTTAATCTAATTTGGGATATAATGAATAAACATTACTTGGGGACACCTCTTGCTTGTGTTGTTGATATCGGACTCATACTCAGGAGAACATGCAATAACAAAACTTTTGGTCACTCGTCTTTTGTTCTTGAGTTTCAATGCATCTCTCCTTTCTGGATAGTAACAACATAAGGATTATATCCATTAACATCAGGCCTCAGTTGTCTTTCAAACTGACTACTGCCTGCCCAGATTTGTATAGAAAAAAAAAACTCTTAAGCTCTCAATAATAAAAGTTTTGCACTTCTGTATTTTAGGCATATGGAAGCTGCAACAATGAGCAGAACCCCAAGTGGCAACCTGTAGAGGCTGCCCTGTTCTGTATACAAGCAATTGCGAAATCAGTCTCAGTTGAAGAGAGAGAAATTTTACCACAGGTATGGATAGCATATTGAGTGTTCCATAATGCTATTGGTTGGTGTTCTTTCTCAACTAGATTATGTACATCTTCCTGTGGAAAGCTACCTTCTTCCGTGCTTGGAACATGAACTTCCTGCTGTTGTTTGCACTGGATTCATATTTGGTGTTGACCTAGTGCTGTTATTGTTTTCTAAAGGTTATGTCACTGCTTCCCTGCCTTCCTCAGCATGAGCAGTTGCTGCAAACAGGTATCTTTTCACTCTGCAGATAGTTCAGAAATCCTTTATCTCACTATTTTTTATTTTATTTTATGCTGTGCCTGCCCTGTAGTTTTTTATTAAGATGCTAGTGTTTATTACAAGATAGGGCTGCTTGTTAATTTTTGTTACTGAGTTACTGGTTGTTAACTTTGACCCTACTAATTACCTGCTTTTGAATAATAACCATGCGAGAAATGGTTTGCATGAACTGCTTCTGAAATATACTTGCAGTCTGTTCGACCATTGGATCATTTTCAAAATGGATTGATGCTGCGCCAGCTGAAATATCCATTCTCCCACCTTTAGTTGATATTCTCAATAAGGGTATGAGTACATCAGAGGATACAGCTGCGGCTGCTTCTATGGCGTTCAAGTATATATGTGAAGGTATGTATCAGCATCTGCCGAGCAGTGTCTTTTCTTTGCGCATCTGTTTCAGAATCATCATCTTTATTAATAAGTCTAGCTCGGTATTGTTGAGCTATTGCCTGTTACTGTAGTAAAAATTGAGATGGGCCATTTTATTAATTGCCACTCATGATTTGTCACACCATCGCCTCACTGACTTGTGATCACATCTGAGGGCAGATCCTGAAGTGCCATTGAATAGTGTGGGGAGACCTAAAGTTTGTGCTTGTTCTGAAATTTTGCCCAGACTTGTGTTTTTATGCCATAAATTATTCACTGTTTTTTATTCATCCTTTTTTGGCAACAAGACTGTAGGAGAAAGTTCTCGGGATCCTTGGATGGCCTCTTCCAGATATACCATATTGCAATCAGTGGAGTTGGTGGTTATAAAGTTTCTTCAGAGGACTCGTTGCATTTGGTTGAAGCCCTAAGGTTATAATTCATCCAATCCACTTTAGCTATTTTGTAAACCTTTTTGGTTTTCTCAAGTACTCACGGTACATGCTATTGCATTTTGTTACATTTCGATCAGTGTGGTTATTACGACGCTTCCACAAGAATCTGCTAGAACGGCCCTGGAGTTAATCTGCCAGCCAGTAATCAATCCCTTGCAAGTAAGTAGAAAATTTTGATAGTCAATTGGCCCTGGCTAGTGTACCCATTCTAATTTGTTTACTTTGATAAAAGGAATTAATCCAGCAAGGTGATCAAGTTCTTCAACAAGTCCCTGCTCGGCAGTTAACTGTACATATAGACCGCTTATCAAGCATTTTCAGGTGGTGGCCTTCCATTTGTAAATTTCTTCCATCGAAAAATATGTTTGTTTACTAAATCCCCCAAATTGTTCCAGCAATGTGAAACATCCAGAAGTAGTTGCTGAAGCTGTAGATAGATATTGGCCAACACTCAAAAGTATCTTTGATCAGTAAGTATGGTACCATGGAGTTGTTGACAGAAGTTCCTATTACTGTTACATTCATGAATGATCTTGTCAACTCCTACTTTATCAAAATACTCTTTTGCACAGGCGAGCATGGGATACGCGCACCATGGAGTCAATATGCCGATCTTGCAAATTTGCTGTAAGTTTATAACTTATTTATGCACGGATATTAATTGTTTGATACAACTTCTGTTAAAATCTAATGCAAGTAGTATTAGGAATGTGTGATGGAAGTTATCTTTTATCAAACATGTAGTTTGAATAACTCTGGTTCCTAATGTTCCTTGATACCAGATGTTATGAACCCTAGTTCATTAGGGTTAAACACCGCCAGGAAGATAGTTGGGTGGAGTTGGCTTGGGGGGAGACTAGGCTATTAGGGGGCTCGGGATGATGAATTCTTCTTCATTGATTGATTGAAAGGAGATACAATCCCATCCTTATATAGATGATAACACTTGAACCTTAATAAACTATTCTCTAGAATCAAGGAAATAATCTGATCTAATCTAATATCTACGTGAGGGGTAGATGGGCTGGCCCTCCAGCCACCCATAACACTTAGCCTTACTAGTTTCAGTTTAACATGCCCAATGCACCAGGGTGCTTGTCATAAAGGTGTTTTATGTAGTTTGTATCATTTGAAATTCTGGGCTTTGTAGACTGCTGTTTCAGTTATTATTGCGCACTAATATAGCTGTGCCCATAATATTGGAGTAGGAGGAGATTACAAGCTTTTCACTTCTAGGAAGAGCACTAAAGCAGATCACAAATATCTCATGTGGTTACTTCAGTACCCTCCGGATATTCACTATGCACTGGCTAATGCTAACATGTTTTTTCTGGGTGAAGGTAAGGACATGCGGAAGGGCCATGGGAACGACGATTGGTGCAATGCTTGAAGAAATCCAAACTCTTTACCAACAACACAAGCAGTCTTGCTTCCTTTACCTGTCCAGTGAAGTTATCAAGGTTGATTTATTTTTTTAAAGAGTCAACTAATTAATTTGAACTGTATTTTCCCCTCTCTGACAATTCTTTCTTTGCAGATATTTGGGTCTGATCCATCTTGTGCGGGTTATCTTACTAGCTTGATACAAATACTTTTCAGCCATACAGTACAGCTTCTCAGAACAATTCAAGTAATTATTCTTGGTTTTCATTCCTAGGTCACAGTAACATATTGGCAACACAAAGGTTGACTTGAGTCGCATTATATATTTTCAGGATTTTACAGCTAGACCAGATATAGCTGATGATTGCTATCTGTTAGCATCAAGATGTATACGTTACTGTCCCAATCTATTTGTACCTACAGAAATGTTTCAAAGATTGATTGACTGTGCAATGGCTGGTATAACTATACAGCACAGGTAATGGCCTGAAGATAAAGTACATTTGAGGAAGACTAAAATGCTTGAGTTGGCTCAACTCTGAAATGCTCTATACATAAAGCAACAAGTCCCTTATTGTTACATATCAAAAACATTTCAGATTTGATCCATGTTTGAGCATCTAGCAGTCATGCTCAAATGCTTTATTTATGAAAATGATATTTATGTTCCCTGTGTTCTATTTTACTGCATTGAAGTCTAATGTTGCCTAATTTTTATGTAACAGGGAAGCATGTAAATCGATATTGTCTTTTCTATCAGACGTCTTTGACCTTCCAAACTCATCTGATGGGGGGAATTACCGAGAATTTATTAACACAATCGTACTTCAGCGTGGTGCCACCCTTACTAGAATAATGATTGCTGCCTTAACAGGGGCATTGCCATCTGGTCGTTTGGAAGAGGTATGTTGTAAGATCGTGTGGTGTTTTCTTTTGCTATACCTTAAGGCTTCTGGAAACTTGCAAAGGCATGAACCAACAGTTTCCTGTATTATCAAATATTTTATAGTAATTGATACAGAGGCAAATATAGCTCTCCTGTTTGAAGAAAGTATTGTCAAAACATATGTTTCTTATTTGGTCACAAAATCAAGGGGAAACCCTTCTAACCACGGCGCAACATTTTGGATCAAATCGTCAGTTCCTTGCTGAATTATCTCATCAGATTCTATTTAGTCACTATGTGTTCGTCATTATAAGAATATAGGAAAAAAATGAGTGTACAAGCAACCCATGAAGGCCTTCCTGCTAGACTGGTTTACTACTTTACATGCAGTTTGTGTTTATTTCTATACTATTATAGTGATTTTTGCATTCGTGCCACCCAGTTGTAAATAAGTTGCATTACTTTTACTTTCCGTCATGACATTTTTTAAAAGAAATTTCATTCCAAAATGTGTACACTCTACTGACTTGGTCAGTCTGTCCAAATGTCAGAGTTGTACTGCAGGAAAAAGTCTTGGTCAAGGCCTGGCCATGAAATCACTAACTGCACTATGGCATGCAAGCGACCATTGTGCATAAAATTGACATGCAAATACCAATTGTAATGGCCTTGAACTCAACCGCACCATGGACCTTACTATTCTGATATTGGTTTGTTAGAACTTGCCTTGATTATTTTTCTTTTGCCAAAGTTAGGCATTTGTTTGCCCTGCCATGAGTAAGTGGCCGTAGTTAGGTAGTTTCTTGTATCCCTGCTAAAAAACTCAGAGCAAAGCAAGGTAACACGATGATAATTGATGAATGGATTTATATCTTTTTTCATGGAATTTTGCAGGTATCTTATGTTCTGCTGTCACTTAGCAGAGCGTTTGGTGAGAACATGCTGAATTGGGCAAGGGAAAGTATTAATCTTATACCACCACAAGCCCTAACAGATGCAGAACGCTTGCGTTTCTTGAACATTATATCAGACGCTGCATCTGGGTCTAGTCTTCATACCATAACAGACAGATTTGGGGAAATCTCTGATGTTTGTAGACGAAACAAGACTGTGCAAGACCTAGTTCAAAGTGCCTTGCGGCCTCATGAGTTGACCTTCATGGTGGTTCCACAACAGCTGTCATAACTGGATATCTCTGCAAGGCAGGTTCAGAATGCCGCTTCATGCATGTTTTCAGTTGAGAAAGCCACTTTGATTCGGTGTTGATGCAAGACTCACACATCATCTCGGGATTTTTTTTCCAAGTTCATACAGGTTTGAGTTGCGGCACCATACAGTTGAGATTTGTTCAGAGCATAGATAGGTCAGTAGCCATTGTAATTCTTTCGTGTTCCACCTTTGTACATGTGCCGTACATTGTGTATGCGGGGGATAGAGGTCGTGTTGTATTAACTCGAAAGCAGTGTTATACTGGGTGTAACAGGCAGATCACGCAGAATGGTGATCTTCCGTGGGCCTGATTTTACGTTGGCCGGTCAGCTTCTTTTTTGTAAAGTGAGGTGGCCATCAATTTTATTATGTATACTTATACCGACTGTTGAAGGGTGTCAGGAAAGAGCATGTTTCCATTCTCTTGATCGCTGGAGATCTTTATGGGCCCAAATGTGATGGCCTTCTGGCTTGATGAATACGTAAACACACCGGGATTCAGTGTCAATTTAAGAAATTTCTGCGGTGGCCTTGAACCAAGGGCAGATGTTTGAACTAATTAGCAAACTGGCAGTGCAGCATGTTATGCCCAAAGGATCAAACGATAACTACCTAAGCAAAGCCTCTCGCCTTCAAATTGAGCTGCAGCACTTCATGGTCAAGTGGCCCAAGAAAAGCCCGTTGTCTGAAACGAGCCGGCCGTGGCTCTCCTCTTTTCATTCTTTTTTATTTTTTCTTGAAAATTTGCCGTGACTCGAACCAAGCACAGGGCCACGCATCTGGAGGTTGACGGAGAAGAGTGCAGGGCTACGCCTACGCATCACCATTCAACAGCTTCGGATCCTGTATCGCTGGAGATCTGGTACCTTGTAAGAACGGACATGGCGAACTCAACGAACAATCACTCGATCAGTTCAAGGAACCAGACAGGCAGGGCCGCAAACAGGCGCACGTGCTACCTAGCAGTAGAAGCAAGCAGCCTACGATCGAATCCTGACTGGCTGACCCTCTAAACCGGGCAAATAGAGAAACAGCCGTCCATGCTCCCCTCATGGTTTTTTTTATTTTTTTTTATAGAATCAACGGGGCAAGAAGCCCATAACTTTTCGTTACACAAAATCGACAAGTCAGAATTCCACGAGCGGATTGGTGCTCGGAGATAGAAGAACATGGGGAGGGAGGAAGAGAGAATAAGCTTGGAGGGGTTCTACATCCAGGCGGCTTGGAGCACGGCAGATCCAAAGCTTGACGTGTTCGCAGAGCTGCCTGGCGATGTCGCGCGGCGAGAGGCGGTGGGCATAAAAAACCATCTTGTTGCGGGCCTTCCAAGTCACCCAAAGCACGGCGAGCGCCGCAGTGTGTCCGATCGGCGGCGGCGAAGTGCTGAAGATCTGGGTGATCGATTCTGCGGTCTCGAGCGGAGACGTTGGGGGAGCGTGCGAGGGCAGAACCGCTTCCCACAAAGGCGCCAGAGACGAGGACATGCGGCGAACAGGTAATCGGTGTCCTCCTGTATTCTAGTGCATAACGGGCAGTCTGGCGAGTCAAGGGCGCCATGGCAATGCAGGAACGCGCGGGTGCGCGTGCGTCCATGTCGGAGGATTTAGAAGAAGATCTGCACTTTCTTCGGCGCGAAGGTGTCCCAGTTGAATTCTGTCATGGGCGGAGCTCCAACCGGGGTGCGGATGGCGTTGTAGAAGTCCGTTGCTCGGGGTGTTGGCAATCACGCTCCGGGCACCCATCGGCCGTCTAGCCGTTGCTGCAGCTCCAATTCAGCGATGGCGCCGGTGAGAAGCCCAAGCTCCGTGCTGATGGCAGACGTGAGCCGGGGCTGCGGGCCGTCGTCAGGGATCCCGCCCGCCGCGGCCACCTCCGCCACGGTGATGTCGACGTCGAGGCAGTGTGAGTAGGGCGGGGAGAGCGTTGCGGAGCACACCGATCTCAGCCCAGTGGTCATGCCAGAAGGAGGTCGTCGCTCCATCCCCCACCGATACCATGGTGAGGGCACGGTACCGAGGATCAACGCTTTGATCGCCCCCCAGCACGGCGTCTCCTCGTCAGCATACCCGCCGTCCGTCGTACCAGAGGCGCATCCAATCCGTCTACGGTTACTTTCTCCAGCGAAGAGCCTGTGGACGTGCTTCATTAGGAGGCTCCTGTTGAGGGTCGTCAGATCCTTCAGCCCCAGGCCGCCGTCTTGGATTGGAACGCACTCCTAAAACCAAGACGCAGGCGCATGGTGCCAGAAGAGAGACGACGCTGTTGCAGCACAGGAGGACGGTCACGCTCCATCCATCCATCCACTAGAGAACGTCCACGCAGACATGTCGTGCGTTACGCCAGAAACGATTTGTTTGTGCTGTCACGTCAAAATTAGTGTGCTGGGGGTGGAATTCGTACATGCCAGCACAAAGGTGTTCGGAGCTGCCGGGCTGGTACCCACCAGCACACATGCCGCCCAGATAAAGCCGTGAACAGCTTCTTCCCCAGCCAACCTTCCATTTGGAGAGCTTGCGTGAGAGGAGCTCAGGAAAAGTTTCAAAAATACCAAATCTAAGGGGGAAGATTCTTCCCCTGTTTTCTTTGGAGGAGGTGGCTACAAAAAGGTAAGTTTGTGCCATTCCAACCTTCTTTTTCAACTTCTATCCATCATTTCTAACTTCATTAGGTTGTCATCTAGATCTAGACCTAGAAGAGAGAGGAGGAAGAGAGAGAAAATAACTAGAGATGGATTATTTTTTAAATAAAATTCTATGATCATATTATAATCATTACAACGCTATGTTTGTCATTTTAATATAATATAGAATTGAGTTTGATTATATTTTTTCTACTCATTAATTATTACATCCATAATTTTAATTAATGAGTTTGATTGAGTTTAATATATAATTGAGTTTAATTTTTTTCTTCTGCTTATTAGTTATTACATCCATGCTTTAATTGAGTTTCATTTAGGATAATATAGAATTATTTTTTATTATATTTCTTCCTACTATTAGTTACTACATTCATAATTTAATTGAGTTTATAGAATTGCGACCCATAGCTCATTAAATTAGTTAATATAATATAGAATTGTTGTCATAGGTTGTCAGAGGTATCAAAGTTTGTGGAGGCTGTGGAGAAGCATGCTCGCATTTGCAAGACAAAGCAAATACATTGTCCGTATTTTGACTGTAGCAACAATATTGTATGGGAGGATACTGATGTCATCAAGAGGCATTTGATAAAGCGAGATTTTATGGATGGATACACAATTTGGTCCCAACATGGTGGGAGATACTTTCAACAACATATACATCGATACTGGCTCTGATGAAGTGGGTGGTGATGATGTAAGCGAAAATGACCATGTTATGATGGATGATGATTATGACTATGGAGATCAAAATAGTGATCAAACAGATGCGCGTGTGGGACCACAAGTGGATGAGGAACGTGATATTGATATGGAGGACATGTTACGCCACATTGAACCGGAAGTGTCGCTAGGGAGTGCTAAAGGGTTAGAGAATTTCGAGACACTCAAGAAGGTAGCAAAGGACTGTATGTATGAGGATGTGGGAAGGAGTGGACAATGTTACATTTCATCCTTCATTTTTTGATCCTGAAGGCTAAACTCGGCTGGTCAGACAATAGTTTCAATGATTTCCTTGATCTGCTTTGCAAGTTGCTCCCGAAGCCTAACTTTGTGTCAAAAAAACATGCGAAGCAAGAAGATTATCAATCCATTGAAGATGCGTGTGCAAAGAATACACGCGTGCAGGAACCACTACATATTTGTACCGTGGTGAGTACGCAACATTGGAAAAGTATCCAAATTGCGATGCTAGCCGTTACAAAAGTAATGCCGATTTCTGTGAGGACCGTGCCGGTTCCTCCATCGGGAATAAGAGGAAGAAGGGTGCAAAGAAAAGTGTTGGTGCTCAAGTGGAGGACGAGTCCTGTATAGGTAGTGACACAATGACTCAGCGCAAAGCCCCTACCTTGGTGATGTGGTACTTGCCGGTGGTGGATCGTCTGAAACATTTGTTCTCAAACCTAAAAACCGCTAAAATAATGACTTGGCATGTTGATCGCCCAGTAAAGGCTGACAGAAAGGTTCGACATCCTTCCGATGCTCACCAGTGGAGGACCTTCGATGCCAATCATCCAGTGTTTTCAGATGAAAAAAGAAATGCACGGTTCACGTTGAGTACAGACGACATGAATCCGTTTGGTGAAAGAAGCAACACGCACAACACATGGCCAGTGCTGATGACCATATACAACCTTCCCCCATGGCTATGTCACAAGAGAAAGTTTCTTTTGCTAATCATTCTCATACAATGCCCGAAGGAACCTGGCATCGACATAAATGTTTTCCTTGAGCCATTGATGGAAGATATGCAGAAGCTTTGGAAAGATGGGGTTCGGATGTGGGATGAGTACGGATAGGAGCACTTCACACTAAAGGTCATTATCTTTGTTACCGTCAATGATTATCCCACCCTATTTGCCTTGATAGGTCAAAAGATAAGACAACATGCGTAGTTTGCTTGGATGGAACATCATATGTGTACCTTAAGGGATCTATGAAGACAGTGTTCATGTGGCATAAGCGCTTCTCATTGAAGACGCACAAATATCGCAGGATGAATGACTTTTTCAATGGCACCAATGAGAATGATTTTGCTCCAAAACCAGCTACGGGTAAAATAGTATTTGAAATGTATGAGAAGGTCAAGTTCAAAATTGGTAAGAAGTCATTAGGTGGTGCTGGCAATTCACATAGGGGAAGGAAGTAGGCTGAAACTACATACGTCACAAACGTGCCGTTTAAGAAAATGTCTATCTTCTTTAAGCATTTGCCAGACTGGCAAGAGCTGGTGGTGCGCCATGTAATTGATGGGATGCATCTTCAGAAGAATGTGTTGATAGCACCATCAGATTCTTGGGCTTATCAGGTAAGGCAAAGGATGAACTAAAATCACGTAAGGATCTAGTTGACCTTCAAATGAGGCCAGAGTTCCACCCGCAAGAACTTCCTAATGGTAAGCAATACCTTCCATCGGCTAGCTACAACTTAACACCAGATGAGAGATTGACTATGTGCAAGTGCTTGCGTGGGTTGAAAGTGCCGACCGGATTCTCATCAAACATCCGGTCAATAATCTCATTGAAGGACATGGCGCTTGCCGGCCATAACTCTCATGATTGCCATGTGAGAATCATAGTTTTTCTTGCTATTGTGATCCGGGCAATCAAACTAGTATTCATAAAGATGGTTATCACACGAACGTGTTACTTTTTCAATGTGATTTCGCAGAAAGTGATCGATTGTGTCGAGTTGGCTAGGCTTCAGCTATTTGTGTTGGAAACTCAGGCCCAGCTCGAGATATACTTCCCTCCATCCTTTTTTGATATCATGGAACATCTCATGGTCCACATGGTCCAGCAAATAACTGAACTAGATCCTATGTACTTCTATCAGATGTGGACATATGGACGGTCCATGTTGACTCTCAATGGATACATGAGAAACAAGACCTTTCCAGAGGGTAGCATGATCAAGAGCTACCTTATAGAAGAGAGTGTTGATTGCTGCATAGATTACATAAAAGATAAGAGAGCTATTGGTTTACCGAAATCTCGACATGAGGGCAGATTGTCCAGAAGAGGTACCATTGGAATGAAAAGATTCGTCGACAAGGACAAGCAACAATTGGAGAAAGCGCATTCAAGCGTTCTACAACAACTCGAGGAAGAGGCAGCGCTAGGGGAGGTGGCTCGGTGGGGACAAGGAGGCCCGGCGGGGATAAGAGGTAGCCCGACAGGGAGCAGGTGGCGCTCGGGGGCCGCGGCGGAGTCGAGCAGCCTAACAGCGTGATTTCCGTTCACAACGCTAGGACTTAGAAAATTTTAGGTGCTCCCCCACCTTTGTAGGGAGGCATCAATGCTAGCGCTCCTCTGTGCTGGCGGATGACATTAGCGCCCGCCAGCACAGACGATCTGTGCTAGCGAGTGGCATTAAGTACCCGCCAGCACAGAGTTTTCACCAAATTTCAAACAATTTAAATACTTGCTAAATAAGTTCAAAATTGTTTCAAACTTCTACACCTGGACATAAATGTTGTATAGTGAATGTAAAAAATATATTTTCATACATAACACAAATGTTTTGACTAGTTAGTTCACATGTCACTATAGGTTGAAACACCTCATGAGTTATAGGGTGATTATGACTTGGATATCCATTTGGGAAGGACGCTTGATCCATGTTGGTGCACTGGTAAAGTGGTTACATGCCAATTATCATGATTATTCAACAAATTTATATTTTATTAAAATTAAATTAAACCTAGATGGAATGGTATAATCCACCTTCCCCTTTGGATTTGGTATTTTTTGGTAAAGATTCATTTTAGTTTTTATCTCAAATCATGGAATTTTCTTAAATATGGAACTGTTTAAAAGGTTTAACATGAAATCCATTTACTTTTCTATTTAACTAAATTTTAATAAAATATAATTTGATCCAACAATCATGATATTTGGCATGTAACCACTTTACCGGTGCACCAACATGGACCAAAAATAATAAGACAATTTTGAGATAGTATAACAGTACGTCCTTCCAAATGGATATCTAAGTTATAATCACCCTGTAACTCACGAGGAGTCTCAACCTATAGTGACATGTGAACTAACTACTCAAAAACTTTTGTGTTATTTATGAAAATATAATTTTTACAAGCACTATAAAACATTTATGTTCAGGTGTAGAAGTTTCAAATAATTTTGAACTTACTTAGCAAGTATTCAAAATGTTTGAAATTTGCTGAAAAATCTTTGCTGGCGGGTGCTTAATGACACCCGCCAGCACAAAAAAGCTGTGTTGGTGGGCGCTAACGCTGCCCTCGAGTGCAGATCTCTCCTATATGACGCGCGATCAGGGCACCTCGCCACCGCCGCTGCTGACCCATGCGCCACCGCGCCTCCCGGAGCGCCGCCGCAGCCGCCTCCTTGTGCGCCGCCGCGTCCCTCGTCCAGAAGTGCCGCCACCCTCCTCCCGTGTGCCGCCGCGGCCCCCTTCCCGATATTGATGTGTATAAATATTTAAATTGATGATATTGATATGTATAAATCTATAAATAGTTTTTACCCTCAAGTATTACAATTTTGTGTATTAACAGCGATGGACCACAATGAGAACAGTGTTGAATCCTCTGAGAAAGATTCAGATTCTGACAACGATTGTGGATCGTATTCTACTCCACCTGAGTATGAACCAAGCCCACCTAGGTCTCGCAGGTGTCCAGATGTAGATGACCCTGAATACGATCCAACCGCGGATCATCAGGTACCTGCATGCACATTCATATACTAGCTAGTGTTATGTTTGTTGTTGACATGAAGATGATAAACTCCAACTATTATTTTCTCTATAGAACAATGACCAATTCCTGGTGCATTACCCGCCGTGACATTGTAGAACATCTACTCTGCATGAAGAGGAGGTAGCTGCCTCTGCACCACAACCTTCAGCTACTACTACTTCTAGTAGTAATCCAAAACGTAAATGTGGGCAACGAAGCCGAAACCAGATCCCTAAATAAGTAAGTCTCGTAATAGAAGAGCTTGGCACCAAAGGTGAGCCCATATTACTTGAGGGGATATCTGCTAGGTTTCAAAACATATGTGGAGCTATTATTAGGGATAAATTGCAGACCTGGATCACGACTAGTAATTGGAAGAAGGTGCCTACCACTGCAAAGGATGTATTGTGGGCCACAGTAAAAGAAATGTTCACTTTTCCTGAAAGTCAAGAGAAATTTGCAAGAAACTTTGCCGAGGGCCTCCTTGGGAGATATTTCAGGAATTGGAGGTCTACTCTTAATAAAGAAAGAATGCTAATTTCAATAAGATTTCTTCAGAAATGTGAGAAAAGTTCAAACAACAGAAGAACATGCCGGAAGCAAAAGCCCTGAGCGAATAAATACCGCGAAGGCTATCAAAGCCACCGAGAACCCCCATCACTTGGGTGCGGGAGGGTATGCTGCCAAGATTGCTAAATGGAGGAATAAGGAAGAAGAGCGAGGAGAGCTGGTTTACCGGATATGTTTGTAGGCTTGGATGAGCGCAACAGGAATTGGGTACTAGCTCGAATTCCAACTGTAACACCTGACATCAAGGTTAAATTCAAACACCCCTCAACAGAGCTAATTTACAAGAGGTTGGAATAGCTTGCCGAGACGCAAAACAAAAGTTTTTTCAGGCCCGACAGGAGAAAGATCAGCTAACCGCCGCGATCGGAACTTCGGAGCACTCTAGGCGTCTTCGAGGGATGTCATCAACATTGCCCTGGGGTAAATCATTCCCCAACGACCAAGCAAGCTACTGGAAGCGTGACTGTTATAAGAAAAACCTTGAAGAAAAGAGGAGAGAAATCGCCAAGTAGGATCTCTTAGACTTCTTGGTCAACCATGCGACGAGCCAAACGATGGCTGACCTGACAATATTCGATGGTCGATGACAGGCAGAACCAACCATGCTACTTGCCCAGACAAGATTCGTTGCTCTAAGTAGTGCTGGCTCCATTGCAAACGTGAGGTATCCCGTTGATGACATACAAGTGGATACACCATGCAGGTTGGTTATACCTTATGGAAGTAAATAAAATATGTTTCGAGAGGTCACAACCGGCATGGCAGTAACGGGTCATGTGTTCCCAAAGGCAACCCTGCCAGAATACGCCTGGGTGCAAGTTGTTACGGCATTGGATGAGTCGTGCGAGATAGACATCCCTACTGCTGAAGGATTGAGGTTCTCAGTGATACGATGAACCAGTACATACTATGGCATCGCTGAGATAGCATTTTGTATGCATCATCAGAAACCTCACGGTCGAGCCAAGAACTATCCCTTTCAGATTCAAATGTTGACACGGAGCAACTAACGTTGTCACATGTGCAGGGAGCTAACAATGAGGATGTGCAGCCAATGCTATCACTTGTCCTAGAAGCTCTTAATGAGGATGATGGGACATCAACACTAGAAGGCGATGAACGGGTAGATGATTTAGAAGTTAATGATCCAACATCGCCTTCGCTAGCATCTCCACCTCCCAAGAGGCCAGCGGTACCTTGTATGGTCAGCACATATGAAAAGGCTCCATTAGCAGATGTCGACAAGTTTTTAAACGTATTGAAGAAGGAGGCTTTATCTTTCGACGAAAAATCTGTAACTCATAGCGCCTCTAGGCAAAAGGAAAATGATCAAAGCCTCAATTTCTTTGCGTCAGATGATGTCCCAATGGATTATGAGCATGGCAAACCATTCTTGTATCGGTGGGATCTGCTGAAGGGCCCATGGAAACTGAATAAACTGCATGGATGGATCATGAATGCAATGAAGCAAGGCATTCGAGCAATCACCACGCATGTCCCAACTAAGGTTTTCCTTGGCGTTCTACCGTACTAGATTGTGATCGATTTCGAGGATTTGCACAGACTTAACCTCCGATGACATCTCGACGTGAATCTCAATTTCGTATTGTGCTCGTAAGTCCACATGTACCACATACACGAGTTTTAAATACATACATATTTTATGTCAGGTACCTGAGCAACGTATTCTGTAGAATGCAATGGAGGGAGGAAGAATTGACACACGGTAGGTTTAAGGTAGCGTACGAATAAGAGAGTCAGAGCACATGCTCAAAATGACGAAAACAATCAAAGCACAAATAGAAGTAGTAGAGACACAAATGGAGAAAGATGCTATAAAAAAAGGCCCACAGAGAAGAAATGCACAAAGTGTCTGTATACATTGCAAAAGTAATGAAGAAAAAGACTAACAAGGATTATATCATGGCTCCTTACGGTTTTGAGTAAGCTAGTTTTAATTACTATATATATACTAGTGCTATTTAATGTCGTCTATAATTTAAATTATTTTAATATAATGCAAAGATCACTGGATTTGCATCATTATTTTACCCAAGCTAGGAGAAGCAGTGGTTCTTGACTCAACCAGCTATCAGTACAAGGATTTTGTAGGCATTATACAAAAGTAAGATATTTCTCGACAGTACTTAAATGCATGTTGACATTCTATGCACCTAAGTTGTATTACTAACTCTTGTCTTTATATCCTCAAAGTACGTACAAGCTTTACATACTAAAAGGCGGGGTCCACAATCCAAAAGGGATGAAATCTATGAAAATAATGTATCATAGATTCATAAGAACATAAAAATTTGGTTTTTTCATATAACGTAGACTTGTTATTAATAACAACTCATCATTTTTCTTTTTGTGTGTAGTGCCACAAGCAACCTTCCGGCTTCTTACTATGCGGATATTATGTGTGCGAGTTCATCAGAAATTAATAATGGGAGGTACCGGATGAACCCTGAAGACGGAAGTCTCTTATACACTGCCATGTGCTAACTTCCTAATGGTAATACATCCTAATCTTCATTTATTATATACACGCAGACGCCTACCATTGAAAGTAACTATAGCAAGATCGAAGACAAACAAATCGATAACATTTGTACGAACATGGCGGGATTTATCCTACACGAGATTTGTCATGAGGATGGAACATTCTTTGATAAAGATGGCATGTTGATGGCGGACGAGTGCACAAATCTTCGTAGATGGGCGTAGTAGTTTTAATATTAGCATGGCAAAGAACAGCTCTATTCCAAATGTTGGATTTTTAATAATGTGAATTATATATTATGTACGATGCAGTTTTTAATAATATGAATTATTTATTATTCAAGTTTGTTATTATGTGGTTGGAGAAACATATTTCAATTTGATGGCTAAAAACTGGCGAGATATAAAAATAATAAATAATTCACGAAAAATAATATATTAAATGGGAAAATACATATTCCTAGCAGCTGCCAGTACAGAAACCATCTGTGCTAGCGGGTGGCTAACATCGCCTGCCAGCAAAGAGTGATCTGTGCTAGCGAGCGAGCATTTGCTAGTACAGATGGTATTTTTGGTGGCCCAAGGTTCCTGGCAGGTGCGAGCAACAGACATGTTCTAGCCACTGGCACCAAATTTTTCTGACGAAGCGGCGAACGATCAGGCCGGCTGGCCGGCGGGCAAGACGACGCCGCCGGGATCCGTCCGTCGCCAGCAGCACACGCGCCGGCACTTCTCGGACGGGCCGGCCGGGGACGCATCGCGCACCCGCGGTCTCTGGAGGCAGCCCGGTCGGGTCACACGCGGGTCAGGTCAAGCAAGCGTCAGTACCACGAGGACGTCGTACCCGTGCATGCATGGCACGTACGTGCTTTGGCGTCGGTCGGCTCGCCGCGGTGTTAGACCCGGCCCCATCACTGCGAGGGAACTGTGGGGCGTGAGCGTGACTCGTTTCTTGCGCTCATTTGCTCGTGCGACTCGCGGAGTCGGCGTTGGAAAGCGCGTGTCGGCTGCTGTCGGATTCTTGTGATTCTAGCGCGCGTCCTCTAGCTCCATGCTGAGGCCGGTAGCGGATAGAAGTGGTGGTTTTCTCGCGTTTCTCGGATGAGATGCGAGGAAGAGGAAGGGCCAAACGCACGATGATAAAATGGGATGTGATTCCGGGAATCTTACCTCCAAATATTCACATGTTTTTCACATTCCATTTCTTAGATAAGAAGCCTAAAATTTTTTCGAACACGGCTCCAGAATTCCAAAGTGGAATGTGTTCTTAAGTCGATTGTGGCAGAACGAGCAATCAAACAAATTCGTATTGCTTGGGCTTTGAGTCCAACCGCCAAAGTAACTATTCATCCTTGTTATATGATATTGGCCGGATCCACGTCAGTAATATCCACTGTTAGAGCTTTAGAGGGTATTTATATAACCGATCATCTCCATTTGTATCCACTTGTAGCAGATATTTCTTCCATTTTGAATTGTAAATTGTTTTAGCATATATGGTTAGGGCAGGTTAGCGTGACAGCGGAAGTGAATAATTTCAGCACCTATTCACAAAGGGCAACATATGCACCACATATATTTGGAGGAAATTGCAGTAGGGATATATCAGCA
The DNA here is from genome assembly GCF_000263155.2 of Setaria italica. Lineage (NCBI taxonomy): Eukaryota > Viridiplantae > Streptophyta > Magnoliopsida > Poales > Poaceae > Setaria > Setaria italica. The sequence goes on along the minus strand of NC_028458.1, from coordinate 16,597,988 downwards.
ATTGCAATTGGATACCGTCAGCCATTGCAGCTGAAATATCATCAACACCAGATTTAACGGACACCAGGTTTAACCAGATTTAACGTGGAAAACCCCAAATCGGGGAAAAACCACGGGACCAAACCAGCTAAATCTTCTTCTACTACATGCTTGTGAGAATACAACAAATTCTTCTCTAGATAGCACTAGAGGCTCACATACATTAAGATGTCACCATCTTGACAACAACAACAAGATTTGAGGACTATAAGTTAGGGTATGAAAAAACCTCACCAAAGAGTGGTGGAACAACAGATTGAAGGCATTAAGAATGATGCTCTGCCGCTTCTCTCTCTTGCTCTCTTGCAAGTTTTCCTCTCCAATCTCCCTTTTTCTCCTTCTCTCTGTTCTTCTCCTTGTGGAGGCTCTGTTCTGATTTTTGTGGATCTCCCTTCTCTAAGACAAGCACACTTAGTGCTAAAGTTATCCAAAGTTGATCCACACCTTAATTAAATTTTGTTTTCCTTGCATGTGGGGCTGCTACTCACTAGGATTAATTACTATCCTTATTTGCGGATTTCCTAATATATATATATATATATTTTACGACGTAGATCTCTAGACCGAGGCGACTTGAAACAGAGTGAGCAGTGCATTTAAGCTACAGAAGTGCAGTGCACCGACAGTGACACAGAAGGCCGCCTATCACATGCAAGGCGGCAGCATATATATGGCAACATGTAAAGCCAGGCGCGTGCGTACAGGCGGCCCCTTGTTATAGTAGCAAGCCGTACGGCGGGACGGAGCAATTCGGAGGGTACGTACTCCGCTGGGCATTTCGGGAGGTCTTGGATTCTTGCGTTGAGATTTGTGCGGGAAATTAATTATTGGATGTCAATGCACTACGGGGAAAGCCCCGTTACCTGCGAATCTGGTAGTTCGAGGGTCCCATTACCGGTTGAAATAAACCTTACTAAATGGAACTCTCTAATACCAGTCGAGGAGATCAATTGGTACTAAATATTTTTTTCTTTTCTTATTTTCTTTTCTGTTTCTTTATTTTGTATTCGTATTTCATATTTTTTTCTTTACGTATACTAGTTTTAATACATTAATATATATAAAGTTGTATTTATATTTAATATTACATTTAAGATACTATTATATATATACACATACATATTGTGCATACACATATATGAATAATATTACATTGCCTCAACTTTCCATGTTTAACATTTCGTATCTACTATTCTGAACCCGAGTCCTAACGGTGATGTAGATTTGATCCATCATTATGAAACTCCCCGCTAGATTTACTACCTCGTCCAGAAGAAATCCACAGAGTTGTTCTTGAACTGCTCTGATGCAGTCCGTGTCGAGGACTCTTTGCTTCCTGTACATCATCTGTGTCATGGCAAAGGTTATTATATATATAGTAGATCAATAGGTTTGCACAATTACAACTAATTTATTGTTATGAATTTTATATACGTACGGTTAACTCACGGTCGGTCATACGCTTCGGACCTACAAAGCTATGGATGAACTCACATACATAGTATCCGCATAAATTGTTACCCGGCTCCTATCTCCAACACTATATATATGGAAAAAATTTATGAAATATTTGTTGTGTTTAAGGAAGTGTCACGAGATGTGAAAATTCAACACATACTGGGAAATTAGTCTTCCAATAAAGTTCCTCCTTAAATTTATCCACGTGATTTTGACGGAATCGAGCCTATGCTTTGTTCAGAACGTCTATGAGGTCTTTGTATTCATCTTTTGGTTTCCTCAAAGAGTCCAAGACATATATGAAGATCGTTGGGAGATGGTCCACCAACTGAGGCCACACAAGCAGTTTCCCATACTCATATTTTCATTTAGTAGATCCAGGGTGCTTTGGGATGTCATCCTCCCCTCGAAGTTGAGCTGCGATGAGAATTGTATCTTTGGTGAATTGTAGTAGATTCTTATCAAACTCAGAAAGTATCTGAATCGGGGCAACCGATTGGTTGGATTGGGTTCCGAGTTGTGGAATAGTTGAACCACTTCTCTTCCTTTTCTGAGAAGCTTTTGTTATTTGTCTATCGTAGTCAGATAGAGGTGGTTTCTCTTGCTGTTTTCTTTGCTCCACCTCCATGCTTCTGATGAAAGCCTAGATTTTACCCTTATCAACTGGTGGATCTTCCTTTGGCTTCTCCCTTGTGAAGAAATCTTTTACCTCAGTATCCACTATTGCGCGGAGTTCCTCATCTGTCATATCACATGGATACTTGGGCTCTGGTTGCTTCTCCTTCTGCCTTTTCTGCTTCTTCATAGCCGCAGTAGATGGAACTGGAGGTGTCTTTCGTCGTGTAGCCATGCTCATAGCAGGGGGAGGTGGACTCATGCTAGGATCCCTGTCTGGTAGTGGACTCATACTAGGATTCCTGTCTGGTAGTGGAGAGGGTGCCTTGGAAGATGGCGTATATGATATTGCCCTTAAGCCTTGAGGAGATGATCCCAAGGTCAGGGGGATTTGGTTGCGCAATCCTTATGTAACACTTGGGCCATAGAATCCAACCATGGATGGCTTCTCCTAGATTCTTTTCTCGTCACCTCTAGGGATCTCCAGTTCCAGGTCATCCCAACCATCGACCACTCGATCCACCCCAACTTTGGCGTAATCGCGAGCTGGAATCTCCACGCCATGAAGTGTTTGGCCTTACGTCGGTTGCTCAGCCACACCATAAGCCACCATGATGAGCTTATTTTTCACGGGAGTAACAAGCTCACAAGGAGCTCTCCCAATGATGTCGTCCATGGGGTGGTGTTGGTTGTCCTCAAGTATGTCACAAGATCCTCGAGCTGTAGCTTCCATGGAAGCGAAACTGCTTCGACGCTGAGAGGAGCTTACGTCGATATGTGCCCCTGATGCTACAGCAGCTGCTTGTTCACTAGCTTGTTAGCTAAGAGGTAGCACAACATGTTGGTCGATTGCTTCCTCCATTCTTGTCTCTGTCAAAGCTACATGTTCTTGCAACTCTCGCAGCTGTCGTGCATGTTCGGCCTTACATCTTTAAGGACTTCTGTATGAATCAATATGCTTATGAAAGGCAAACTTCCATGAAATTACTCCTTTGCCTCGACAACGTCCAGGATGTTTGGGATTACCAAGTGCCATAGTCAGCTCGTCCTTCTCTCGATCAAGCACAAAAGATCCATCGGCCATTGCCCTTATTAAGTCAACAAGCCTCGTAGCTGCTTCTCTTAATTCTTGGCCTAACACAAATGATCCATCTTCGGGATTGAGCGTTGCCGCCATGACCATAATACCAATTCTTTGCTCGCTTCGACCATTCGAGAGTCTATTGTACTATTCCCCTGGCAATTATATCATCTTCCATCCTCTGCCATTTCATGATCCCCGACTAGTAACCTCCTGTCCCAAGATGATGAAAGTATTTCTTCTTGTGAGTATTGTCAGTATTGGTCTGAGCTGTCTTAGTGCTCTTTTCCGACTGCTTGAACTGTACAAAGGAATCCCAGTGATCTCTTAACTTTGGGTGCTTCGTGAAATCAGGTTTAAGCCCCTTCTTTATGTACTATTTGTTCAGGTTTTTCTTGTACGTTTGAAAAGCAATTGCACCCTTCTTGAAGCCCCAATCTTTCACTTTGTCTTCATCTACACCTTTGAACGTGAAGTTTTCTTTTAACTGTTCCCATATAATTTTCTTCTCTCGGTTAGGTACCGTGCTTATGCGGACCATGCTTGTGGAAGCGACACTGTCATTGATTTCAAGGCTTTTCCAATTCTGAAAGCTTATTGAGATGTTATCTCTAACAAGAAACCCAATTTGATTCACCAATTTAGTCTTAGCACTGGCAGGAGCAATTGGTTCACCATCTTCAGCAATTTTCGTGATGATGATATGAACCTCTAACTTCTTCTTCTTTCCTCGTTTCCGTTTAGGCCTGCTGATCGATCCAGATAGCTCAAAAACGACAAGCACTACTAATTTCGAGTAATCTTGATAAGTAGAGAATTCAAATAATGTTTATGTATAATAATTGCTATACCTCGCCTGGTTTCCCATCATTGCCTCCCTCGATAATTTTTTTCCTCCTCATTGCCTTCCTCAGCAATTAGTTGCTCCTTATTTCCATCACCACACATGTTGAGGTAGGTGTCACTCTGGCTATGATCGACCTCTTCATTTGGTTGATCATATTTGCCACCTTCAGCAATCAACTGCATTATGTATTCCTCGGCCATTCAAGCCTGCTCGTCCTCTGATCATGCCATTGTAACTAGTATAATATAAAAGGAATTATTCTAAGAAATAGTAGAATTTAATCTAAGAATGACTAAAACTTATACAATTTTGTTACAATAAATGACTATCAAAATGAATGACTAATACTTAAACATTTTCAAAAAGAATGAAACATTTATACAATTGCTAATATTTATACATTTGGTAACTATAAATGACTATACTTATACAATTTGTTACAATATAAACGACTAATATAATATAAAAGGAATTATTCTAAGAAATAGTAAGATTTATTCTAAGAATGGCCAGAACTTATACAATTTGTTAGAATAAATGACTACCAACAATATTTACTGTCAAATGCTAGAAAATGACAAAAAAAATAATGAAACACTTATACGAAAATTGACTACAAAAATATATGGTTCAGGATGCCAACACTAATAGAACTACAAATATTTGATCCATCACAGGCAACTACAGTTTTGTTAGAATAAATAACTACCAATAATATTTACAGTGAATTGCTAGAAAATAGCAACAAAAATAGAATGAAACACTTATACAATAATTGACTACAAAAATATTTACAGCTAATTGCAAATTTCTAAAAGTATCAAAGTAATTTTCACTTATTTTTATACATTTTTAAGATTTAACAGGACTTTCTATAATTTCTAGCTACCTCAATAATTTTTCTATATTTTCTAGCTAATTAAACAATTTTTTCTACAATTTCTAGCTATTTTCTAATACTGGAGAAATAAAAAGAAAAAATGGCATAATTATATTACTTTTTAAGTTATATATTGACATGATTTTTTTCTAAATTAACATGATTTCGAACACTGATACAAATGTCCTACAATTTCTAGATAATTTCCTACAAATTTCGTACAATGTCTAATGCAGCAGAAATTTTTTTAAAAAAATGACAGTACGGCTGGCCGCGAGCTTACGTCAGCGAGAAGCCGAGCCCGCTGCCGGCCGTGGGTCTTGTCACGCTCATGCAGGGGCCGGGGAGGCACGGCACTAGAGGGGCCGGGGGCGGCGGCGGTGGCGGTCGACGACGGGGGCCGAGCGCAGCAACAACGTGCGGGGTCAGTAATGGCGAGGGCAGAGATGTGCGAGGGTGGTGACGTACGGGGTCGGCGGTGTCGGGGGCCGGGCGGCGGCGGGGTCGACGAGGGGACGGCTACGACGAGGGGGCAACGCGGCGGGATGAGGCAACGAGACGGCGGTGGCGGATCGAGCGAGGAGGACGTGTTGTGTGGGAAATGCGCCTAAGTGTTGAGGGAGAAGAAGGGGCGCCGGCCTTAACCCTCCTAGTACCGGGCAAAAAGGGGACTCGGTACTAAAGGCCCTTTAGTACCGGGTGGGGGAAACACCCGGTACTAAAGGATGTTCCACGCGCGTGAAACGAAAAGATCCCAGTACTAAAGGGGTTGCATAGTCCTGTTTCAGTTTCCTGCCAAACATGTTTTTATTTTTCTTTTTTTTACAATTGCTATTGTATTAATTTATTGCATAGTAAATCAAATAACACTCATAAAAATTGGAAAAAACAATTGGTAGCTTCATGTTTATTAGATATACACTATAAACATATCATATGCGTCAAATATCAAACTTGTTAAGTTATTAATTTTAACTTAGTAATAGGTTATAATGGTCATAATACTTATGTTTAACTTTAAAATTTGAAAAAACAGATATTTTGACCATGTAAAAATTTAGAAGAATAGTGCCTGTAGTGTTATTAACATGTTTACCATGACTTAATTATGTACTTGTTTAATTGTACATAAATTTATTGTTTAATATTTAATGGTGCTTCAAAAATTGAAATATTTAATATTTTAACCATGCAAAAAATCAGTTCTTGTTTAATAGGGTGAGATTTTTGCAAATAGTATTATTAATAAACCCAACGGATACATGACATATCATTATAATGCATTATTATATTAATCCCTTTGTTGATAACTAAATACACAACATAATGGTTCAAATACATTACGCAACATCATCTAATGGAACGTTAATAACCCTCCTCTTGACGAACGTCCCTTGGTTGTGATCGTGGCGTAAGTATGGAGCGTCCTCTTTGGCTAATAGGATGTTTGGGTCAACCTTGACTGAAAATGGAGGAAGATCATCAAACTGATCATAATGTTCTGAAATGTTAGACTTGTCCTTAACTCCAATGGTTTTTCTTTTCCCTGGAAGAACTATGTGACGCTTTGGCTGGTCATCTAACTTGTTAGCACTCTTCCTTATTGGTTTGCTTGACATGTCCTTCACGTAGAAAACTTGAGTCACATCATTGGCTAGGATGAATGATTCGTCTCTATAAACAATCTTGTTGAGGTCCACTATTGTCATCCCATAGTTGTCTGTCGTTACGCCTCCTCCAGTAAGTTTCACCCATTGGCATCGAAACAGAGGGTTGAGTTCCCATATCTCCTCAATGACACCATAGTATGTGCCTTTTTTTTCCATTGTTATCTATTGCATCTATACGAACACCACTATTTTGGTTTGTGCTCTTTTGGTCTTGGGTTCTGGTATTAAATGTGTACCCATTTATCTTGTATTCTTGGAATGTAGATACTGAGATAGATGGACCTTAGCCAACCATGCTAGCTGTTCTTCAATCGTGTCATCACCCATCAGTCATCGCCGCAAACAAGAGGTGAAAGTGTCGATGTGATGACGTGTAATCTAGGCCTTAGTCTTCCCTTAGTTTGAGGACCGTACAATAGTCCTATGCTCCTCCATATATGGAGCGACCGGGAATGATTGTTGCAGGATCATGAAGTGTGCTTTACGAAATGTATCATGATCAATGTCCATCCAAGCTTTCCTCCCTAGTGTGCCCTTTCCCTTTAGTCTCCCCTCATGGCATGATACAGGGACTCCAATCAAACTCAGGTCATCAATAAAGTCAACACAAAACTCAATGACCCCCTCTATTCCATATCCCTTTGCGATGCTTCCTTCTGGACAGGCACAATTACGAACATACTTCTTCAGAACTGCCATAAATCTCTCAAAAGGGAACATATTTTGTAGAAATACAGGACCGGGAACAAAATCTCTTCAACAAGGTGGACTAGAAGGTGGGTCATGGTATTAAAGAAGGAAGGTGGAAAGACCATCTCAAAACTGACTAGGCATTGCACCACATTATTTTGCAGCTTTAGTAGATTGTTTGGATGGATTGCCTTTTGAGAAATCATGTTGAGGAATGCACATAGCTTCATGATTGCCATTCTCACATTCTCTGGTAGAATACCCCTCAGTGCAATAGGCAGCAATTGTATCATCAACAATTGTGTCATCAGGACATGGCAGTCATGGGCGTTTAGATTTCTGAATTCTTCTATTTAAAATTTATTATTGCCTGTATATTCGAGGAGTAGCCCGATGGGACCTTGATACTATTCAAGCACTCAAACATGCTTTCTTTCTCTTCCTTACTGAGAGTGTAACTGGCATGATGCAAGTAATGACCATCATCTCTCTTTTTCGAATGTAGGCCATCTCGTTGTTTCATACGTTTTAAGTCCCGACGTGCTTCAATTGTATCCTTTGCCTTTCCATATATACCCAAGAAGCCAAGCACGTTCACGCAAAGATTTTTCATCAGGTGCATCACATCAATTGCATTACGGACCTAAAGGACTTCCCAAGAAGGTAGCTCCTAAAATGTAGAATTCTTCCACATGGGTGCATGTCCGTCCTCGTCATTCGGAACAGGTTGGCTACTAGAGCCCTTGCTAAAGACTACCCTCATATCCTTTATCATAGAAAATACACATTTACCATTATGGTGAACAGGCTTGGTATGGTTTTGTTCCTCCCCTTCAAAATGCTTCCCTTTCTTTCTTAACGGGTGCTTAGCAGGAAGAAATCGATGATGGCCCGTATGCACGACCTTCCTATAGCGTTTCAAATACATGCTGCAAGTATCATCGAAACAATGTGTGTAGGCTCAAAATCCCTTATTTGACTGTCCGGACAGATTACCAAGCGCCAACCAATCATTGATGGTTATGAACAACAAGGCTCATAGATTAAAAGCCTCCTCTTTGTCCTCATCCCACACACGTACACATTCTTCCTTCCATAACAGTAGAAGTTCATCAACCAACGGTCTTAGGTAAACATCAGTGTCATTGCCAGGTTGTTTTGAGCCTTGGATATTTATCGGCATCATAATGAACTTCCGCTTCATGCACATCCACGGCGGAAGGTTGAACATAAATAAGGTCACAGGCCAAGTGCTACGACCACTACTGAACTCACCGAATAGATTGAATCCATCTGTACTTAAACCAAACCGTATGTTCCTTGCATCCTTTTCAAACTCGGGAACTTCTCTATCAATTGTTCTCCACTAGGACCCATCAGCGGGGGCGTCTGATCATTTCATCTTGCTTATGTTCTTCTTTTTACCAACTCACCAACTTTGCATGTGCCTTATTTCTGAACAAACGCTTCAACCATGATACTACAGGAAAATACAAAATTACATTCGCAGGAACTTTCTTCTTGATGGCCTGCTCCTCAACATCACCGGGGTCATCTCGCCTGATCTTATAACACAGCGCTTTGCACACAAGACAAGCCTCCAATTTCTCGTATTCCTCACCGTGATAGAGGATATAGTTAATAGGACATGCATGTATCTTTTGTACCTCCAAACCCAGAGGGCAAACAAACTTTTTTGCTTCGTACGTTGAGGACAGCAATTCGTTCCCCTCGGGAAGCATATTTTTTATAATTTTTTAACTCATCAAAACCCTGGTCAAAAACTCTATTTTTTGCCTTCCATTGTAGCATTTCTAGTATGGTACCCAACTTTTTGTCTTCGTTTGCAATCTGGGTACAACAATTTCTTATGATCATCTAATATACGCTCGAACTTTTTTGACTCATTTACATTCTCGCAGTCTTCCTTTGCATCTCGCAACACCTGATCTAGATCTTCGATAGGACCTTCTGTCTCGCCCATCTCTTCTTCAGCCTTGCCCATTGGAGCATCTGCAAAGGCACCTTCTTGAATCCAGTCAGGAATGTTGTCATCTTCTTCATCATCATCATCATCCATCATAACTCCTCTTTCCCCGTGCTTGGTCCAAACAAAATAATTTAGGCATGAATCTATAACTGTATCCAAACAAAATAATTTAGGCATGAATCCATAACCGTATATGTGGGCATGAATAGTCTTTTTGGATGAGTAATCAATCTCATTTTTGCAATTTTTGTATGGACAATAAATGAAACCGGACGGCGATTTGTTGGATTCTACCTAATCAAGAAAACCACGCAAGCTATTAATGTACTCCATGTAACGTTTGTCCGCATTGGATCCATCTACAAAATATTACCCAACCAAAGATATTCTAATCATCCTTACAATTATAAATGAAACATAAAAAATATGAAACAAATACCATTAAAGTTTATATAGAAAAATGTTGAATTAGCTAGAGAATATAGAAAATTCTTGGATTAGTGAGAAATTAACATTATTTCCTACAATTTGATGACGCAATTGCTAATTAACATGATGTAATTTTCACTTATTTTTATACATTTCTAAGAATTAACATGATTTTATATAAATTCTAGCTAGTTCAAGAATTTCTTTCTAAGTTAATATTATTTCCTACAACTTGTGCCTCTTGCAACGGTAGTACTAAGTGTTAACCTACGCTACTAGCCTACTAGGAGGAGGGTAGTTGTGGCGGAACCACCTCGGATTAGCTTGATTAAGCAGGGTTAAGCCACCTAATATGCGACACTCCTGCCTAACCTGAGCTAACACGAAGTGCCGTCGGATTACATCCGATTTAACCACTTAAACAGGATTGAGTTTAGCAAACCCACACGAAGGTGAGCGGTTACAGAGAATACAACAAGTTCACTGAGTTAAACAAGTTTTACTCAATTAGTTCGGCCATAAAATCCAACATCAGAGTTTTACAAAGTTCAAAAGAACGACAGAGAAAACACTAGCGGAAGACTTCGTCGGGGTCGGATGTCCGGGCGAGGCCAGCCAGAACATCACTGAGTCCTCTCCTCGCCGTCCGAGGAGGGGTCCCACTCGACCGTCCAGCCTGGCGGGAGCTAGGGCGGCCAAGCACCAACCAGAGAGGGGTCGGATGCAGCAACTTCACCTGAAAACAGAAGCCACAACAAGGCTGAGCTACTAAGCTCAACAAGACTTAACCGATAGGAGTAAGGACTACTCCTCCTTCTAGACATGCAAGGCTTCTTGGCTGAGGGGTTTGTTGGCCAAAAACACTAAGTAACCCTATTTCAAGTTTTAGCTCCGGTTCTAGGTTCATTTACCAGTCTAGGTTGTGCAACCTATTCTAAGCAATCATAGAACCAAACAAGATGTGTAGATATAACAACAAACATTGCCATCATCAGATTCCTCATTTACTCAGGGTGACATAGCGATCAAGCAATCTCAAGCTGTGAGAGGCAGACGAATTGATTCGAGTTCTTTAACCATGCATGGTGAACCTAGCCTCGCCCGGACATCCGACCCCGACGAAGTCTTCCGCTAGTGTTTTCTCTGTCGTTCTTTTGAACTTTGTAAAACTCTGATGTTGGATTTTATGGCCGAACTAATTGAGTAAAACTTGTTTAACTTAGTGGCCTTGTTGTATTCTCTGTAACCGCTCACCTTCGTGTGGGTTTGCTAAACTCGATCCTGTTTAAGTGGTTAAATCGGATGAAATCCGACGGCACTTCGTGTTAGCTCGGGTTAGGCAGGAGTGTCGCATATCAGGCGGCTTAACCCTGCTTAATCAAGCTAATCCGAGGTGGTTCCACCACAGCTGGTATCAGAGCCGTGTTTAGCATTTCAGAGAACCCAACGAGCCCTAAACACTTCTTTGAAAATATAAAAGTTGCAAGAAACTTTTGAAAATCTCGTACGATCGTTAAGGATGACTTAGTGCGAGAGGCCCTAGGGGATTTTGGGGTTGTTTTAGGTGACTAATAAGTATTTGGTTATTTTGCTAACTCTTCCAGCACTTCGCCACGTCTATCATACGTGTGCCGAGTTCCGCATCGTGAGCATGCGAGGGTTGATAGGGAGCTCCATTCAAGGGACCCTATCTTCGCGGTTGTTTTCGCCCACGTCTATTATACGTGCGCAGGTTCCGTATGTGTTCCATACGAAGGTTGGTACGGTTCGATTCCAACGAACCTATCGGCACGGTTGTTTCGCCACGTTTGTCATACGTGTGCCGATTCCGCATCATGAGTATGCGAAGGGTTATATGGTTCTATTCGGAAGGAACCTATTTCCACGGTTGAGTGCTGTCCATGCAGCCTTAAACGCATGGGTGCCGTTCCTATAGTGAGCGGTAATGTTTGGGAACACTTTTGTGGGTGCTGGCACGGAAGGTTCGTGTGTGTGCTTTCTGCAGGTTGCTAACCGCGTTCGTTAGGAGACGTTACTAGAACCGACTAGTTATTATAGGGAGAGACGTATTGTTGCCTTGTTACCGGCGCTGACCGCGTACGACCCAAAGTTCGGGCAGTTGTTTTTGTTAAGAGTACGGTAGGCCGTGCATGCGTCATACCTAAAATCTGTAATGTTTTCCTTCTCAACAGCAACTCTGTTCAAAAGAGTTCTTTTGGATCTAAGGATTTCTAGTTTCTCTTAGTTGCTCTCGGTTAAGCCCTTCTGCTTCTCTATCCGACCCCTGATACTCGGAGTTATCTCACGTGGTTTTCGGTTTTCTTGGTTCCAGATGGCTGTTCCTGGACATGTTGTTTTTGGAGCGGACGGTACCTTCCAGTCAACGTGCCTGCATTTTGAGGGATTTCCCGCGATTCTGTGGGATACGCTGAAGTGGTTTGGGTATCAGTCCCCGCCCTTGTATGCCGGGCGGTTGTATATGGAACAGGGCATTCAGACGTGTCAAGTGCAAGCGTTGGTACCACCTCCCCTTGTGCGGCCCGACTGGCCCTCTCTTGGCATAATAGCCTATGGTCTCGCTCCGGAAGATACATGGGAATCCGCCGCCCTTCAGTTACTCACCCAGTTCTGTCAGTTGCATCCTGTGGAGATCACGCTAGACCCGATCGGTCTCTTCCCCGTCAGGAGTCGGCTGGACCCGGCCTGGCTTGACCGCGTCGGGAACATCGAGGTGTTGGCCACCACCTGCGCCATAGTCACCATCTCCTCCAACGTCCGGTGCATGGCCGCTCTCTACCGGTTGATAGAGCTTCAAGGAAGAGCCATGACTCTCTTCGCCCGGACGGCTGCAGATACCCACGGTTACCTCCAGGCAGCAAGAAGAGACATGGTAGGCTAAACCTACCAGCTGATCCAGCGTGGTATCCAGATCCACGATATGCAAGATCGGATCTCCGAGCTAGAAGGAGATGTCGCCGACCTCGTGGACGGCATGATAGAGCTCTCAGAGGAAAAGATGGAGGTGGAAATGGAGTTGGCAGTCGCCAATGCCCACCTGGAGGAGCACCAAGCTGAGCTTGAAGATATGCATGCCCTCAACATGCAGCTCGAAGCTCAGGAGGACCCTGAGGAAGACGAGGGAGCGTCCAGCATGGATATAGAGGAAGATGGCACCCCTTCTCCGACTCATAGTGTCCATTGGTAGCTTAAGGGTTCTCAGGGAACCTTCTTCCTTTTTGTTGTACTCCTCGGCAGCCTAGATTTTGGAAAAGTTGTAATAGGTTAGCCTCGAGTTGAGTACTCGCTGTGTTGACACACCGTTGTATAAAGTTAACCCTGGTGCATAGCTTTCTCATCTTTGTATGGTGTGGATGCTAGGCTGCGTAAGTTGCGCCGTGACCTTATGATGTGTTCGGAGGACCTGTTCTTGGGCCGACCCCGGCTTGTGAAACCAAGTGCGCCGACCTTTGAGGCAGTTTCCGCCTCGTCCGACCCTTTTCGAGTACGGACCGTGTCCGACCCCTTGGTTTGAGAGGATCAGACCCTAGGAGTCTGTATGTGGCATGTGTTGCCTGTAGTGGAGTACCAGGTCAAGTAGAGGTTATCTATGCTGAGAATGGGAGGAATGTGCTTCCTCTATGAGGACGTGTGATGCACCATTGGCAAGAGTCGTATTAAGGGATTTAATTCATACGTTCCATTTGTTGGAGTACACCTAAGATTATGAAATTAATGGGGCGTTAACTCTTGCAGATGGCGTACCGCACTAGGTCTGGATCTGTGCCCAGTGGTAGTGATCAGCGATAGGATCTTCCCCCGCCCCCGCCCCCATCGCCATTGGAGGCAATCCTAGCAACTCAAACTGAGCTGCTAAGGCATCTGGTGCAAGGACAACAACAGCCGCATGGTGGAAGAGCACAGCCGCAGCCGCATATCGCACGATATGAGGACTTTCTGGGGACACAGCCCCCGCTGTTCCAGAAGATACAGGAACCGCTCGATGCTGACGCATGGGTTCGTACGATCGAATCCAAGTTCGAGCTCCTCATCGCTCCATGCCCCGATAACAACAAGGCGCGGTTCGCAGCTCAGCAGCTGCGTGGCTCCGCACGGCTTTGGTGGGACCACTACCATGCCATGCTACCTGCTGGCCATGTGGTCAGTTGGAACGAGTTCAAGACGGCGTTCAAGGCGCATCACATTCCCGAAGGTCTCCTGGAGCGCAAGCTCAACGAGTTTCTGGCCCTCATCCAAGGAACTCGGGATGTGCTGCATTACGCCCAAGCGTTCAATGACCTATGCCGTTATGCTGGCTATCATGCGGATACCGACGAGAAGAAGCGGGACAGGTTCCGCCGAGGACTGAGCTTGGAGCTCAGGGAAAGGCTGAACCCCATCAGGGTGGACACCTACAACGAGTTGGTCAACCTGGCCATCTCTCAGGAGGACTGCATGCAAGCTCTCAAGGCCGACCAGAAGAGGAAAGCCTCTGTGGCATTTCCGAGTCCGCCGACTCGAAGGTTCCGGATGATCCCTCCACAAGCCCCTGGCCGACCCCAGCAGTCAGGGAAATGGATCGCCCGACCCCCGCCGGCAACAACGCCTTGTTTTCCAGGCTTCCAGCCGCAAGTGCCCCGGCCGACCCTGCCAACGCCACCTCGCCCAGCAGCCAGTAATCGTTGTTTTACCTGCGGCAATGAAGGACATTTTGCAAAGGACTGCCCCAGGAACAAGAATCAGCAGCAAAGCCAGAACCCCATGGCAGCCAGAGGAAGAAGGCCCAAGGTGCAAGTCCGACAAGGCCGACTCAACTACACCAGCTTGACCGATCTCCCCGAAGGTGCGTCAGTAATGACGGGTACTTTCCTTGTTTTAAATCAAGCTGTTGTTGTGTTGTTTGATTCGGGAGCCTCTCATAGCTTTATCGAGAGTAAGGCAAGGGAAAGATGTGGGCTAAGTGTCGGTCACACTAAGGAACCCTATGTGATCGCCACTCCTGGAGGAAGGATAACGTCGGATCAGGTCGTTATTCTTGTACCTCTCCAGCTAGGCCCCACCCTCTTCAAGGAAAACCTTATCATCCTTGACGTAGAAGGCATGGATGTCATCCTTGGCATGTATTGGATGGCCCGACATCATGTTGTTCTAGATACATCAGCCCGATCCCTTTACATCAGCTCACCCTTCCATGGCAGTTCTACCCTATCTTTGACCCATCCTGAGTCTCCAACTCCTTGTGCCTACCCTCTCTTGGGAGCCCGTCTAGAAGACCTCCCTATTATTTTTGAGTACCCTGATGTGTTTCCAGAAAATTTGCCGGGTATGCCACCTGATAGAGAAGTGGAGTTTTCCATAGAGTTGATTCCTGGCACAGCCCCGATATCTAAGAGACCCTATCGGATGCCACCCGCTGAGTTAGCCGTGTTGAAGACCCAGTTGCATTATCTGTTGGAAAAGGGCTTCATTCGACCCAGTACATCATCTTGGGGTTGCCCCGCCCTGTTTGTGAAGAAGAAAGACGGCAGTCTACGTATGTGTGTGGATTACCGACCCCTCAATGCGGTAACAGTCAAGAACAAGTACCCACTGCCACGCATTGATGTCTTGTTCGATCAGTTAGCCGGAGCAAAAGTGTTCTCCAAGATCGATCTTCGTTCTGGTTATCACCAAATCAAGATTCGACCCTGCGACATACCCAAGACAGCTTTCTCTACCAGATACGGACTGTACGAGTACCTAGTCATGTCCTTTGGACTCACCAATGCACCCGCTTATTTCATGTACCTTATGAACTCGGTGTTTATGCCCGAGCTGGACAAGTTTGTAGTGGTGTTCATTGATGATATCCTAGTGTACTCGAAGAACAAGGAAGAGCATGCCAACCATCTTCATATAGTTCTCCAACGGCTGAGAGATCACCAGCTTTATGCAAAGTTCTCCAAGTGTGAGTTTTGGTTAGATAGTGTCAAGTTTTTGGGACACACTATCTCCAAAGACGGTATCGCCGTGGATCCCAATAAGGTGCAAGAAGTCATGGAATGGAAGTCTCCTGCCTCAGTACACCAGATCAGGAGTTTCCTTGGACTGGCAGGTTACTATCGGCGTTTCATACCGGATTTCTCCAAGATAGCTAAGCCGATGACCGAGTTTCTGAAGAAGGAGGTCAAATTTGTGTGGGACACCAAGTGTGAAGAGGCTTTCAAGACCCTGAAACACTTGCTGACCACCGCCCCAGTTTTGGCTCAACCCGACCCCTCTAGGCCGTATGACGTATACTGTGACGCCTCTGGCACTGGACTCGGATGTGTTCTTATGCAAGACAGCCGAGTCATTACCTATGCCTCACGTGCGTTACGACCTCATGAGCTAAACTACCTGACCCATGACCTTGAGTTGGCAGCGGTGATACATGCCTTGAAGATATGGAGGCACTACCTAATGGGAGCTCACTGCAACATCTACACCGACCACAAGAGCCTCAAGTACATCTTCACTCAAGCCGACCTCAACATGCGTCAGAGAAGATGGCTGGAGTTGATAAAGGATTATGAGTTGGAAGTGCACTATCATCCTGGCAAGGCCAATGTGGTAGACGATGCCCTCAGTCGCAAACCCCATTGTAACTGCTTGTTGTCAACAGCCTTCACCAAGACCTTATGTCACGAAATGGGAAAACTAAGTCTGGAGATTGTTCCTCATGGAACCCTTGATCACATCATCCTTGACTCAGTTTTGGAGGACCAAATTTGGTCAGCACAAGCTAAGGATGAAGAAATAAAACGGATCATCAGTAAGATCTCAGTAAAGGATGAAGGATATAATCATTTCCGTCAGGACAAAACGGGAAGTGTATATTATGGAAACCGACTAGTAGTGCCCGCCGACCCCGAGTTGAGGAAGCAAATCCTAGATGAAGCTCATCTTTCCAAGTTCTCGATCCATCCTGTCAGCAATAAGATGTACCATGATCTCCGTCAAACCTTTTGGTGGAGTGGAATGAAACCAGAGATAGCTCGTTATGTTTCAGAATGTGACACCTGTCAACGTGTCAAGGCCAGTCACTTGAAGGTAGCAGGAACCTTGCAGCCGCTACCTATTCCCTCTTGGAAATGGGAAGACATCAGCATGGACTTCATAGTTGGATTACCCCTTACAACTCAACGATATGATTCCATCTGGGTTATAGTGGACCGTCTGACCAAGACAGCACATTTCTTTCCTGTTCGTACCACCTACACAGTCAAGCAATATGCAGAGTTGTACCTCGACCGTATCGTTTCCCTACATGGTGTGCCCAAGACTATTGTCTCTGATCGAGGAGTTCAGTTTGTGGCTCGTTTTTGGGAGCAATTACAAGCATCTATGGGCACCAAGCTCATCTGAAGCTCAACATATCATCCTCAAACCGATGGCCAAACCGAGAGAGTCAACCAGATCCTTGAAGACATGTTAAGAGCCTGTGTTATCCACTATGATAAAAACTGGGACAAGTGTCTGCCCTTAGCAGAATTCTCCTACAATAACAGTTACCAGGCCAGTTTGAAGATGGCACCGTTTGAGGCCCTGTATGGCCGGAGATGCAGGACACCCTTGAACTGGTCCCAACCAGGAGAAAGACAGGTCTATGGCCCTGACTTAGTGGCAGAAGCCGAAGAGCAAGTGAAGGTAATTCAAGCGAATCTCAAGGCTGCCCAATCTCGACAGAAGAGTTACTCCGACCAGAGGAGAAGACCCCTGCAGTTCGACCTTGGTGATCATGTGTACCTTCGAGTCTCCCCGACCAAATGAGTGCAACGGTTTGGAATAAAAGGCAAGTTAGCTCCCCGCTATGTTGGCCCTTGTGAGATTGTGGAGAGATGTGGACCCGTTGCTTACCGGATCCAACTCCCAGAACAGCTATCAGCCATACATGATGTTTTCCATGTGTCTCAACTGAAAAAATGTGTCCGAGTTCCAGCAGAGATCTTAGAGCAAGAACAGCTTCAGGTAGAGCCCGACCTGACCTACGCCGAGTACCCAGATCGAGTTCTTGACCAAAAGGAAAGGCACACCCGACGTCAAGCGGTAAAGATGTACAAGATCCTCTGGAGAAACCACACCGAAGATGAAGCAACATGGGAAACGGACGAATATCTGAACAAGCGCTTCCCAGGTTTTCTGTTCCATCAAGGAGGTAAGAACAGCACACCCCTTGATCTTTGAATCTCGGGACGAGATTCTTTTTAAGAGGGGTAGGCTGTAACGACCGACCCCTAAGCCTTTCCAGTTAGTCTTGATCGCAGCCCTTAACCTTAGTCAGCTGTCTTGTTTGACCGCACCTAAATGCTCAGTTTTCCGCCAGGTCCCGACCCCTGGATCCGACCCCTTCCCGCTTCGCTGCTCTTCCGACCCCGGCGAGCTCAGCCCACCGTCGGATCCTGCTGATCTTCCTCACCTGTCCGATCTATCCACCGGTGGACCCGTGAGATCTTTTCCAGATCCTCCGCGACAGCCGCACTCGAGTCGCATGGCCGCCTCAGAGTCTTCCTGCCGCGTGGCTCGTCTTCTCCGACGCTGCCGCTCAGTTTTGTCCCTGGCAAGCAACAGAGTGGGTTCCCGCGCCCCCTTTTCCCCAATGGCAGCGGAAGCCCTCTGCACCCCTTTCTGCAGAGCCTCGCCTCCCGCACCCATCATCACGCCACCAGATCCCGGCCCCAGAGCCTGATGTCGCCCGTTTTTTCCGTCCCTTCAGCCACAGTTGCGCCGCCCGGTCGCCGCTACACGACGATTCCTCCACCGCCAACCCCGACCGCGGCCGCGACAGTTCCTTTCCCTGCTCTGTCAGAAGCCGCCCGACAATCTGTTGTTCCGCGCTCTCCCCCGCGCCCGCGTCCGCCTGTCTTCTCACCTGTGCGCCCTCGATTCTAACGCCGTTAAACCGGTCGCTTCTATCACCTCTTCCGCACGACGACGCCCGCTTTCCGCCAAACCTCAACCACCAGTCTACCCGCTCCTACGCCGCCCTGACGGCATAACGCAATGATCGCTGGCGTCACCCCCGGAGTTCTGCAGCACCGCCCTCCTTGCTCAATCACCGCCACGGCAGAGCACTCCATTGCTTCTCCCCGGCCTTCGCGCCGGTCCCCTTCTCTCTCTCCGTGCCGTTTCCTTTTCCCTGCCCCAGCAGCTATAAAAGGAATGCCCCCGTCGCCGGAGTTCCCTCCGCCTTTGTTGCCTTCAGCTTTCTCTAGCTCCCTGCTCAAGCTCCTAGCGCCACCCACCCAGTTCTTGAGATGTTCTTCTCCCAGTTCCCTCTCAGTTCCTCCAAGTCACTCAGCAGCTTGCTCCTCTGTGCTGCGTAAGAGCTCTCTTGTGATCCGCAAGAAGCAGCGCCGCCGCCGGAGCATTGCCAGCCGTAGCCCTTGCTCGAAGCTTTAGTCCCTCCGCCCAAGTTCGCTTCTTCCCGACCCCAAGCTTTCCTTTCAGGAAGAAGGTGAGTTGTCGACCCTAGTCCACCTCGCCCGACCCCTCCTATCCGCCCGACCCCAGTTCCGTCTCGCCCGACCCTGTCTGTTCCGCCGACCCTTATCCGCCTCGCCCAAGGGCTTGGCTGTGATCTTTTTCTTCAACTCGAGGGTATATGTGTAAAACTTGGGAACACTTCAGCGCTTGCGTCTAAGGATCCCAGTTATCACATCCTTTAGTTCAAGGATCAGACCACTAGTTCCTTTCCTACCCTTACCTCTTGATCATCATCAGCTCTCTCGAACCACCATAACCTCCTGCTCTTTGTTGCAAGTTTCTGGGCTCAGGCGAGTCAGTGTTGCTGTTGAAATAACTGTCTAAGCTAACCCTTGCATTGCATTCGTGTAGAGCTGCACCTCGCCGACGGTTTCTACGAGCTTCACCCGGCGCCAGAAGAAGAAGCTGTGGCCGAGCTCCTGCCCTCCGAAGCCGAAGTCGCCCCCGAAGCCGAGCAGTTCCCGTCCTTCTTGCTTGAAGGCAAGCCCCGGTTGCATGAGAATCCTACGTGTTTTGCCAAACTTGCGCATGCCTTCCGTATAGCATGCTTGTGCATTTACGTATAGGAGTTGTGTGAAACCCTAGATGCATGACTCAGGTAACCCATGATCTGAGCACTAGCTGTTGGACCGAGTAGCTGCATTGCTTAACTAGGAGACGGTAAAAGTCGAGTGATTTCCTATCACTCGCGAGTTGTAGGAGTTGGATGATTTACTCTCCTGTTATAACTATAAGGACGATGGACGGGGCAGGGTTTTGGTAACTTTTTGGTGGTCGGATGATCGCCCCGTCTGTCTATGAAATCTTGCTAAGGCCCGACAGCGGTGGTGTTCGTGATCAAATGTTTGAAAGTACTAGCCTCATACTTAGTATGGGATGAGGAAGCCTAGTACCGGATTGAACCTAGACGTGAGCGGTCGCCCCATTGTTCTTGGAACGGAGTTTCCCCTGCTGGTTGTCGCACGTGGTGGCAAGCGTGGTCACAGGACGGCAGAGGCCGAGTCTGTGGAACCTTGCACCAAAGGAAATGGGCCCGACACGGGTTATGGGATTGATGGGGAAGGCCAACAAAGGAAGCGACCTCCGGGTGCGCGGATGTCGTGAGGCTAGGTTCACCATGCATGGTTAAAGAACTCGAATCGATTCGTCTGCCTCTCACAGCTTGAGATTGCTTGATCGCTATGTCACCCTGAGTAAATGAGGAATCTGATGATGGCAATGTTTGTTGTTATATCTACACATCTTGTTTGGTTCTATGATTGCTTAGAATAGGTTGCACAACCTAGACTGGTAAATGAACCTAGAACCGGAGCTAAAACTTGAAATAGGGTTACTTAGTGTTTTTGGTCAACAAACCCCTCAGCCAAGAAGCCTTGCATGTCTAGAAGGAGGAGTAGTCCTTACTCCTATCGGTTAAGTCTTGTTGAGCTTAGTAGCTCAGCCTTGTTGTGGCTTCTGTTTTCAGGTGAAGTTGCTGCATCCGACCCCTCTCTGGTTGGTGCTTGGCCGCCCCAGCTCCCGCCAGGCTGGACGGTCGAGTGGGACCCCTCCTCGGACGGCGAGGAGAGGACTCAGTGATGTTCTGGCTGGCCTCGCCCGGACATCCGACCCCGACGAAGTCTTCCGCTAGTGTTTTCTCTGTCGTTCTTCTGAACTTTGTAAAACTCTGATGTTGGATTTTATGGCCGAACTAATTGAGTAAAACTTGTTTAACTTAGTGGACTTGTTGTATTCTCTGTAACCGCTCACCTTCGTGTGGGTTTGCTAAACTCGATCCTGTTTAAGTGGTTAAATCGGATGAAATCCAACGGCACTTCGTGTTAGCTCGGGTTAGGCAGGAGTGTCGCATATCAGGCGGCTTAACCCTGCTTAATCAAGCTAATCCGAGGTGGTTCCACCACAGCTAGGTTTACCATGCATGGTTAAAGAACTCGAATCGATTCGTCTGCCTCTCACAGCTTGAGATTGCTTGATCGCTATGTCACCCTGAGTAAATGAGGAATCTGATGATGGCAATGTTTGTTGTTATATCTACACATCTTGTTTGGTTCTATGATTGCTTAGAATAGGTTGCACAACCTAGACTGGTAAATGAACCTAGAACCGGAGCTAAAACTTGAAATAGGGTTACTTAGTGTTTTTGGTCAACAAACCCTCAGCCAAGAAGCCTTGCATGTCTAGAAGGAGGAGTAGTCCTTACTCCTATCGGTTAAGTCTTGTTGAGCTTAGTAGCTCAGCCTTGTTGTGGCTTCTGTTTTCAGGTGAAGTTGCTGCATCCGACCCCTCTCTGGTTGGTGCTTGGCCGCCCCAGCTCCCGCCAGGCTGGACGGTCGAGTGGGACCCCTCCTCGGACGGCGAGGAGAGGACTCAGTGATGTTTTGGCTGGCCTCGCCCGGACATCCGACCCCGACGAAGTCTTCCGCTAGTGTTTTCTCTGTCGTTCTTTTGAACTTTGTAAAACTCTGATGTTGGATTTTATGGCCGAACTAATTGAGTAAAACTTGTTTAACTCAGTGGACTTGTTGTATTCTCTGTAACCGCTCACCTTCGTGTGGGTTTGCTAAACTCGATCCTGTTTAAGTGGTTAAATCGGATGAAATCCGACGGCACTTCGTGTTAGCTCGGGTTAGGCAGGAGTGTCGCATATCAGGCAGCTTAACCCTGCTTAATCAAGCTAATGCGAGGTGGTTCCGCCACAGTAGTGTTCCCAGTGCACGGCTGGCCGGATCGAAGCCGATCGCGGCGAGATTTCAAACCTTGGACTGCGGCCGCGTCAAGCATCGTCTCGCCGCGGATGCGCAAGCGTGATCATTTGGCCCATCACATCCAGGTGAGCTTGTTCGCGTCGCGCAGCACCCCGTGCTTGGCTGCCACCATGGTGGCGCGCCTCTGTTCCTCTATCTCTTGCCACCTTGTTCTCCTCCCCACCACCAACTCTCTTGGCGTGCGTGCGGTGCGCGGAGGGGTGCGGCCCCGTGTCTCCCGCGTCGACCACCGGGTTGGTGGTGGTTCCTTGGTTCGCGTTCCCTCCTCCATGTCGTCTCGTCTCCTCATCTGTACACGCATGCTGCCTCATGGTCTCGTGTCGCCGACGGCGGAGGAGGAGTACTAAGTTAACATTATTTCCTACAATTTCCTATAATTTTATACAAAATGGTGCATATATTTAAAAAAATCACAAATATGAGCTCTAAATAACGCATTCATATAAATAAAATTTTTCTCCATTGTATCTTATTCTAAAAATCACAAATTACTCTAACTCTAAAGCATAAAACTTACTATACTAACCATGTATCAAGGGAGGATGGAGTTTCTAACCTTTAGAACACTTGAATGAGTGAAATCTCCAATATATGGTCTTCAATCCGGCAGCATCTCCCATATGGCGCCATGGATAGGGTGAAGCTCAAGCCGTGATGAATGGCTCGAGCAGGAGGAAGAAGGAGGCGGATTTATAGGAGGAAATTTAGTACCGGTTGGTAGCACCCATATTAGTATCGGTTGGTGCCCCCACCCGGTATTAAAGTGGGGTGGCACATTAGTATCGGGTTGCGGGGCACCAACCGGTACTAATGTGGACCCTTTAGTACCGGTTGCTAAAGGGCTTCACGGGCGGCTCCTTGTGAACTATCCGTTGGCCCGGTAATAATGCTCACATTAGTACCGGGTCAAAATGCAACCGGTACTTAGACTCGGGACAAATAATCAGTTTTCCCAGTAGTGATAAGTTAATAGACGTGCTTTAGACACGAAGTAGTAATAGTATAAGTGGACTAAGGAACCCCTCTCATTTCCAGCATGTGGGACCGTGGAACTTTAACTTTTCATTTAGAAAATAGGAAAAAGTTCATTTTACTCCTCTCACTTGTTAGCTTTGTTCGTTTAACCCCTGACCAAAATTTAGGCTCACTTCACTCCCCTAACTATTTCATTTGGTCCAATCTAAATTTGACGGGCATTTTTTATGATACCCAAATTCTTTAGAAAATAAGAGAGAACACAACAAAAAATCCATGAGATGCGGAGCTCGTCGGCGTGATGCTTGCCGGCAGTTGTTCGCCGTGGGAAGCTTGGGGAAGGCACCAAGTCCTGGCAGATGTCGAGGACCCTCGCACCCGCAGTCACTGGAAGGCAACTGTGGGGAAGGATGCGGATGCATCGTTTGCATACCACACCTGCCATGGATTCACCAATCACCATGTCGCGGAATGTTGGGGAAGGGCGTGGATCCAACAAGCGCTGTCACAAACCCGCCGCCGCCGGTCT
This sequence comes from Setaria italica, assembly GCF_000263155.2. Classification (NCBI taxonomy): domain Eukaryota; kingdom Viridiplantae; phylum Streptophyta; class Magnoliopsida; order Poales; family Poaceae; genus Setaria; species Setaria italica. The sequence continues at coordinate 16,574,519 of NC_028458.1, read as the reverse complement.
TCACGAGCGCCGTCGCCTTTCGGACCCTGTCGCTGTCAGCAGGCCCGTACACTAGCAGGTGCAACATGGGCGACGGTTCAGGGCCTCCAAATCTCTAATTAGTACTAACTGACAAAGCTTAATCAAATATAAAAAAGACTGCACATGCACGTATGAAAGCCCAGCAACTTGAAAGCCTAATAGCCAATACACACGCATGAATAATGCCCTTGAGGCCCCTGACACTAGTTGATTGATTTTGCTGGTTTGTTAGTTGATTGATTTTGCTGGTTTGAGTTTTTTCGTTGCACACCATCACACGGTTGCATCTGCTGAAAGGAGTTTGCCTAAACTCAAATTGCTGAAATCCTACTTACGAGCTACCATCACACAAGAAAGACTCATTGCATTGGCCATAATTGCACTTGAAAATGATATCTTAGAGAAAATTAAGTATGAAGATATAATTGAGGATTTCACTTCACGAATACCAAAAGAATGATGCTTTTCAGTAGAACATGAGGTCAGTTAATTAGTTGCTTGAGTACTATCTTTACTTTTTTGCATTAATATTTGATATGTTCCTAAGTATCTTAAGAAATAACATTTATAGTGTTTTTATACTTAAAGTGAAACAATTCTTTAGTTTTGCCACATTTTCAATATTTAGAGCCTCCCTACGGGTTTCATTATAGGGCCTCCAACTTGTAGGTACGGGCCTAGCTGTCAGGATCCGGCGGGGAGGAGCACGGATATGCATCCCCGTCTTTCTACGGAGGCAGGCTACTGGCCGCTCTGGAGTTCAAAGAAGGCTATGCTCACCTTGACCTGCTAATTCCATGGTGGCGCCGGGGAAGTCGAAGGAGTGCCGGGCAAATTGCAGAAGCTCATCTTTACGGATCCGGCCACCGCCGAGAATCCCCCCCGTGCGCCGGCGCCGGACTTGATCGGTCCGAAGGGATCCGTCGATCGTCTTTCGCTGCCACCGCCGGATCCAGGTTCTTTCTCCGAGAGGAAGTAGAGAGAGAAAAGGGAAGATGAAACGACAGAGACAACAGAGAGAGAACCGGCGTGGTCGTGTGGACGTGCGGTAGAATAAAATAGGCAAGCAGGTGATTAGAGAATTAATAATCTCTTTCCTAATCTCTCTACTCTGTCTTATATTGTTTCCATCGATCTCAGACCTAATGGTGGTGGGGGCATACCACCTCCCCGGTACACAACCGCCGAATCGAATTTTCGCGTACCGCGTCGAGTCTCGCGTCGCAGGCGTCATGGGCGGCGGCCCTTTGGCACGTCCATCGGCCAGGCCGGGTCAGCCGCGCAACACGACCGGCCACCGCGGGCCGCCCCGGCCCCGGCCTTACGCTTTTCCTCACGTTGACCGGTCGCCGCTGTCGCTGGTGCCGCACTGTCGCTGTGCGGACACTCAGATGTCAGAGATATGCACGCGGCACGAGATCGACCCGGCCGCGGCTCCCATTTCTCGTGCTCCGAATTCAACATGTTTGCTCGGTTTGCTCTTTCACTGCAGCAAACGTGAAAAGGTGGTCGGCTGTCCTTTTTTTGCCCTTTCGAAACTTGTTTGGGCAAGCGTTTCATTTGCGAAGGAGAGTGTTTTACGATACAAGCATATAATCGGGAACGACCAACACACCTAAGCAGATGATAAGAATTAATTACGTGATAGCAGAGGAAATAACAAACTATAACCTGGCATCAGAATATACTGCTTGTTTCGTTCCAAAATAAACCTACTCCTAAGGAACTTTGACCATATTTATTAATTTAACGCAATAATAAGATATATTCTAATGATTGGTATGACGTGGTGGATGCTGGTACCTAATCAATTGTGCCGAGGTAGAAAAGTTTAAACAACTTATATTTTGAAACATAGTATAGAGGTAGCAGCGGTTGGAATCAACAACGAATGGCCAATCCATTGTGCTGCGGCCATCCCCATCCGCAATAGCGCTTGCATTGCTCTCGACTATTTGCTTAATGAGAGGGCACTGACCCATCCCATCTGATAGTAAATCAGGTCGAGAGGAAGATGATGATCTATTTAGGGTTGAAGCAATGTATATGAACCGACCGATCTATATTGGTGGGTCCAAGAGAAATAGTCTATAGAGCTATTCTGATCCTCACAATGTTTTGCCCACAAACAACAGTAATGGTTCCTCTCCCCCACTCATTCTTCCCGCAACAAAAAAAAAAATGCAGCCCACGGAAACACCGCTTCCTCCCCTCCCCTCCCCTCCTCCCCCTGTTCTTCCCCTTCAGCCGCACACCACCCGCACTGCACCACCCTATCTCGCCCCCTCTAGCAAAATCGAGTTAAAAGTCCATTTAGCTTGCAAGATTTTGCCTTCCCGAGCTTGAGGTTACCACATCCATGGTGGCATGACTCCCCTTCAAGTTGTCTTTCCCAAGCTTGATCAGGGAAAGCGCCGCCAGCGTTGAGCTAAGCAGTGATGGGAAGGGCGGAGGGGGCGACGCCGGTGGCTTGGGCCTTCTCTCCGAGCTCACGAACGGTGAATCCGGTGGCTGCAGGCCTGTCATACATACATCTATGGGCCCACTAGAAGGTTTGGATAGTCCTAGATACAGGGCTAGACACCAAGACGTGTCAGGTAGGGATACTACAGTGCAGGTTGGCGTTGTCTACGTGGCACGATAGGAACTAGTCGAGGATTAGGAAACTACTCGTAGCAATTAGAGTAGGGCTTGTCTAGTCAAATCCGACCAGTATTCTTGTAAACAACCGACCTATAACCCTGCCCTCGGCAATATAAGGCGAGGCAGGGACCCCCTCCAAAGCAATTCAATACAAATAACACACATGACGTAGGGTGTTATGCAATCTAGCAGCCCGAACCTGTCTAAATCGTGTCTTCGAGTTCCTGATCTCGGCGAGCCCCACGCACTAAACACTACCTCGAGCACCCCCCTCGGTAGGTTGCCGGGTCTAAACACCGACAGCTAGCGCGCCAGGTAGGGGCTCTCGCTGAGAATCCATTGGCGAACTCGATGGCCCAAGTCATCATCAAGCCTACCGTTGCGTTCGAAGCGGGCGCGACGTTCATCTTTGGCTCCTAGGTTTACCTCGGAGATGATGCTGGAAACTTCCATCGCCACATTGCGCCGACACCGGAGAAGAAGCAGCACGCCACAAAGCTCCAGCATCAAGCTCTGGAGGATCTCGTCAAAAAATTCGATGAATTTTCAATTTCTGTCCTAGACAGAGGCTGGGGGGATAAGTCCGAGTACAACTCAACTTCTCCCACTAGTCGGATTGGTTTTCACGAGCTGGTGCTTAAGCCATCGTGCGAATCAGACTACGACCCAAGTCGATTCCCGTTCGGACTCCGATTACCAAGCTAGCCTATCCAGATCACAATCCAACTCGGATATGATCGAGGACCCCGACTACTACTCCGACTCGAATGAGGAGACTCCTTTATCAGGTCTGCAGTAGGGCCTGGTAATCACATCAACTTCATAAGGCAGATTCGTCTACTGGCCTAACATGAAGTCCCCTACTCTCACCAATAACGATGATTCCCGCCTTATTGCCTACCTTGATACCCTCCCGTACCAGGAAGGAACTCCTTTGTCGCCCATCTACGAAGAAGGCGGCTCCACAGAGGTCATCACACCAAGTTCAGGAAGCTATCTTCCAGAAAGAGAAATCTTCGCTCTCGTTGCTGCACAAGGAGAAGAGGAAGAGCAACTAGAGAGAAATCTGTGGCATGAATGTCACCCGAATTATGTCTCGTAGGATGAGCTCACTGCCAACGTTGTCGGAGAAGAGACTAAAGCTCAAAGAACTCGATGGTGAGCAAGAAATGCTGCGAGAGCAGAGCGCCATCGCCGCCTCGCAGCAAATCTACCAATCATGAACTTGGATCATGCGTTTGAAACAGTTCAATCGCGTCAGCATCGTACTCCTCCTACCACCATCGCATTCATCGATCTTATTAGCCGTGCAATGCCACAAGACAAGTACACTAGGCAACTGGCTGAATTACAAATAGCTCAATCAACAAAACCCGATACATTCAGTTCCACACACCCCATCCTAGCATGGTAGTAGCCATAGGCGCACTCCATCCAGACCAAGTCAAATCGGAGGCGCCAGACCAAGCCAAACTGGAGCAGAGGGTAGTCTGGCAGGACCCTCGGGAGGCTGTGGCCACCATGGGCCCAACCCAGAGCCTGAAAAGGATCTCCGCCATAAGATCAACGCCGGCCGTGACGCCTGTACAATCATTGACGGATGTTGCCGCGAGTGTGAGCAAGAAGTTGAGTACCTAGAATAGGATTCTAATGGGTTCCCCACCTTCTCAAAATGAGTAAGGAGGACAATTCTACCCGAGAAATTCAAACCTCCAGGTATCACCCAGTACGATGGCAAGCAGGACCCAATCCAATAGCTACGGTGCGACTCACTGTCAGTACAAGCAGCAGGAGGGAACAACGACACCAAGGTCATCTACTTCCCCATATGCATGAAGGTAGCGCCACTCACATGGCTCGAGTCATTAGACAAGAACTCCATCAACACATGGAAGGATCTCAAGGTGGCGTTCACCAACAACTTTGTAGGAGCAATGCAGCACCCTGGCCAAGGCCAAGGAAGACGAAGATGATGGTGACAACAGTAAATTCCAAAACCCTTCCAACACCATCAACGTCATCTTTGGCGGCACACCGGGTACTGCTACTAAGTGGTCCCAGAAGCTCGCCCTCCGAGAGATCATGTCCATCGAACCAGCAACGCCTATGTTCCTCAAATGATCCAAGGTGCCAATTACCTTCTCCAGAAAGGACTAGTGGACTAGTTTCTCAGATCCAGGACGGTATCGCCTCATCCTAGACCCAGTAGTTGCAGGCTCCAAACTCACAAAAGTACTCATTGATGGTGGTAGCGGTCTCAATGTACTCTTTGCCAAGACTTTGAGGAAGATGGGCCTTGACATTACTAGCATGCTCACCCCAACGAATTCTCTGTTCTACAAGATTGTCCCAGGCAATGCGGCCGTACCCCTTGATCAGGTGGTTTTGCCAGTTACCTTCAGGACCAGAGAACATTATCGGATAGAGTACATCTAGTTCAAGGTGGCAGACTTCGAAATATCATATCATGCTATCCTTGGAAGACCTGCGTTTGGCCAAATTCATGGCCATCCCGCACTACGTGTACTTAGTACTCAAGATGCTGGAACCCAAGGGAGTACTCTCCCTGCGAGGAGACTTGAAGAGAGTATACGACTGCGACACGGAAGCCATGGAGCTAGCACGACTACTCAAGTGCCAAATTCAATGATGCAAGTCTTCGCCGCTTCCAAGAAACTGTCCCCCATAAGAACTCGAGATCCCAGAAAAGAAGTCGGGGGCAACCAAGGTCAAGCCGGCAAGTAAAGTAGACATCAAAGCCATTGACCTCGAAACTGGTGATAGCTCCAAGACAGCCCTGATTGGTGCAGGGTTGGATCCTAAATAGGAAACCGCGCTCGTTAGTTTCCTCCGAGCCAACCGTGATATCTTCGCATGGAAGCCATCAGATATGTCGGGGATCACCAGGGAGTTGATCGAGCACTCACTAAATGTGGATCCAAAAGCTACACCGAAGATACAACAACTACGTCGATTCGCCCATGACAGAAGGGAAGCAATCAAAAAAGAACTGGCCAAACTACTCACGTCCGACTTCATAAAAGAAATCTATCATCTAGAGTGGCTAGCCAATCCCGTCTTCGTGCGAAAGAAAAAAACAACGAGTGGAGAATGTGTGTCGACTACATAAACCTCAACAAGCACTATCCAAAGGATTCCTTCGGGCTCCCTAGGATTGATCAAGTCATCGACTCGACAACTGGATGCGCCCTACTTGGGGTATCACCAGTGAAAGGATCTAGGATGTCGACTAGAGGGGGTGAATAGTCGGATCTGAAAAATTTTACACTTAAACAAGCTTATCAGCAACTTCCAAAAAATTCCGGAGATTGTTCCGAAAATTTCTGAAGGTTCGGAAATTTCTGGAGAAATCTTCAGATTTTTTTGGACTTTGACGAGAAACAACTACAACCTCAAGATTGACTTCTTGAAAAGTAGATCGATGAACATAGGTTGTTCCATAGGTTATTCTAAGCCTCTGAGACAAGATAGTACAGCTTCAAACTTGCTAGAAAAGTAGATCAAGCACAAACCCTAGATATGTGTCCTATGCAAGAATATGAAAGAATGTAAGAACAACAAGCAAGAGAGACACAAGGATTTTTTATCGGAGTTTAGCTTCACACTACGAAGCCTACGTCTCCGTTGAGGACCCACGAAGGGTGGGATTATCACACCAAGCCACTTTCCTCCCTCTAGCAAACATAAAGATCGAGCTAGAGTCACTTACTCAATCGTAGGGGTAATACAAACTTCTCGGGGCAGCCACAACGCTTGGATGCTCAACCAGGCAACGCATAGCTGGCTAGGAGCTTGAAGCTCCAAGAGTAACAAACGCGGACCACCGGCTTGATGAAGAACCAAGGTGCTCAAGAGATGGAGTTGCAGCTCACTAGCACAATCTCTTGCCCACTCACCAATCTCTCCTCAAATCCCCACCAAATCTCTCAAACGAAGTTAAAGGGGAGCAAAGGAGGAGCTAGAAGGAGTTTCTGCAGTTCAGAACAGTGGAGAGGCAAGAGAGAGCGAACAAGAGGGGCTGAGGGGGTATTTATACCCCGTCACCCCAAAACTAGCCGTTAGAGATTAAGTTCTGGAGATATTCGGAACTTTCTTTGGAAATTTCCGGAACCTCCGGAAAAATTCGGACCTCCGGAACTTTTCTCGAAATAGTTAACCTCTGGAATATTCCAGGAAAACTTCTGGAAAATTCCGGAACTCTCTGGTTAGCACCGCTAAAAAACCCCATGTGATGTGCAGGTGCAATTGGTGTCTCTCATAGGTTTTGTTAGGTCATTTTGAGCACCTTTTTTTAACATCAAGACCAGATATCACGCATCCCTCTTAATAGTGCGGCATTCCTATACTCAAATTCAAACCGAAAATGAATTTAAACTAAATAGTATGCCATTCATCATTTGATTTCCTTTTGAGGGGTTCATCACAAGTGCTCCATGACCAATAATCCTTTTAAACCTACTTATGCACTTAAAACTTTGTTAGACACTTAAACTTGCATCATTAAATCACCAAAACCCACTTAGGGAGCCAAGATACTCTTCGACCAGATAGCTCTCAAGGAATAAGATCAAATCAAAACTGCGTTCATCACTCCATATGAAGCTTTCTGTTACACAACAATGTCCTTCGGGTTGAAAAATGCTAGCGCTACCTATCAACGTGCAATCCAGGAGTGCTTCAAAAAATAGCTACACCGCAATATGGAGGCATACGTGGATGACATGGTCATGAAGACCAGAAATTCTGACGGCTTGATTGCGTATTTGGAAGAAACCTTCACAAGCTTGCGAGAGTTACGGTGGAAGCTAATCCCAACAAAGTGCGTTTTTGTGTACCCTCCGAAAAACTACTCAAGTTCATCATAAGTCTTGGAGAACGTGGACTACCCTTCTTCAAACTACTCAAGCGGCAAGACAAATTCTAGTGGATCGATGAGGCAGATCAAGCCCTGCAACAATTGAAGGACTTTTTATCAAAGCCACCGGTCCTCGTGACGCCAAATCCCAATGTAGACTTGCTGCTCTACATTGCCGTGACTACTAATGTCGTTAGCACGGTGATCGTGGTTGAAAGACCAGAACCAGACCATGTATACAAAGTACAGAGGCCCGTCTACTTCATCAGCGAGGTGTTGTCAGATTCCAAAGCCAATCCAAAAACTGCTATATGCAATACTACTCACCTCACGGAAGCTACGACACTACTTCCAGGAACACAACATCTCCGTCACCATAGACTTTCCCTTGGGAGAAATCCTCCACAATCGAGATGCAACACGAAGAATATCCAAGTGGGTGGTAGAAATCAGAGCACTGTCCCTGGAATTCAAGTCGAGGACTGCCATCAAATCCGAGGCACTAGTTGATTTTATGGCAGAATGGTGGGAAAATCAAGTACCAACACCAACAGCGCGCCCAGAGCATTGGGTTATGTACTTTGATGGCGAACAACTCTTAATGTTGGGAGGTATCCTCTTAATCTATGGGCCCACCAGAAGGTTTAGACAGTCCTAGATACAAGGCTCGACACCAAGACGTGTCAGGCATGGAGACTACAGTGCAGGATGGCGTGGTCTACGTGGCATGACAGGAACTAGTCAAGGATTAGGAAACTAATCGTAGCAATTAGAGTAGGACTTGTCTAGTCGAATCCGACTAGTATTCTTGTATACAACCGACCTGTAACCCTGCCCCCGGTAATATAAGGCGAGGCAGGGCCCCCTCCAAAGCAATTGAATACAACCAACATACAGGGCATAGGGTGTTACGCAATCTAGCAGTCCGAACCTGTCTAAATCGTGTTTTCAAGTTCACCTTCGAGTTCCTGATCTCGACGAGCCCCACGCACTAAACACTACCTCGAGCAGCCCCCTCGGTACACTAGTAGAGAATTGGCCTTTAGTCCCGGTTGGTAGGGTGTAAATCTCCTGAAAATCCATCCGGGATAAACCAACCGGGACAAAAGGGGGGTCTTTTATCCCGGGTCACTCAACCGGGATAAAAGACCTCCCTTTTATCCCGGTTGGTAATACCAACCGGGATAAAACGGGTCACCACGGCCGGCCCTACAAAAAAAAAAGAAATCCCGAGCTCCCAGGAGGCCCCCCACACGCGAAGTCACACAAGTCACGTGATTTTTCACGCGAAATATGCGCGTGCGCGCTGCGTGGGATTCGAACCCACAACCTCCAGCCTCGCGCGTAGCTTCCTTGCCATCCCACCTACACACCACATCTGACTATATTATCCTTTTGTATTAACTTGTGGGGGACCCTTTTATCCCGGTTGGTATTACAAACCAGGATGAAAGGGTTCGAGGGATTTAGTTCTGTTTCAGTCACCTCATTGGGGATCCTTTTATCCCGGTTTGAAACACCAACCGGGATAAATGACCCCCTTTTATCCCGGTTGGTACTACAAACCGGGATAAAAGGCTCTCGATCCTTTTACCCCGGTTGGTGTTACCAACCAGGATAAAAGAGGGATCTTTTATCCCGGTTGGTGTTTCAAACCGGGATAAAAGACCTCTCATGTTCTTTTTTCCCACTAGCCTTTGCAACCAGGATAAAAGGTCCCGGTTGGTGAGCCCCCCACCAGTGACCGAGCTTTAGTCTCGGTTGGTGAACCTTTTGTCCCGGACCAACTTTAAACCGGGATAAAAGGGGGCGCATCGAAAGCCAATTCTCTACTAGTGGTAGGTTGCCGAGTCTAAACACCGATAATGCCTTCCCAAGCTCACAATGGTGGCGCGAGATGGACGTGCAGTTGAGAGAGCGAGAAGAAGGTGAGAGAAAACATCTATTTTGTTTATTGCTTATGGATAAGCTTTAGCGGTATGGGTAGCTATAAATATGGAGGAACTGACTTCACAATGGTGCGCCAGGTTATATAGATGTGTGAAAACCACCTTTTTCTTCCAATTGTGGCTACTTTTAAGAGAAATTTCCATCGATCTCATTTGATTTGAGAGTATCCAATAGATAGAGCCATAGGAGCAGCTAGGTAGCAGCCAAGCGGCCCAAACGCGCACAGTGAAGATGCTATATATGTCGGGTACAATCGTGGAGCCGTGACGGGAAGGAAGGAGAGCGGACGGATGGGATTGGCCGATTGATCAGCAGCGCGGTCGGGGATGAGTTGGGACGTGCCGGGTCACGCAACGACGCCTCCAGCTACAGCCCTGGGGCCTCGGGCGCGCACGTCGCGGAGCACAGGGGAGGCCAGGGACACACCGGAACCGCACTTGGGGCGCAGGCGGGACGCCGCGGAAGTCTGGGCTCGTGGTCCCTTCGCGCTGGACGCCTACTTTGAGAAGGACCGAGGATGATGGATATGAATGCTAGTACTCCGTAATAAATAAATGTGCAGAAGACCAAGAATAGCAAAACCGATGGTATCGAGCGCGCGAGCAGACCTAGAAATAGTAGACATCAGGCACGGCTGCGAACCTCAGAGCCAACAGATCTGCAGCGCCATGCCAAGATTGTCTGGCCGGTATCCATCCAGGATTTCCAACAAACGCCCTCGCTCCCTGCATCTCCCAGGCCGTTGTCGTCCGCCCCGGGGGCTCAGAACGTCCCATTTCGCGCGATTACAAAAGGTCTTGCTTCTGCAAAAAATCGCTTTAGTTGGAGACATCTCATGGTACTAGAACTGCATGCAGCAGTATATACTCCCTCTACATGCCCTGCCGAAAGACCTCTAACCAAACTGAAAGCCCCTCAAATCATTCATCATTCATAAATAAAATGAACCAAAAGGTCTCCTCGACGTTAGTTTTCCTCATGAAATCACGCTGTGCAACTCTCCCCTCTCCCTAATTCGTATATCGACGGTGAAGTGGTGACATCGAGAAACAGCGTGGGATCGGATCTATAGTAAGTGCGACTATTTCTTGCATTAACGCACGATAGAATATTCAAATGCCTGCTACCTAATTTGAATAGGTACTCCACCGTGCAAAAATAAATGGCGTTTTTAGGTATAGTAGAGACAGTACTCGTAAGTCATAACTCAGATCCCACTCTGAACGTTTGGAGATGTATGCGGCCCGAAGAGAAATGTACATGTTTAAGATTATTGCTTGTATAGTAATCAAACTTCGCAAGAATATTTATCTTTGAATTTAAAATAAAAAATACCACTTGGAATCACGTACTGGCCTTATTGTAAAATAATACACTGGATGGTTCTAAATCCAACTCTTCAGAAACGTGACTTGAAACAAAGACAAGGTCTAAATCACCTTAAGAGACATACACAACTCTCTCTGTTACGTTTTAGTTTTGTTCTAAGTTAATTCTCTAATAGCTTTCAACAAATTTATAAAAAAATATTAATATCTACCATATCAAATATATGTACTATATCAAGACACATTTCATCGTCAAATTAATGAAACTAACTTGATGCTATATAGATCGATGCATTTTTGTATAAATTTGGTTGAAGTTGCAAAAGTTTAGGATAGGACAAAACTATCCATCTTATATTTTGGAAGGGATCATGTAGTACTAGGTAGAAACATAAACTTGTGGTTTCAAGTTATAGTTAGAGGCATGCCGAAATCCAAAATTAGAGGGTGCGATGCATGCTTTGGTAGGGCCTGGTTGGTAGGGTTTTATGGTTAAGTTTTTGAGGGAAAAAACTAGAAAAAAATATACCAGATGCAAATGTTTTTTAAGACAAACTGAGAGTTCCAACCAAACGGTTTATCGATTTCAGAGACAAAACTAGAAACATTTCAGTCTAGCAAAACCAGAAACCAGAAAATCATCCTAATAATTAAAAATTCATCATACACCGGAAACTATTTCTTCGAGAACAGAATCCATGCCAAAACCGGGCCTAACCAAACCATAATATACGAACCACTATATGGTCTTATCAGGACGCAGGACGACTTCACGAGAGCAATTCATTTTCGGCAAGAATTGAGTATGTAACTTCATGTGTTCCTAAACGGTAATGGAACAATCGTATTTGTTCACATAGTAGTCCTGAACTGAAATGTATAAATTACAGCTAAATCGTACAAGTTGACATAGTAGTTCTGAACTGAAATGTTAATCAATAAGGCTACCCTCCTTAATTAGCATCTCACAGATAGAGGACCAAACCACACAAATGAGATAGGAATGATGTCAAAGTACAGTCATTCGGAATGGACAGCTCAACCATATGTAATCTGATCGAAAAATATGCTCAACCATAATCTAGCAAATACACGTCAAAAAATACCGTGCGGCTACAGAGAAAATAAGGAGAAACTTTCTTTTAGGAATTAAGACCTTGAAAACGAGCCAACTACTGCGGTCACACACAACAGATATAGCAGTGTCATGAGTAAACACAGTCACTAATCACAGGAAAACACCGAACTAGTTCGCTGAAAGTACTCACATGATTCTGTATTTCTAAAGGAAATTCTGTATTTCTAGTGTGTTCAGACTTCAAAAGGCAATCCACACGCCCTTTATAGCCACAATGGAGAGAAAAAGTAATTTTTATAGACCTATATGGCCCGGCTCACCATTGTGGGAGCTGTTTTTATAGTGGTCCATAGCTTATGGATACCCTTAGGTATAAAAACCGGTCATATGGATAAAAAATCAATGTTTTCTCTCTCCTGGCATCTCCTTCCACCCGCGGCGACTCGCTGCAGCTGCTACTCCCGCCACCAACATGAACTCGGCGAGATGTGCTAGCTCCACCACGAGGACGACGACGAGATGCGCACCAGATCGGGCAGCTGGCGGCGCACGGGTGAGCTGCGGCGGCGCTGAGAGGAGGGGAATGGAGCAATGGCCAGTGGTCGAAAACAACTCGATCTTGAGCTCCCGACCTCTTTCTACGATGAGATCCGGTCCTGGAGGAGAGGCAGCGGCTGCCCGGGGCTTGGGGAAGCGGCTTGGCAACAGAGAACCAACTCCGGCAAGCAATTGGCTGCCTGTTCTTCTCCTCCAACGGACAACATCGATGAAAGGGAGGAGTGCCCGCCACCGCACCTGGGGAGGCCCAAGCTGTTGAGTTCGAAGCCGGGATATCGTGCTCCTCTCCTCGCCGAAGGCCCAAGCCGCTCTCCTCGCCGGAACATGGATCCAGCCTGAATCGATCTCCCTTCTCCCAAGCGGGGGAAACGAAAATAGGAGGACCTTGGTGCTCCATCTGGGCAAAGGGAAGGCCACTGCGAGGGAGGAAGGTGGAGGGAGGGGAGGAGTCGGGTGAAGAGAGGAGGACAGGTGAGGGCGACGCTTTGAGAGGATGGGCGGCGGCTCTTTCAGGAAGGAGGAGCGCTACGAGAGAGGATAACGGGATTAGGGATGGTTGATTTTTATTTACAAGTGGGACCCACATTTATAGTCCATACATGGCTCAGGGGGTGTTTGTTTCCTAGGGGCTAAACACATTGGATGTTTGGATACTAATTAGGAGTATTAAATATAGGCTAATTACAAAACTAATTGCAGAGATGGAGGCTAATTCGCGAGACGAATCTATTAAGGCTAATTAATCCATGATTTGACAATGTGGTGGTATAGTAACCATTTGCTAACGATGGATTAATTAGGTTTAATAGATTCATCTCGCGAATTAGTCTAGATTTCTGCAATTAGTTTTATAATTAGCTCATATTTAGTCCTCTTAGGGGGTGTTTGGGAGGCATGTGCTAAATTTTAGCACCTGTCACATCGGATGTTTAGACACTAATTAGGAGTATTAAACATAGCCTAATTACAAAACTAATTGCACAACCCCTAGGCTAAATCGCGAGACGAATCTATTAAGCCTAATTAGTCTATGATTTGACAATGTGGTGCTACAGTAACCATTCGCTAATGATGGATTAATTAGGCTTAATAGATTCGTCTCGCGATTTAGCCTAGGGATTGTGCAATTAGTTTTGCAATTAGACTATGTTTAATACTCCTAATTAGTGTCCAAACATCCGATGTGACAGGTACTAAAATTTAGCACTGCTATCCAAACAGCCTCTTAATTAGCATTCGAACATTCGATGTCACGAGACTGGTTCAAACACGTCAGCAACTGTTCAAACAAGACTAGTCTAAGGATCGAAACACGTGGCACCCTGCTATATAGTGCCTAGTTCAAACAGCATGCATTAATTTTTCAGCAACTGTACGAGAAGCGACAAGACTGTGATCAGTGTACGCACGGTACTGTACGTCTGTACGTGCATCCCAGTACGCCAGTTGTTGCTGTGCTCGCTGAGAGAGAGACTGGGAGACTGAGCGAAATGGAGGTAGCAGCCCATTAACCCAAGGACAAAAGGGGAAGTGGAACGTCCCAATGGCAGCGAGGTCGATCGGATCCGTCCATCCTTGCAAAAAGCTTTACAGCCATGCTCTGATTTGATTTGATGTGAGCAGGCAGAAGAGGGAGGCAGTGAAATGAAATGGACATGTACTGGTCAATCTCCTTTTTCTTTCTGGGGATCAAGTGGAGTACTGAGCCGAAGCACCAATAAAGAAATAAAGCAAAGCTTGCAGTCTGCCTCAGCTGGTACTCCTATCACACTGCAAAGGGCAAACCCCAGCTGCCAAATGCTACTCCACTACTAGTCTCTTGTTTCCCCCAATGCAAATGAGCCTGATCTTACATGTTTAAACCACAAAAGCTTACACCTTCCACTCAGACGTGCAGCAATGCAACCTGACAAAACTTCTACTTGTGGTCTTCTACCCGCTACCGTGAAAAGCACGAACAAGTGACATTCCAGACGTAGCGTACAACCGTAGCCGTTTCACTTATCTCCTCACAAACTCTCATCAATATTGTTTATTAAACCGGACCCATCCGTCAGCGGCTCCACAGCTTTGCTACAGCATGCTATTAAATGCTGCTGTTCTACGTTTCCGTGATCAGCTGCTGGTAGTCAGGTCTAGCGCCAAGCTGAGTGCCTTTTCCTTTCTCTCGGATGAGGTGGCGGTCGATTCGACCATTGCTGTACATGCTCTGACAGAAAGAAGGGATCCAAAGCAGAAGACTTGGCAGGAACACGGACTGCACTCGCTGCTCAATAAAATCAAAAGAGCTAGTGGGGCTACAAACTGAAACTGAAGGTCTCGTCTGTTTGAGAACTTGTACAGAATCCTACATAAGGAAATTAACCTGTTTTCTCATGAAAATTTTACCAAAACCCCATGAAATTCATAGGTTTCCAAATCAAACATGCCATAAGTTGCAAGGGCACTACATACTATACCACTACTAATGCCCCAGTACCACATAAACATATGAACAGCAACAAGTGATCTGGATCATTATCCTTTTAAACAGCCACTGAAAAAACGCAGCAATCATTCATGAATAACCCAAGCTAGTGCCAGCACTATCTGCTGCCACCGGATGTTCCCACATTCCGATCGGCCATCTCCTTTGCAGGCACCCATAAGATGACCAGGCAAGCCTAGCTACTTATGGTATTAGTAGGACAAGAACTACCATAAAAAGCAACGGAAAAGAGCCCCCAAAAAGAGCGCGCAGCAGGCGGCGGCGGCAGCTAGCAGAATGCTAGCGCACACGCATCGCCATCGCCCGCCCCGCTGCGCCTGCGCTGCACGCCATGTCGCCATGGCCCCTTCTTTGGCCTTTGAAGTTTGAACCAGCCCACCCATCCATCCGTGAGACCGTGACCCACTGCAACAGTGCGTTGATTCCCCGGGAGGACGACAGGGAACTGACATGACTCAACGCATCACACACCAACAACAACCAAAGATGAACAAGAGCAAGTAGAAATAATCTCTCACACACAGACAGTGGTAACTGGATAGCTCTACCTAGCTAGCTACTTATTGAAAAAGATGAACAAGAGCAAGTAGAAAGAACAAGAAGAATAGCTGCTGGTGGTATAGCAGATCGGCAACAAGAAATTAAGCAAGATGATTAATTTCACCGAATCGATCGACCGAGTTGTAGCCGGCTGATAAAAATCCCAAGTCACCATGCATGGAGCAAGCTGGAGCTAGCATATCATCACAAGTTCACAACAACTGCAGCATGAGGCATTACAGATGGGAGGAGGAATTACCAGCAAATAGCAGAGTCATCAAGTTGGGAAATGATCATCAGATCGAGAACTGACCTAATTAGGCAGCAGTAGTAGTAGTTCCAGTACCAATACCAGCAGCAAAGCATATGAAATAGGAACTAATTTGTAGCAGCAGTTGTACTAGCAGTTGCAGCTAAACTATAGCTACAGATCGATAGATAGCAGTAGCAAGAAGCCAAGAACTAGAGAGAGAGAGAGAGAGGCGATGGTAATAGTAGATGAGGAGCTTCAGCTACCTACAGAGAGACCGGCCAGGAAGACGATCGAGTAGCGCATGCGGTAGCAGCATACATGGGGCCGGGGGCGCGGCCGCGCGATCGAGCAGCTCCGGCGGCCATCACGCCGCGGCGCCGGGCGGGGGCGGCGGCGGCATCTGGTGCTCGTAGTGGTGGGTATGTCCGTTGCCGTCGTGGGGGGAGGAGGAGGAGATGACGGCGGCGGGGACGGGGTGCGCCGCCGGGGCCTTCTTGCGCTTCTTCTTCTCGTAGCTGACGCCGCGCGCGCGGGACTGGTGGTCGCGCACCTCGCGGAGGTAGAGCCTGACGGCGCGCGCGCCGAAGGGGTTGTTCTCGGGGCGGCCCCCGTTCTCCTCGTAGGCGGCGCGCAGCCTGCCGATGAGCGCGTCGAGGCTGCCCCAGGCCTGGCGGAGCGGGCACGGGCAGGGCGCCGGCGGCGCCGGGTGGCCGAAGAAGGGGCACGCCGGGGTGTGCACCTTGGTCTTGCCGAACTGGTCGAGGTAGCGCAGGAACTCGAGCACGTGCGCGCCGCTGCACCGCGCCAGCGACAGCGGCGGGCGGTGGTTCCGCAGGTACTGCCCGAACGTGTTCCAGTCCCCGCCCGCTTCTGCGACTCGTACCGGCTCGGCGACGCCAGCGCCGCGCCCGCCGACGACGCCGCCGCCGGCGTCAGCGCCCCAGACGCCGAGCCGCCGCCGCCGCTGTTGTCGGAGTGCGGGCTGTCCGGGTGCGGCACCTGCAGGTCCATCTGCGAAAGCAACCAAGAACAGAAACGGCCAACCGATCAGCAAGCAGCTAGCGAGAGCTTCACCTTCACGGCGCGAGTAGCAAGCAAGCAAGTGAGATCTATCTATTTCGGACTCGGTGCCCGCGCGCGAGCCGTGGTCCTGTGAGAGAGAAGGAGAGAGCGCCGCACGCGCGGGCGGGCGGGCGCGCTATAAATAGTGTTCGCGACCACCACCACCACTACTACTACAGCATCTCACTTGCCTCGCCTCACTTCACTTCACTTCACTTGGCACCCGCCCTCGTCTCCTTCGAGAGCCCCCCGGCCGGCCGGCCAGCCAGCCAGCACGGAGCGGGTAGCTAGCGGCGCCGCCTCCAAGATCGCCGGAGAGACCAAGCGGGGCAGACGGCAGATCGAGCTCGCTCGCAGGCTCGCTCACGGCATGCTCGGCGCTGAGGTTTGGGGGGAGGGGAAGGGGAGGGGCGGATACGAGGGTGGGGGTGAGTATTAATTGGCGGCGAGGTTGGAAGGGGCGCGCCGTGGCACAGTGCAGGGCTGCGAGTGAATGGGGGGAGCGGGGGAGGAGACAGTGTGCAGTGAAAGGTGATGTGACGGCAGAAAAAGAAAGGTTTTTAGCGACGGTAGGGGCGGTGACAAGTGAAATATCATCGGTACGGTCGGGGTTTTTAAAATGAAAATCTGCTCCGCTGACGACGGGCGGCCGGGGCGCGGGCGGCGGCCGGAGTTGGAGGTGGAGGGATGACGGCGGACGAGTGCGGTGGATGCCGCCCGCCAAGGGGCGCAGGCCGGCGGGGGTCTCGGTCGCTGGCTGCCACCGGCGTGGGAGGGGGGGACGGTGGAGACGAGTGGCGATGGTTGGGGGTGTTCTTGTGCCGCGGTCTGGATTGTCGGTGGAGGATGCTGGGTGCTCTACAGCTCTAAGTTTAATTTGACCGGAATCGCGGCGGTTTACGGAGAACCATCTGGGCTTACGCGAGATCTCGGGCTTCATATGCTTGTCCTTTCGTGCTTTGTGTGCCTAACTTCATATGCCCCTCAAAAGAATTGTTTAGGGCAAACGTTTTTCTTAATATATACGTTGTACTACTGTGTAAATCGATTATCTCTTGGGCCTTAATTCGACTGTGGAAGCTAGCTCGGAGATCGTGGGTCCATAAAAACTGAAGGTGAGGCTGTTTAGATGCACTCGGATTGTTCCTCATAAGCTGATAAAAGTCAGGATAAAGTAATTTATAAGATTACATATGGTTGGTAGGTTGTATAAAAGTTGGATAACAATCTCCCTAAATATAAAGAGGCATTGTTGGGGATCTGGATCAGGGATATCAAATGCCACACTCGCTAAACCACCAGCGAAGGTAAGCCGTGTTTACTTTAGCATGTTTGCAGGAAATGATGTTTGGACGGAGCAAAGGAAGATGCGAGGGTTCGGGACACCTTCACTTCGTAGTATCAAGGAAGAAGGCGTGAAGGTACAAGGCACTTTCACAAATAGGCACGGAGGTTCCAGGCACCTCCGCTATGGAAGACCAAGGGAAGCGCAAAGGTCCCGTGAACTTCCTCGATGGAGAATCCGGTGGACAACCCAAGCTGCTCAAGCGAAGGTGTGTAGGATTGGAGTCACGTTGCGAACGTGACCCTGGTAGCATGAATAGCGTGACCCGTTTGGGTTGAACAAGTTGGATTATGACTCTTTCTTTATTAAAATGTATAGCATATTCCAAAAATTTAGTGGTTGAGTAAAGGTAAAGTTAGTAAAAGTCGGTTGGCCTCCCTATAAAAGGGGAGGCACCCCTACTGTACAAGGGTTCACATTTTTGGAGAAATACAAGCCCTAAGAGAGTTTTATTTCCCATCTGTGTGTGCTTACTTAAGTGTTAGGTGAAGAGCTTGCTCTGAACCAACATTTTGGCACCCATCGTTTGTGCTCGAGAAAAAATTCACGATGGCTCCTGCTAGGAAGAAGAGAACGACGACAAATTTGAGCAAAGCAGTCCCAAGTAGAGAAGGGGATCCTAGAGATCCAAACACAAGTACCAATCATGAAGAGCAAAGAGAGAGTGGAGAAAATCCCACAAAACAAGAGATCACAAGAGAAGAGCAAGAAGCGAGAGTCATGACCAATTTGACCGCTCATGAAGTCGAGATGGCAAGACTCAGACAAGAGGCAGAGGAATTGATCCAATCAAAGCAAAGACTACTAGATCAAGCAGCAGCTTGAAAAGGGCAGCACGGGCAGCTAATGAGGTGCAAATGGCGAAAGATGAAATCAAGAAATTGAGATTGGAGCTAGAGCAGCTCAAAGAAAGGCAAGTCATCAACAAAACACCTTCGTTCCTCCCAATTCAGAGAGACAAGATCATCATCAAAACACTTTTGCTAATCCCAATCCGGAAAGGCGGTTCAATCTGATGAACACCTTTGCAAGTACAAGCATAGAGCTCGGGGGAAGAATCATGGCCAATCAGTTTGAGTTAGTTGATTCATCTCAAGAAGTGAGAGTCTTGCATGCCAGAACATGGGATCGAAAATAGCCGTTGTCACAAGATCTTCAACTAACTCCTTGGCCTCAAACTTATAGGTTAGGACCTCTGCCAAAAGTACTCCGGGTACTCTGATCCAAGGAAATTCTTGATGATCTATGAGGCTGCAATATTATCAGCCGGAGGTGACGAGTCAGTTCTTTCAAAGTCTTTTATCACTGCAGCAGATGATGCAGTCACTATGTGGTACTCATTGTTGAACCCGAGGGTAATTCATTCGTGGGAGGATTTGAAGGTAAGGATACTAGCAACTTTCCAGGGATTCCAGAGGCCAGAATTGATGGAAAATGATCTGTTTTGTTGCAAGCAGATAGATAAGGAGCCGTTGCAAGGCTATTTCAGAAGATTTGGGCACTCGAGGGCTCAAGCTCCGAATGTGTTGGATTCAGTAGCTATCAGAGCGGCCATCATTGGCCTAAAGACAGGGCAATGTCAATCCCATCTCATGCGAGAAGCGCCGAAGACAATTCAAGCACTGAATGAAGAATTTGAGAAATATTGCAGGTCTGATAATGACTACCGCATGTGCACGGAGGAGCAATCTCAACAAAAGTAGGCTACAAGGCAAAACTCTAGCAACTACAGGGGTTGGGTCAATCCTAGAAATACTCCTACTCAACCAACAAGAACTTTGTTTGGCGTCGAGGGAGGCAATCAACCAGAGCAGATTGAGCACAATGCTGTTAACTCAAACAACCAATCCATGAACAACTCAAACGCTCAATCCCAGGGAGGTTCCAGAGGTGGAAGAAGTAGAGGAAGAGGAAGGGACTGAGGTAGAGGCCAACCCCCCTCGGCAAAGAAGGAAATTTCATTGCATTTTTCATGGAGAAAATTTTAATCATGGCTCCACAAACTACCCAAACAAGAAAAGGATGGATGCAATACTCAAGGAAGAGAAGAAGCAAAAGGAGAGAATGAACCTAGTTAATCATACATCTACACCTTGGCCTCCGCGGCCTTATTGTCCGGTCTACTCGGGAGTAAATTCAAACACAGTTCATGCTTCTACACTTGCAAGTTCAGCATCCACACCAACTTTCAACTATCAGCCAACTCCCGCATTCAACTACCAACCTTCGCAAGCTTTCAATTATCAGCCAACTCCCACTTTCAAACACCAACCAATTTGGTAATCTCAGACTTTCCAAGCTTAGAACGTAGAAAGAAGAGCTCCACATGAACACCCCATAATCCCGCAACCACCACCATATTCTGGAGCGTCAGCACCTCTGCAGCTAGCAAAGGTGGAAGGGCAGTCAGAGCAATCAGATGCATTGTCAACAATCGGGATGATTATGCCAATAACCGGAGGATCAACTTTGGAATTCGAAAGTAAGAAACAAAAAAGCAATTACTTTAGAAAGGTGGTCAACATATTCATGGAAGGCAAAGTTGAGAAAACCAAATGATCTCATGTCCCAATCACCTCCACGGAGGATGACATGCAGTTGAAAAGCTATCCTCACAACGATGCCATGGTAATCAATGCAAACATTGCGAATTGGGCACTTGGAAAAATCTTGATGGACAATGGCTCTTCTGCAGACATCATGTTCGCCAACACCTTTGACAAGATGGAGCTAAATAGGAATATGTTGCAGCCCTCAGACACGCCTTTGTACGGTTTTGGAGGAAAAGTAATCCATGCATTAGGAAAGATTTCTTTACCAGTTTCGTTTGGGGCAATTCAAAATGTAAGAATAGAGTATATATCATTCGATGTGGTGGAAATGTATTATCCATATTTTGGAATTTTTGGTAGAGGGTTTTTGAACAAATTTGAAGTCGCAATTTATCAAGCCTATCTATGCATGAAGATGCCCACGTTGCATGGTGTCATCACCATCTTTGAAGATCAAGGTGACGGAAGAAACTTAGAAAGGGGAAGAACTCTGGGTCAAAGAAATGTAAATGCTTTTGAGGTGGAAAGTCAAGCAAAGAAGTTGCTCGAGGAACCCAAACGAGATAAAGAAAAAGTCAACATTGAGGAAAATTGTGATACCAAAAGACTGTTACTGGATGACATGGTTTTTGGCCAAGAAGCCATCATTGGAACCGATCTCGAACCAAAGGAGGAAAAGAGATTGGTCGAATCGCTTTGCAAAAACAAAGATGTATTTGCCTGGTCCGCGAACGACCTTGCGGGGGTCAATAGAAATATCATTGAACATAAGATGAGCATCGAGAAAGCAATAAGACCAAAGAGGCAGAAATTGAGAAAGATGCCAGACGATAAAGTAACAGTAGTAAAATCTGAAGTCCAGAGATTGCTCAATGCGAAGATCATCAGAGAAGTTGAATATCCTCAATGGCTAGCTAATACTATTCTTGTTAAGAAGAAGAATGGAAAATAGAGAATGTGCATTGATTTCACTAATCTAAACAAGGCTTGCCTGAAAGATAATTTTCCTTTACCCAGAGTTGACAAAGTAATAGATGTAGTGGGTGGAGCAGCAATCATGTCTCTTCTTGATTGTTTCTCAGGTTATCATCATGTGTGGATGAGAAAGGAAGATGAGGAAAAAACTAGTTTCATTACCCTATTCGGAACATATTGTTTCGTCCGAATGCTAGAGGGACTCAAGAACGCCGGGCCAACTTTCACTCGCATGACCGGTGAAGTGTTCAAACCTCAGATTGGTAGAAACATACTAGCATATGTTGATGACATCATTGTGAAAAGTGATCAAAGAGAGGATCACATCCAAGATCTTGCAAAGGCCTTCGCTAGGCTTCGTGGAGCAAATTTGAAATTAAATTCAAAAAAATGTGTTTTCGGAGTTTAGAAAGGAAAAGTCTTGGGCTGCCTTGTGTCCACCAAGGGAGTAGAAGCAAACCCTGACAAAATAAAGGCTATCAGCATCATGAAAGAACCTAAGTCCAGAAAGGATGTCCAAAAGTTCACTGGAAGAATTGTAGCACTGAACAGATTCATATCAAACTGAGCTGAAAGAAGCTTGCCCTTTTTCAAGGTGCTAAAGGGGGCTGGAAAGTTAGAATGGGGCCTAGAGCAGAGCAAAGCATTTGCAGAGCTAAAAGACTATCTTGAAAAGATGGCTATACTGTCACCCCCACAACCTGGGGAACCTCTCTTGATGTATATTGCCGCCTCTCAATCAGCAGTAAGTGTCGCCCTAGTGCGAGAAATTCAAAGCGAAGGTGCCAAGAAACAAATGCACGTATATTATGTGTCAGAGGCGTTGTCAGGTTCAAAGCTATTATATTCTGAACTAGAAAAGATCGCTTATGCACTGATCATGGCATCTAGAAAGTTAAGGCACTAGTTTGAAGCTCACAAAGTTATAGTGCTATCAGACCAACCACTCAATGACTTGTTTGCAAATAGAGAAGCTTCTAGTAGAATCGCAAAGTGGACAACTAAATTGTCTCAACATGTGATAGACTTTGAGAAGAGAGGAGCCATAAAATCACAAGTTTTGGCAGGCTTTGTGGCAGACTGAACTGCTCCAAATCACAGTTGTGAAGGTGAAGAGGTTATTCCAGTCTTGGAGATCACCTGCGATGGTAGTTGGGGTCGCAAAGGGGCTGGCATTGCAGCAATAATAACATCCCTGTCAGGTGTGAAAATAAGATATGCGGCAAGATTGCAATTTTCTAACCTTGCAAACAGGTGCACCAACAACACCACCGAATACGAAGCACTACAGCTTGGGCTATGCAAGGTCAAAGCATTGGGGGCTAGAAATTTTTTGGTAAAATCAGATGCGAGGGTGATCAAAGAACAAATCGAGAAAGAATGTGAGGCCAGAGAGTCGAAACTGATAAAATACTTAGCATAGGTCAGGAGAATGGAAAGGCATTTCGAAGGTTTCACAGTTGAACACTTACCTAGAAAAGGAAACGGCAAGGCTGGTGAGTTAGCAAAGGCAACTTCAAGAAAAGAGCAGTTGCCTCCTAATGTGTTCTTTGAAGTCATTACCTCCCCATAGATAAAATGAGATAGCCAATCTATGAGTCTCGTGAACGCAATCAGCAGCATGGATTGGAGATCCCCAATCATTGCTTACCTCTGCAACAATTATGAACCAGTGGAGGAACACGAGCTCAAGTGCATGAAGCAAAGAGCAAAAGGCTACATCATGAAAGGAGAACATTTGTATAAGTTGGGAGTGAGTGCATCAATCCTAAAGTGCATTTCACAAGAAGAGGGAATTGATTTGCTAAAAGAAGTCCACAACGGATATTGCAGATCTCATATCGAGTTGGAAAAGTGAAGTTGGAAAAGCTTTTAGGCAAGGATTTTATTGGCCAATGGCAATTAGGGATGCTGAGCAGATTGTGAGAACATGCAAGGCATGTCAATTGCAGCTAAACATCAGCATGTTCCCGGGTTACCTTCGCAGTTGATCGCCCTACTTGGCCACTACAGAGATGAGGAATGGATATAATTGGACCTCTGCCAACAGCTCAAGAAAAGTACAAATATGCAGCCATGGCCGTAGAATATTTTACCAAATGGATCGAGGCAAGACCTCTGACAACAATCACCTCCGGCACTATGAGGAAATTTTTCTGGCAGCAGATCATTTGTAGATTTGGTGTTCCAGGGGAGTTAACTGGTGATAACGCCAAGCAATTTGACTGCTATGAATTCATGCAATATTGTGGAATGATTGGAACAAAACTAAACTTTGCATCAATATATCATCCGCAGTCTAATGGGGCTGTGAAAAGGGCAAACGGGGAAGTTTTCACTGCAATCAAAAAATGTTTGTTCGATCAAAAGAAGGGAAAATGGGTAGATGAATTGTCAAGAGTAGTGTGATCACATGATACAACTAAATCTAGAACCACCAAGTTCACCCCCTTTAGATTGTTGAATGGGGCTGAATCTATGTGCCCAAAAGAATTAGCGCATGAAAGTGCGAGGGTAACAGCTGAGCAAAATGAGGAAAGCGAAGCAATGGACAAGGATATTGTTGAAATTGACAGGCTCGAGGTAGCTGAAAAGTTAACCAAGTACCAAGAGCAGACAAGAAAATGGAGAGGCAAGAAAGTTGTTAGAAATGACATGAATGTGGGAGATTTCTTTCTAAAGAGAAAAAAGAATGCAGAAACTATAGGCAAACTACAAGTAGCATGGGAAGGACTTTATGTGGTCGTAAACAGTGTCAGGCCAAGGGCTTATTGATTGGCCAATGAAGAGGGGGAGGAGCTGCCGCATTCGTGGAATGTGGATAACTTCTGCAGGTTTTATCCTTGAGCAAAAGAGAAGTATAGGGCCGATTGCATGGATTTATAAACGCAATCGGGTACTAAAAGTAGCATAGATTTACTTTCTTGCATTTTTCTTCACTTCAAAGTGTAAGCACAGGCCGGTAGCGTGGAGTTATAAATGCAATTGGATCCCTGGGTGGCGCAATATATATTTACATTCTCGCAAATTTACATTTCAACAAAATGGATTGTACTCTTTTCCTCACTAGGGGGGCTCTACATCGGAGGTGAGGTTTTTAATGAGGCGATTCTAGTGTAATCATTTACATTATGAAGTAAAGAAATTCCTCCTGAAACCGTGCACAAGAACACGCCTGTGACGTGATAAATTTACTTTTATGTTTGAGAACACCTTCACATGGGGTGTCAGAAAGAATGCGCCTGTGATGCGATAAATTTACTTTTATGTTTGAGAACACCTTGGCATGGGGTGTCAGAAAGAACATGCCTGTGACGCGATAACTTTACTTTTATGTCTGACAACACATTCGCATGGGGTGTCAGAAAGAATGCGCCTGTGACGCATCTTATCATCTTCCTATAAAAATAAGAAAACACCTTCACACAAGGTGTTAAAAGAATGCTCTTGTGACACATCTTATCATCTTTCTATAAAAGAAAGAGATAAGAAAACACATTCGCACAAGGTGTTAAAAGAATGCGCTTGTGACGCATCTTATCATCTTTCTATAAGAGAAAGAGATAAGAAAACACCTTCGCACGAGGTGTAAAAGAATGTGCCTATGACGCAATTCAAGCTTATCGTCATTCCAAAAAGAGAAAAAGATAAGAATCCACCTTAGCATTAGGTATTAAAGAAATCGCCAAGAAGTGATGGTTCTGTTCTCCCGTTTAAGGAAAGAATTTTAACGTAAGGTCGTGAAGAAGCAACAAAGCGCAATAAAATTACTTTTCTAGAAACAACGTAGCGTCAAAAGCAAAAAAATAGAGGAAATCAACATCGAAAGCAAGTTAAAGAGTTGCCAATTCGACACCAAGGAATTAGACCTGTGAAGGTTATGAGTTAAAATCCCTCGCATGCTATATTTAAATCATCAACGCCTACAAGGGAACATTTTCCTCAGCATCTTAATCACTTCCTGAAAGGGGGGGAGACGTTTTTTAAAAAAAAAACTTATTCCGAAAGTAACTGAGACTTGAGGAAAATCAAAAATTTAATTTTCAACAAGGAAGTTCGATTGCAGAACCTACTCGACCATGGCCTATGGTAGGGTCAAAAGCATTATATACAAAACAATATTCTTTATCCTCGTGGCAATCGTTTTCGGTCTTGACCTCCATAGCGCACGATTCAAAGTCTGATGACTGGGATCGACTAATCCGTTTACCACCAGTGGAATCAAGCAAATGACGAAGTGCATAGCTGCGCATTGGATAATAAGAACAACAAAAATGCCAAAAATCGTCAAAGGATTTATCCGGATGCTTAGCATGATAAACCATCCAGGAATGACCGTTGACGCATAGGCCTGCTCGACAAAATGTTTCAGGACTACATCACACACAATTCCATCACATGGAAGCTGCACCACAATTGATATTTACAACAAAATAAGTCACAGTTTTGTTTTCATCTAACAATCAATCTTTCAATCAGTTCCAAACTTTACACCTTGGGTTCTTCCCCAGTGGAGGGTGGCTCTTGAGGCTGAACATCGTGTGGCAGTGATTCTTGGGGCTGGGAATCCCGAGGACCCTCATGCGCAGACGACGTTGATGGTTTTGCAAATTCAGTAGCAGCGGACGTCGAGGGTGCCACCTCCGCGGTAACAGATTGACGGCTGGGTTCTGGGGCCGGCCATTGACGTGGAGGAGCATACGGGCCTTGTGTAGCTGAACCACCATGAAGAGCTCGAAGCCTGCTAGTATCCATGGTTTGTTTTGCCTGGTCAAGATAGAACTATGAGGAAATAACCTCATAGCATCAAGATATATTTCAATCAATCTCAGAGTTAAAAGAAGACTAAAGCGTAGGCAAGAAAATACCTGCGCAAGGTGGTCTGCAACCTTTTTATGAGCCCCTTCGCAACCGCTCTTTACCCAAAATTCTTTGACAAAGAGTGTAAACACAACATCTACACTACGACTAGGGGCTGGAATATCTCAGTAAGCAGGGAATTTGTAGCCACGAGAACTTAGCATCTTGAAATGTTCCCACCGCTGTTGCATAATCACCAACTTTGGAAAAAATCCCCGGCAAAAATTTCAACTCATCTTGCAGCCACTGAAAGAATTTGGCAGGATCACCGGTACCAAAGAAGGGCTATGGTTCCGCACCAAATTGATTCAAAGCATCGTGATACTGGATGTTCACACCAAGGCCCCACTGCCAAAACTTGGAATCATTTTCTTCTAAGATTTTTTCTTGAGAAATGTTCACTTGCCTCAGCTCGAAAATAATCTTTTGTTTGGAAACCAGATCCTTAGCTTGTTCGGTCACGATCATCTTACTGGTTTCAAGTTCATTATGAACTTGCTGAAAGAGTTCCGCATCTTTCTGCAGTGTAGCACGGAGATTCGCTAAAGCCTCCTCTTGTTGCTGGGTGCGGTTAGTCAAAGTTTCAACTTCAATAGTAGAGAGGTCTTTGTTGTTGGATTCTATCAGCGCTAGCTGATCCTTCAATTCCTGGTTTCCCGCCTTTAGGTCATCTTTCTCAATGCGGAGGTCTTCCATCTTATCAAAGACCTTCTGGCAACCAAGTTTCCCAGCAATATCACCTTTCATTGCATAAGTGGTCATCAAAGTGCAAAGTTTAAGACCACTGAAGCCTTGAATGCCAGATTCAAATTCTATGAGCAACAACGAAAACTCATATCAGTATAAAATCAACAAGGACCCAGATTAACCTTTTTTAACCTTTAGGATCGAAATACTGGTAACACGGGATGTCATTATTAGTCTCACCAGGATCTGCCTCGGGAACTCCCTTGAAAGTAGGCTGATTTTCAGAACTTCCCTCAAACACTCCAACATCCCCAATCAACTTCAGCTCGTCAGAACCAAGGTGACTCATTGAAAGTAGAGTCTGAGCAACCGTGTCACCATCTGCAAATATTATAAGACAATAAAACTATTAAAATATGAAACAAAGTAAACCATTAACAAAAGTAAGAAATACTTCAAGAATAAATCACCTCTAGAGGGAGACAAAATGCCTTTACCCTTAGCAAACATGGAGACTTCAGAAGCTTTAGGGAAAGAAAATCCCTAAGCGCAAGTTGGAGAAAAAGATTCATTAGCAATCTCACCCTCTTCACGGTTCTCCTCTCAAGGCGAAGGGGACTCTCCATCACCCTTGCTTAAATGAGCTTCAGCGATTGGAGACAATGGTAGCGGATCCATGTCAGCTGCATCGTCATCTAAATATATCACGCTATCATTCTCATCCAGAACATCCATCATGCCGGCAAGAACTGTAGAGGAGACTCCAGGCATCTCTACGTCAAGAGAAAAAATTGTTTTCCTCCGTACGCTGGTCGGAATCAACTTCTGTCCGAAAAGTCTCTCGCTCATAAGTTTTAGCACTGGAAGATTCGGCAACCTTAGACAAAGGTGATTTTTTCAGCAACAACAGATAACTTAGGCGCAACCTTGCATTGCTTGCCCGATGCTGCAGCATCAACATCTCTTTTTCTTTTTTTCAGCGTGGCAGCCACCTTCGCAGATCTTCAAACAGTAGAGGAGCTGCTAGCTTTCAAACTCGGCTGCTTAGGAACATCAGAGAGCTCCTTGGACGATTTCTTCTTCCCTATTGTTTTTGCTTTAAGCTCGGGGCCTTCGGAGCCAACGTTTCCAGCTGGAACCATTTTCTTTTCTTGCTGGTTGTGCTAGGACAAGCACGCGGGCCATATGCAACTCCCATTTCATCAAAGACACGGTTAATTCTACCATTATGCCTCAAAGTTTTCCAAGCCTGTACGTGCTCTTTATGTAAATAATTACCGATCAAAGCAACAACCTTCCTCTCAACCTCCTCAACAATCTGTTCATCTGTTATCCCCTCAGGTTTTTTCACTCCAAACTTAGGGAACTTAACGGGGACCATCATCCTAGGAACATTTTTGTCGTAAAAGCTTTTAGGACCCCATCCGTGACCGAAGGCCAGATCTTGGCAACTAAAAACTCTTCAACTGCATCTTGTGTAGTAATAATCTGGCTGGCAAGGTAGTAAATATCGCCACAGGAAGAATTGCGAATCTTCTTTGAGAATGGAGGACATTAATCAGCATCTATGTCCTCAATCTTGCTCGCAAGAGGGTGCTCCACAATGGGTTTGCCTTCGCCGTCAAGGCCGATGACAACAGGAATCGTCGCATAGAACCAGTACAAATCCCATTTATTAGCACATTTGTTTTTCTGAGCAGGTGTTAAGGCAACTGGAATCAAACCGGCGCTGATTCGGCACCTCCAAAAAGTACAGCATCCGTATTGAGTCTCCATCTCCTCTTCGCCTACCAATATGTGTTTCTTCTAATGGTGTAATTCAAAGTGACGGCAAAAGGAATCAGCCTTGACTTCACCCCCAAATGAACGACAACTCCAAATATACTTCAAGAGATGAGGAATGGAGTTGGGATTTAATTGGTGCAGCTGAACCTTGAAAACGTTAAGAATGTCTGCAATACCTTTTCAAGAGGAAATCTCAAACTAGCAACAAAGAAGTTGGGAAACACTACGGTTTCATTGGTTTTTGGAACAGGAATTTCCTCATCATCCGGAGGTCTGCAATCTCCATTGGCAAAATAGTCTTTCTCGACGTAAAAGTCAATATCCCGTTGGGTCACTAACGAGCGACCAAAGAAGCAAGTGTTGGGGCATTCAGGGACAAGCTCATCAACATTAGCTTCAATATTCTCAAGATCTTCCTGTTCCCTCTCCTCCTCTTCTTCTTCTTCACTAGTATTTCTAGATTTGCTTTCAAAAGATTTCGTGCCAGACGCATCTTCACCCTCGCGGACTCATCGAGAACCACCCAAATCGTCATCAGCTATATTTGCATCATGCACATCATCTCTCAGCCCAGCAGTAGCTAACTCCTCAGAACTCATGAGTCTAGCGGTTTGTTTCGTGCGAGCCACGATTAATATCCTATAATAAAGAAAAGCGAGGAAAAATCTTAATAAAAAGAACCTAAGTAAAATTCAGGGGAGAAAGAAAAAGACACAGCAAACGCACCTTTGCAACAACTGAACATGAATCTCAAAGCAGTACAAATGCAAACAGCGAAGGTCTCCAAGCAAATGAGAGTGCGGAAAAAATTACCGCACCCCCGCCTCCTTTTATAGGCGTGAAAAGGTAATGTTTCGATAATCGTGCTCAACGGTAACAAAGCAAGGGCAAAAGCGTCAATTCAGCAACCTTCGTGGTGACTTCCTCTCTAGTGCGCGAGGGAGACGTTTTTTATCCTTGATCAAGATCAAATGATTTTTCGAGGGCTCAGCCCGTTGGAGTAGGACCTCGCCCACGAGGGGCTACTGTTGGGGATCTGGATCAGGGATATCAAATGCCACACTCGCACGCCACCCTCGCTGAATCGCCAGCGAAGGTAAGCAGTGTTTACTTTAGCATGTTTGCAGGAAATGATGTTTGGACGGAGCAAAGGAAGACGCGAGGGTCCGGGACACCTTCGCTTAGTAGGATCAAGGAAGAAGACGTGAAGCTCCAGGGCACTTTCGCAGATAGGCGCGGAGGTCCCAAGCACCTCTGCTATGGAAGACCAAGTTGGGAAGCGCGAAGGTCCCGTGAACTTTCTCAATGAAGAATTCGGTGGACAACCCAAGTTGCTCAAGTGAAGGTGTGGAGGATTGGAGTCACGTTGCGAACGTGACCCTGGTAGCGTGAATAGCGTGACCCTGGTAGCGAAGGTGTGGAGGTGTGAAGTTGTGTGTAGACCTGAGCAAAATAGACCCGACCCGGCTCAGCCTAGCCCGACACTCATTTAGGACCACTAGTCGTGGCGTTGATTTTCGCAGCTCGAAAAAAATGAGCGGGCTCAAGCCTGACCCAGATAATAAAATAAATTAAATTTACACTAGAAAATGATGGGCAGCCCAGCCTGAATTGGGCCCGATTTTGTTGGTCCGGTGGAGTTAATAGGTGGGCTTGGGCGAAGATTTTTGGCTCGAAAGATATCGGACTTTTTGCCGGCCCGAGGTTTGCTCAGGTTTAGTTGTGTGGTGCATTAGGTGGCAGGGATACTACAACAAGAGGTTAAGGGTTTAGTTCTTAAACATTTAAATGTCTTGTATTTCAAGTCCTACATAGATTCTAGAACGCATAAGTTTGCAAAACAAGCTTTCATATATAAACACTAAACATAAGAGAGATGTTAATACATAAAGGAAACAAACAAATATATTCAGAGTAAGTCCATATTTAACCCTACAACTCTTCAATTTGTCTAATTTTGATCTCGAACTCTAATATTGTTTAGCTTAGTTAGCCCAACTTTCAATTCTATTTAGTTTTGGCTCATGTTCCCGATAAAAATAGTCACCCCACAACCTTTTTCTCGTCTGCTTGCGTCTACCTGCGTCACGTTGTCGCGCTAGCTTCTACTACAGCTTCGGCCCGTCTAGTGTGTTTGATCCTGGAGCTAAAGTTTAGTTCGTGTTACATCGAATATTCGGATGCTAATTAGATGGACTGAGCATGAACTAATTACAAAACTAGCAGCAAAGCCCCTGGCTAAATCGCGAGACGAATCTATTAAACCTAATTAATCCATGATTTGATGGATTAAGATTTAGCCTAGGGGTTGTGAAATTAGTTTTATAATTAACTTATGTTTAATAGACCTCATTAGTGTCCAAACATTCGATGTAAATTGATAGGGGCTAAAATTTAACGCGGGATCATCCCCTACCGGTCCCGTTTGGCTTTGGCACAAAGGCCCGACGTCACGACCCCTCCCTACAGGACTAGTGGGATCCAGGAGGAAGCTTAGCAGTGAGGCCACCGTTTGCGGCGAGGAACGGATCAAACAAAATCCTGCCGCCAACGTAGCCTTTGCCACCGCCCTTTGCAGACGCATGCCCCACCACCTGTGTAGCCCTTGCTCATGCCATGGCCACTTGCCCTGCTGCTCGTGCGGTCGCTATCCGCCGCCGCCCCGCCGTCCGCACCGAGGAGAGACTGTAGGACGTTTGATCCTAGTTGTTAAACTTTAGCAGTGTCACATCGGATATTTGGATGCTAATTAGAAGGATTAAATATGAGCTAATTATAAAACTAATTACAGAACCGCTATACTAATTCGCGAGACGAATCTATTAAGCTTAATTAATCCATCATTAGCAAATGGTTACTGTAGCACCACATTGTCAAATCATGGACTAATTAGGCTTAACAGATTCATCTCGCGAATTAGACTCCATCTGTGTAATTAGTTTTGTAATTAACCTATATTTAATACTTCTAATTAGCATCCAAACATCCGATGTGACAGGTGCTAAACTGTAGCACGGGGTATCCAAACACCCCCAGAGTTAAAGTTTAGCAATATGGTATCGGATGTTCGGATGCTAATTAGAAAGACTAAACATGAACTAATTATAAAACTAATTGCGGAACTCCTGGACTAATTCGCGAGATGAATCTACTAAGCCTAATTAATACATCGTTAGCAAATGGTTACTGTAGCACCACGTTGTCAAATCATGAACTAATTGGGCTTAATAGATTCGCCTCGCAAATTAGACTTCATCTGTGTAATTAGTTTTGTAATTAGTCTATATTTAATACCCTTAATTAGTATCAAATATCCGATGTGACATGTGCTGAACTTTAGCGGGTGGCATCCAAACACCCCACGGGCACTGTTTGCTCCCCTCAGAAGTGATCTTTTTCGGTCCCGTGCAGCGTTGCATACTGTTCTCGCTTTTGACCCCAAGGACAGTGGCCACTGCTCAACCACCGTATGTCCGTATCCGTCCTGACCCCCTGGGCGTTGCGATGAGCCCCTGACCGATCTCGGACCGTTGGACACACCACAGGAGATGCGGCTATGCTGCAACAGCGTATGTAGCGCTGTGAGGATTGTTCTCGATCTCAATCGATTGGCCGCAGAAATCGAATTCGCCAGGTTTCTTCTTTTCCATTTAACAAATGTATATGAAGTATATTCTATTGTTTTCAAAAAATATATTCTATTGAAGTAGGTTTAAAGACAATTCGTTGACGAATTACTGTCTCCATCCTTAAATATGGTGTTCAGCCAGTGTAAGTTTAGGATATATGATTGTCTTTATTTGTAAAAATAAAAACTATAGAGCCCAGCTCCAAGGAGTGAGATACTAGAGAGTAAACTTTTGGTTTACTGATTCCAACCTTGCTACGGAATGGTCATTGACATCTAATTTGAAATTTCATTGAAACCGGTTCAAGGAAACGCGCGTCACACACACCATTGCCAACTGCAGAAAGTGCAAGCTACATTCAATATATAACTGCATTTTGCTATGTGCAACTCACATATGCACACTTGTTTAACTAGCACCTTTACAAGTTCATGCTGATCAAACCATTATTTTGCTCTAAAATATGGTTAGGGCAATGCAGCCTTGACCTGACAGTGATCTTCAGCAAAAGGAATGTTTCCTCTGTATATTATTTTTCTGCGAATCGGTTTGCCGGCCCCGATTTATATTGGCTTCACTTCACGTGATACAAGCAGTTAGATATTTTATTCAAATGCTCAAACTGTCGGTCCGTCATGCGATTGCTCTCCTTGACCTATTCACTGTTACAGCCTCCTAGACATTCACAATGCCACATGCATGCGTTCCTGAGTTTAAAACAGCAGGGGAAATTCATATAAAAATTTCTAGCATGGACATAATTACATACCTTAACTTACTTTTATAAAATTATAACGGTATGAAAATACTTTCAATTACACATATGCACATCTATACCCCTATGAATAAGAGCCTATCGCTGAAATAGCAACGCCGTTAAATTCTAAAATAAATCATACCCATGCTGAATCAATAATTTAAACTCGAGTGGTCAGGTTTTAAAAAGACCAAACTAGTTGAGCTAATATTAGGAACTGAAGTACATGCATGTTTATGGTTTGAAATGTCAAGGGGTCAATTTCTATCGTGTATGATTATTTAATTTAGAAATAGGGATTTGTACATTTATTTAAGCGATATTACATGGATGCGTGACCGAATCAAAGCACAACTGCCAATCAGATCAATGCCGTGTACTGCACTTAAACCGTCTGGTAATGAAGTACACACCTAATGAAATGTCAAGGGCTCAGTTTCTAACTATAAAAATAGGGTATGCACATTAATTTAAGCGATATTGCATGGGTGCATGAGCCAATAAAAGCACAACAGCCAATCAGCTCAATGCCGTGTATTAACACCGAAACCGGCTGGTAATGAACTGCACATTTAGGGCCATGAAACAGGAATACTGAGACAGATGGATTGATGTAGACTGAGCTTTTTGTCGTGGAGAAGGGTGCCGAGGTGGCTCCACATCCACGTGGGCTCGATGCGGACTAGCTTGACAGTTTTGCCCTCACCGACCGTGCTAGCCATTTTCTAAAAATCAGTCTTTCAAAATTTTGAAAGGTCATTTATTCCACGTACTCTTGCCACGCCATGTAAAAATCAATCGGTATAATTTCAACGTAGGGCCCGTTTGTTTACTCCAAGATTTTTATAATTAGACTTCCTCCATCCTAAATTACTATTCATTTTAACATTTTAGATACAAAATTTTTAATATATATAGATGTAGCAAAAGCTACGTATCTAGAAAAGCTAAAACGAATAGTAATTTGGGACGGAGGGGAGTAGTTTATAGGTGTAAAAGAAAAAATATTAAAATACACTTAACTACTTAAGTAAGATGTGGCCCAAGACACAGCTTATAAAAATATGTAAGCCAGGGGAGCCTAGATTATACAAGGACTTATAGGTTGGGTGATAATTGACCACATGATTTTGTATATAATCTAGACAATAAAAACTGAATTATATAAGGTGAGGGATAAACGAACAAGCCTTATGAAATTTCTAAAAGTTTATGTGTTCAAAGAAATGATCGTTGTTGAGTATCGCTGCATAAAAAGAGTTTCCTTATATATATGCAAGGTTGTATCAAGTATGTTTTCACAGTTATATTATTACGACCTCGTTGCTCTCCCTCCTATTCTTAGTTTATTCTTAGTTTGTTTGGGCTGTAGCTTTAGGCTTTTAGCTGAGTAATTGATTTTTGGCTTTTTTATGGTGGCACTTTGTTGTTTGCTTTTGAAATAGATTTTTAGCTTGTCAATCTCCAATGGAAGCTAGATTTCATGCTGGTTTCATACCTTTCTCTCTTATGGAACCAGCTCCTATACATTGTGAGGTTGATTCCATAAGGAACAAGCTCCTATGCAATAAAATCTAGGGAGAGTGGAGAGATAAGAGAGGGAGGGATGAGCATGGGTCTCATTTATAGATTCTATCCCTGGTTCTATGTATTGAAGCTAATACAATATGTGACATCAAACTATTGTGAGCCACGTCTAAGGAACCAGAGGCGGAAAAACAAATCTCAACTAGTCTTACAACTTCTATAGCTTCTAGGTACTTTTGTTAAAAAAAACTAGCAGTTCAAAAGTGCCCAAAACTCAAACAAATACAATCTTTGTTTATCTTATTATAAGTCAGATTTTCAAATGCTAGCCTAATAGCTAGCTGTTTGTTTCAGCTTCCGGCTTCTGACTAATAGGAGGCTGCACAACAGCAGAAACCAACTACTCCTAGATCTTATTCTTCCTCGAGATTATTGGGCCATTGGGCCATATCTCCATTGCGCTCTCGAAAAAGAAACGTTCGCTCGCACAAACTTATATATAGAAATCTTGTATGACATTTTTTCCGAAGAGTTGCTTGACCATTTTCTATATATATCTACCAAATGTCCACTACGTAGCTTAGCTAGTTCACAAGATAGTGCTAGCCTTACCACGAGAATTTAATGATGAAATGTGGTATGTCAGCATGTCTTTATGCTTTTTTTTTCGTTTTTATGATTCAAATTGGCAACAATCTCAAAAGAAAAATCAAATAGGCGAAAATAAACTACTTGATGGCTATTTACAATAATACCTCCTTTTCTGCAAGGATGCAATTGCCTATTTGATGGCAAGCTCCTCTTTCTTTAGGCTTCAGCATGGGGCATTTGTTAGGAAGTAGGAACAACCTGAGCGCGAATAGAACAGCAGATCTTGCATAGATCCTGACACCGGCCAGTTTTACAAAACACTTGCTCCCAATTTACGAGACGCAACAACAGGGCTCTTCATCATCACAACTTCTATTCCGGTACAGATACTGCCACTATATCGTTCTTTTACCATTTCGAGACTGCGTACATGCTGCTCGGCCACGTGTTCATCCTGTTTATTCCTGCAGAAAAAGATAAACAACAACACCAACACACGTAATAGCATGACGACGACGACAACAACACAACAGGTAGGAGTACCGGTAGTTTTTAAATTTTATCTGCTAATTCAGAGGGATGCCCCTTTTTGAACTCTTTAAAAAATTTGCACGCGCCTTTACGAGAGGTATGATTCGCTTTTCTCCGCTGCATCCATGACTCCATGTGCTTGTGCTTTCGTGCGTCCAGCGCGGCGCTGCGTCCGGCTGCCGGGCTCCGCTCGTTGGAAGGGGACAAGGATTCCGTCACCGCAGTGGGTTCAAGCGCATACGACAAGCCGGAAAAGTGTGCCGCGGAATTTGCTCGGGTTGAGCGCTGGCGGCCTCGGTCCCGTTCCCCGGCCGCCAGCGCAAGTACCACCCCGGGGGCGTTGTTTACTGTGCTGAAACCGTTCTCCCTGAGAACAAACGGACGCCGGTCAAGAATCTTTGGCTCCGGGGTTTCAAAAAGATGGCCGGCCTCGAACAGAACACTTGGGAGGAACATGTTGCTGAATGCTACGGAGTGCACTCGTGACTTGTAGCAAAATGCGCTCTCCTTTTATTTTATTTTATTTTAGAGGGAGTGCACTCGTGACTTTGATATGAAAGACATTTTTTTGGAAATAAAGTACTGTCATTGTTTTCCATTTGATATGGGAGAGCAATTACTCGTATCTGTAAACAGTAAACAAAGTGACGTTTTGGACATCGACATCTCATTGGCGATCTGTCACCAACCCTTGCTCAGTGTCCACAACTTTGGCTCCTCATTTCCAGTACAATATATTTATGAACGATAACAAGATTATAACCAAATTAGATTTTAGACAAAATGCTCCGTGTTGCTGATATAATGTTCAGTTTTAATATGCATAATAATGTACTTTCGGGACAATCCAAGTTTTAGTATGTTCACAACATACAACCCAAAATGTTGCTTTTCTTTACCTACTAATTTCTCGTTCAATATATTTATAAGCCTAACAAAATCATATAATAACTAAAACAATTTGAGAATACACAACGTAAGTTGATATCTTCATAGCAGTCAACCCAAAACATCACTTTCTTATATGATTCTGATTGTCAAAGCAAATCACATTGCATTGCAGGGTGGTACGTAGCATCTCCTGGGTCAATGATAGAACCAAAAGGTAATTGGAATTGGAACTATCACCACAAGAAAGGTTACCATTGCACTATAACCGATCAGCTAAAGCAACAACCAGCCAATCAACAGGATAGGTTGCAGAAGATCTCATCGTAATTCATTGATTATAAGAACTCGTGAGTCGTGAACACGAAGCAACTGTATAGGTACATTAGATAACACACCCATCCCGTGAGCCCTGATCGACAGACATGGGCAAATCTAGATGTCACTGAAGTCTCTCTATACCTTGTATTACAGTGTAGAACAACCTGTTAGCAGCTGACTCTCTCGTAGCATGTTTCACTTCCCCCAATCATTGGATAGCAACACCTGATCTGTTCGTGCAAAATTTTTCAAATCTGAGGTGGTGGTGTCATTTATCAAGCATGTCTTTTCAAGTCCGGCACCAATTGCTATCGGTAGTACGAAGCTAGGCTCTTGTTTACTTCGCGAATTTGGGAGGTGCCAAATTACTGTAGCAACACTGTAGCGTTTCGTTTGTATTTGTGAATTATTGTCCAAATATTGACTAATTAGGCTCAAAAGATTCGTCTCGCAAAGTACAACAAAACTGTGCAAATAGTTTTTGATTTCGTCTACATTTAGTACTCCATGCATGTACCGCAAGTTTGATGTGATGGGAAATCTTCTTTTTGCATAGTGTTAAAGTTGGGAGTTTGGAGGTAAGAGAACAAGGGCTAGGATGCAAAGCAGAACGGATGAAGCTGTAGTCACAATCAACTCCTGGAATGAGATACTGCGAATTAGTATTACTATTCCTGAAAACAGCATATGACAATGGAAAGCAGCACTATGATTCATTTTGCAATGATACATGACTTATTTTCCACTGCAAAAGCAGCATCCACTTATTGGAAAATGGACAGTTTCTAGTACCTGCTAAACTACCAATACATTGTCCAAAAAGGAAGTGTCAAAGAGTGGTATTTAAGCAAATGCGCTTGTCCATCCACATGATGGATTTTGCATGATATATTCAAAATGTTGGAAAAAATATCAAAAAGATTGGTAGTCCTACACCATCATAAAAGCATTTGATATGCAGCAGAAAATATCACTCATATCATACCTGAAAATTGTAAATGACAGATGGAATATATTGTCCAAGAAACTGAGAAAAATTCACAAGCCCGGTATAGCCCTGAAATTATTAGCACACCACGAAACCCGGAAGCAGTTAATTGAGCTAGAAAAGTAGCTCAATTGATAACTTTACACAAATCACTTAAACAGGATTGCATCTGAATAGTTCACTGACCAGGGATGTGGCAAGCATTGATCCAAGCACTAAACCCAGACTACATAGCACTCGTTTTGCCATATGTATACCTCGACCTTCAACCTCACCATACTCCTGACAGGATTATCATAAACGGGTACTAAATTCAATCACTATGCAAATAAAGTCCATGGTGATAGAAAAGTTAACAGAGTAAGGGCATCTATGTTTGTCACACCTAACCTTAGGCATTACAAGCCACACTTGTGGTTTGGCTAACTTTGTGGCAAAGTGAACATGTCCAGTTAGTAGCCATGCTTAAGGTTAATTATGCCAGATCTTTTGTAGTAGGCGTTTGGTGTGCTTCCACACATGTTTGCCTAAAATATGCAGTATCTGTTTGGTTTCTAGCTAAAGCTGGATACAGTTAACCCGTATTACAAAGTGGTGAGATTACATCTCTCGGCATAAAGTAGTTTCTTTAGAGAAGCATGAAGACATTAACTGAACTGCATAAATGCACTGGCCTATCTAAAAGTATTTTGTGCTGGTACATGCAGGGAAACAAAAATGCATTGGTAGTAAAATTTTACATCATTATTTAATTATTTGTAGACTCAATAAAAAATTGTTTTCCCTAAAAATGAGTCAGCTAAAATTTGGTATGAAAGAACTCTGAGCCATTAAGCTCTTCCAAACCTAGCACAGAATAAGTTGTTCAGGTTTTTTTTTTGCATCAGAGAACTGAAAAGGTAGTCAACATCCACAGGAACACAGATCCTACAGATACATGCACAAACAATAGCTTTTGCTGATCCCAGCTAATCCAAGCAAAGGTGCAAGGTGTGACAGCAAACTTCAGAGAAGGACATGCAGGAGTGGAAGCGTACAGAGAGAAGGGAAACAAGCCAGAGCCTGAAGAGAATCTTGCTGTTGCGGCAAGAGACAGAGTTTGGAAATGTCTTTCACCACCACAGCTACGGTGAGATTTTGTATGACAACACTCTGAAATCTTGCCTAACAACTTGGCAGATTAAAGTTAGTAAAGAACCAAACGCCTGCCTAAGGAGCCTAGGTAGAGAAACCAACCAAGCCCTAAGTGATCCAACCTGTGGACATCATTTCCTCGTTCAGAGTCTAAGGCATCATATATTCGAACATGGTGCATAGCAGTCTTTTCTAATTAGAAGTATATAGGCTGACTGCAATTGTTCCTTAGTATCTATCTTGAAATCAGTTTCGCATCCATCAAGCTGAGCTTCAGGTTAGGAACTACTGAACTAGTAACCAATGAGATTTCCTTTTTTTTAGAGAGAGAGAGAGAGAGAGAGAGACTTGCCTTTATGCACACAAGAAATACATTTCACAGACCTACCACGAAAAGCAAAAAAAAAGAAAACATACCATGGTCCACCTAACCAGTAGCCACCCTGTTACCTTAGTGTGCTTTTGTTTACATTATATCTGAACTACCATGAGCTAAAAATAAGAATCTGGGACAATATAATGCTTTCACACAGTGTTCCATATAGAATGTCGACAGTAAAAAAATGAAAATTAAACTTAGGAAATTGCCTCGCACCCCTATGAAAAACATAGATAGTATAAACTTAGGAACTGCCTTGTGTCCATAAATTGGCTCACATTATATATGGGAGCGATAGCTGGCTCCGTACCCTTCAGCTTCTCCAGTATTCGGTAGAAGTTCGCAAAACACAGGAACTGTAAGGGTTTCCAATCTGCATGGCCCAGGGTAGATATAAACATGATCTGCAACAAAAAAAACATACAAACAAAATTATGGAAAACTACAAGTTATTTCAATATTTGTTGTATAGAATTATAGATGATCACCACTGCAAAGCATGCATGCTAATTGAATTGTTCATTTTGCAGAATGATACTTTGCCAAGCTACAAGTGTAGAAACTATTTATATGTATGATAAAATGCTACGCTAGTCCAACTGGTACTATTTTGAATCGCTTTCCATTTCGTTCTTTTCAAGCTAAGACTTTGGTGCATACGGCAGTATGGCATACAGTTGAAGAAGCCACTCTTTTCAAAGGTTCGTAAAATTTATGTTTGCTAAAAACTAGCGAATACTAGCAGCTGTGAAGTATTTAATCATTCAAGATTTTTGAACAATTTCTTACAAACGCTGCTGATATTGCCATATTTATGCGCAGGTCCTTTACAGTGGATCTTGAGTATCTGTACCAAAGACAAAGATGATTGTAAGCACCATAGTACAAAAGCATCAGCCAAATTATCAATTGCTTGCAATGAACCTATTTTTTCTTGCAGTATATTTCCTTTTAATGGTATTGTTTTATCAGTGGGGGGCCTACCTTACTTTTTCACAAAAGAGAAACGGAATGATATGAGGATGTTTGCAGTAAACCTATGCACAAAGACTTCAATGTACAGCAATGTGAACAACCAGCTGTTATCTTGCACTTAATTCAAAATAAGATTCCTTTTGTACGAGCTGATGTTTTCATAATGAGCAGAGAAGTCCTAGCCTTATGTGATGGTGGGTGCATCATTGCAAATCGAAGTGTGCATAGAGAACAGATATATGGAAGACAAGTTTGGTTGCATTGAATTGAAAAGAAAAATACCTAGGTCCCTAAGGAACTATTGGTTGATCATCAGCATATCTGATGTCCTTTGACACCTGAATCAGTAAGCATACAAAAAAATATAGATGAGGTAGCCAAGAGGCTTTGATGTTGTCGCACCACTGTCATTCTTAACAAGCAGCAGACATCTCCAGGATTCCAGCCCAATCAAGTAATACAGTATAACATATAATTCTCTACAAACATCATGATAAATTTAGTCAGGATTGTAAAGGATAGTATTGGGTGTTCCTGGGTGTATTCCATTTATAGAAGGCGCGAATGTAAGAACCAAAAAGGATTGTAACTATATTTCTTCTTCTTAATGCAATGACATGCAGTGCTCCTGCATGTTCAAGAAAATACTAAAACTAATCATGAGGCCAGCAACGGGACATGGCTGGACATGGGTTTCTTGTCTGAGTTGCTATGTACCATTTCAGACTATGCAGCTCATCCAATCATAAAATGAGGAAAACATAAAACTGATCAAGGATACCAGAGGACTGGCAATTTGGCAACACTGCTCTTGCTTCATTTTAAAACCTGCGAATATCATATCTAATTGGATAGATGTAAAACAGCTTGAGACTTTACAGCACTAATATGACCATCGTACCACATATTCAGATTTGGAAAGTAAGTCATACATACAATTGCCGA
The DNA here is from genome assembly GCF_000263155.2 of Setaria italica. Taxonomy (NCBI): domain Eukaryota; kingdom Viridiplantae; phylum Streptophyta; class Magnoliopsida; order Poales; family Poaceae; genus Setaria; species Setaria italica. The sequence goes on along the minus strand of NC_028458.1, from coordinate 16,532,853 downwards.
TTGAGTGGCATAGGTATCTACTCCCTCCGTTCCAAATTGTAGGTCATTTTAGCTTTTTTAGGTTCATAGATATTATTATGCATCTAATGAGCCTCAAAAAGCTAAAACGACCTATAATTTGGAACGGAGGGAGTACAATATAACGAGGGAAAGTCCATAGAACTAACCTGGATCGACCCATACGTCAACCCTTTCTTCCGATTCAACAGCTGATCCATCATTAGCATATCATAAGCCCTCTCCAACTGAAATCCAAAGAAC
>NC_028458.1:16516874-16532190 GCF_000263155.2 Setaria italica | reverse complement strand
GTCTACGTTTAATACTCCTAATTAGTATCTAAACATTTGATGTGACACGTGCTAAAAATAAGTCAGTGGAAGAAAACACCCCCAAAGTACGTGTTTGGTTGGGTGGCTAAGGGGTTGTTTGCTTTTGCCTAGCGCTGCCCTGCCAACGCACGGGTGGCCAACTCCTCCGCCCAGGTTTCGCCACACGGGTGAAAAAATCTATTGCAATTGTGTTGTTGTGGGCATGGGCGCATCGGCGCGCCAACATGAAGACACCGAACCAAGCGGCAGCCAATTTCTTGCGTCTGGACGCACCTGTGATTGGCGTGGTGCAATTTGGTGGCAAACCAAACGCGCCCTAAGTCTCCAACCAGGTCAGCGCGATGCAGGATTCACATATTTGGTTGCCTGGTAATGGACTTAGCCAACCCCAACTAGTGCAAAAGGACCTCGTAAGCCTGGCTAGATAGAACGCCCGAATCGGGCATAGAAATCGTAGCCAATCTTGGCTCGATCACGGCCCACCACGTGCTGTCCTGGAATCTCATCTACCGTCACCGCTCCATTCATCACATCGACTCCGCGAGTGGCTCGCCTTCTTCCTTCCGTTCGCGCCACTCCCGCTTGGTTGCTCCTGCTCGTGCTCCGCCTCCCGCCGCAGCAACGGAAGAGGGATGGCCTCGTCGCCGCATTGCCGTCAGCTGTTGCGTTCGCTAAGTCTAGCCCGTGCGCCGCCGATGCTCACCATCCCGTAAGGAGCCAAGCATGCATATCTAGCACAGGTGCTCGCCAGAGTTTGCTGCCCCTGCGTTTGCCGGTTGGATTCTGACCCACCGCATCTTTACTTTTCAACTCATTTGGGGGGGACGACTGGCAAAAATTGTGAAGAAGCATGTGAATCAACTTTGGAACTGATGGAGATAGATGAGAAAATTGGGTCGACGAAATTGGATTTAGAAAATTGACAAGTGCTCGGGGTCACATGAAATTGGATCGAGGAAATTGGACCAGGGAGGGAAAATTGGAAGAGAAGGCTGAAGCGGGGGAAATTGAAGCAGGAGGCGAGGGCCGCGTGCACGAGGTGCTGGTTCGCGTCTTTGACGGAATAACGGCAGCGAGCATGGCGGGAGGACAAGAGAGAAGGAAAAGAAGGCACCGACGAGAGGAGAGGTGACCGAGTTACACTCACCACATCAAAGCAGAGAGGTGAGTAGATGCAGTAAGGACCAGCTAACCAAACACGTCCTTCAAAGAACATCAATGAACCAAACAAAAAGTTCATGTATTAATGCAGCCTGCTCAAGTTTGGCCATGGCTAATTCGTAGCCAGGCCTGATCTAAGCCAAACAACCAAACACACCCAAACAGATAGGTCTTCGGTAGACTGCACAGCATCGCCATCGCCGGTGGCAGTAGCAGCAAGGCTAAGGCCTCGTTCGGTTTGGCCGGAATGGCCTGGAATGCAACCCAATTCGGGCGGATTGGAACGACCCGGAACAAATATGACCCAACACAAGAATTGCCCTTTGGTTAGCCCCTCCGGTCTGTCTCAACCATTCCGAGTGGTCCAAGGCCCGGAACGGTTCTTCACCTCCCCACCTCTGGAACCGATCCAGACAGAGGCGACGAGCACTTGGTCGAGCCGCGTGGGGCGGAGCAGCCACTCCGTGGTGGACAGCACGTTCCCACGCTTGCCGCCCCTGTTAGAGAAGTATCCGCACGCTTGCACGTGGAAGAGGTGCCCTGGCAGCGAGGCCCAGCCGTTGGTGCCCCGGTCCAGGCGAGCGAGCCAGGCGAGGCGACGGCGCGGGGCAAGGCAACGGCGCGGCGGTGCAATGCTACCACCACCGCGACGGTAATGCTCTCCACCGCCTCCTCGTCGGTAACGCATCGCCTTCCTCTCTTCTCTAGGGTTCTTCCTTCTTGAGGTATGCCGGATCTGCCGAGCTCGGGGAAGGCAGGGTTAGAGCGCTGGCTCCACCCTCTACTGCCGTCGCGCAGGTTGGTGGACGTCCGTCGTCTTGGATGGATGTGGAGTATAACTGATCTAGGAACAATCTGGGAGCACCTCCTCGAAGAGTAATTAGCTGCTGAGTTGGTGTCCCTTTTCACAAACGAAATTGAGAAACTAGCTAATGTCCTTCCAAACTTTGGGATTTCATGCCACTTTGCTTGCTAAGAAGTGGAATATTGTGTTAGTGTTGACGCTCATTATTGACACACTTTTACCCTTATTTTCTTCAATAATGACATAAATTGAATACCTAAACTATTGATTGCATCTAATAAACCGATCATTTTCCCATTTGCAATGTATTTTGGACGATGTTGTGTTTTCTTAGGAAATTGGGCCTAAAAGCATATTTTTGGATAAAGCACTAAACGAGCGTCGAGCCAGATGAAGACAAAGGTCAACGGGCTCAGGAAGGGTCTAGGCCGATCAGCCTCGAGGAGCCCAGGCCAATTGGACTAGCATCTTCTAGCACCCCCTGGTGCCCATCTTTGGCAAGCAACCCTCCAACATTGCTTAGGGGCTAAGTTTATGAAGATATGACAAGGACCAGCTTGGGATCAAAGAGGAATCGGAGAAGATCAAGTGAAGATTTGGAAAGTCAATGAAGATCAATCTTATCCCGAAGCAACTGACGTGTCAGGCCCACATGCAAGTGAAAAGAAGATTCCAGAGCACCTGATGAGACTTGGAGATGAAGCAGAACGCGAGGGGCTAAAAGGAAGGTCTAGTGTAACGACCTTGGTTAATCAGCCGAGTTAACCTTAAGACGAGTCCCTAATCCCGCAGACTCAGCTTTTTTTGAGCTTGAGCACCTAAGGTCCGGTTCCCAGCCTCGACCCCTGAAAACTAAAACCACCGGTTCATCTCTAAGTCCAAAGACAGTGTTCTTCCAATCTTGGAGCTACGAAGAACCAGAGACTGAATGGTGGACCACAACCAGCTCCCCTGTTCTCTCGAGACCAATGTGCCTGAGCAGCATGCGCCCGCTTTAGAGCTCCCCCGCCGCGTGGCTCAGCTTTTCCGACGCTCGCCGCCTTGCCCAGTTGCCGGCCGCGACAGGATGGATCAGCGCGCCGTCCTCCCCAATCGCAGTGGAAGCCCCCTGCAACCCTTTCTGCCTCGCCTTGTCTCGCTCGCGCCCTCGCCGGCCGCGCCAAGATGCCCCGTCGCCGCCGTGGCAGAGTTTTTGCCGCTGCTGCGTCAGACCGCCTCGCGACCCGCACCCATCATCTCGCCCGGATCCCCGGCTGCAAGCCCCAATGCCTTCCGATTTTTCCGCATCTCCATAGCCGCGCCACCCACGAGCTCTCTCCACGACGATACCGCCCTCGCCAACCACAACTCCGACAGAGACAGCTCCTTTTTCCACCTCGCCAGTAATGTGCCCCGGCAAGCCGCTGTTTTGCGCTCGCTCGCGCCGCCGCTCGCCCTGTCACCTCGCCTGCTGCGACCTCGCTTGCAGCGCCTGCCTTCCTATCACACGCCCATCAAGTCGCCATCCACAATCCGCCGCTTGACACGACCAGACTACGCTCGCCTTCACCAAATCTAAATCCCAGCAAAGCCGCGCCTGCGCCGGCCTTGTCTCCAGTGCCCAATAGCCAAAGACCCTGTCTCCAAGACTCTGTTCCGCCGCCCATCGCCGCTCAATCGCCGCCAGGGCAGCGCACTCCATCCTTTTCTTCCTGGTCTTCGTGCTGCTCCAACTCTCTCTTCCGCGCAGCTATAAAAAGGAGTACCAGAGCCCCACCGGAGTTTCCTTCGCTATTGCTGTTTCGCCGCCTCATACTTTGCTCGCCCTTGAGCACTGCCGTTGAGCTCTTTAGCAGTTCCTCTCTCCGCTCAAACCCGCTTCCCCCTAACCAACCAGCCGCCTGTTCCTCCGCCCGGTGCTAGAGCTTTGTTGTTGTTCACAAGAAGCGTCGTCGCCGCCGAAGCACCGTCAAACCTCGCCGCCACCCAAGCCTTAGCGCTCTAGTCTTTCCGCCCAAGTCTGTTCCTTCCCGACCCCAAAACTTCACCAGTAGACCTGAAGGTAAGCTGCCGACCCCTTCCCGGTTCGCCCGACCCTTTTTCCATCTTGCCCAACCCTGTCTGTTCCGCCAACCCTTATCCACCTCGCTCGAGGGCTCGGCTGTATCTTTACTTTGACCCGAGGGTATCTGTATAAAATATCGGGGACTTCTCTATGTTAAGTCTGAGGACCCCGGCACAGTTATTCCTTAAGTTTAAGGATCAGATCATAAATTTATCCTCATCCGACCCTTTTATCCTGTTCTCCACCAACTAAAGTTGAACTTCCCCCACCTTCCCTGTAGCTTTGCTACAAGTATCTGAGCTTAAAGCTTGCAAGTGGTATTGAAATAACCATCTAAGAGCTAACTCCTGCATTGCATTGGTGTAGAGTTACATCTCGCCGACGGCACCTACGAGCTACATCCGGCGCTTGAAGACGGAGCAGTAGCTGAACCGCCGATCACAGAAGCCGAAGCAGAACCCGCTGAGGACCAATTCACTTCCACCCCGCTTAAAGGCAAGCCCCGGAGCATGAACCCAACCTTCTAAACTTGCACATGCCTTCCTTATTATGAATGTGCATTTACGTATAGGAGTTGTTTGCAACCATAGATGCATAACTTAGTCCATTTGATTTGAACACTAGTCTGTTGGGTCGAGTAGTTGCAATGCTTAATAGGAGTCGGTAAAAGTCGAGTGATTTCCTGTCACTCGCGAGTTATAGGAGTTGGTTGTTTTTCTTCGATTTACAACTATAAGGACGATCGACGGGGCAAGGTTTTGGTGAACTTCTTTGGTGGTCGGCTGATCGTCCCGTCTGTTTATTGAATCTGTTAAGGCCCGACAGTGGTGGTATTCATGATCAAGTATTTGAAAGTACTAATCTCATACCCATTATGGGATAGGGAAGCCTAGTACCTGATTGAACCTAGACATGAGTGGTTCGATCCACTGTCTCTGGAACGAAGTTCCCCTGCGGCCGCATGTGGTGGCAAGTGTGGTCACATAATGGCAGAGGCCGGGTCTGTGGAACCTTGCACCAAGGGAAGTGGGCCCAACACGGGTTAGGGAATTGATGGGGACGGCCGACACAGGAAGCGACCCTCGGTGGTGCGCGGATGTCGTGAGGTTAGGTTCACCTTGCATGGTTAAAGAACTTGAATCGATTCGTGTGCCTCTCACAGCTTGAGACTTCTTGATCGCTATGCTACACTGAGTAAATAAGTAGTCTGATGATGACATGGTCTTGATGTTGAGCTTATATACATAATGTTGGATCTATGCTTGCTTAGTGTAAGTTGCCAATGTAGACTGGTTAATGAACTTAGAATCTGAGATAAAATATTGAAAGTAAGGACCTAACATAGTTGCTTTTGGCAAACCAAACCCCTCAGCCAAAGAGCCTTGCATGCCTAGAAGTGGTGGAGTAGTTCTTCCCACCAGTCGGTTAAGTCTTGTTGAGCTTAGAAGCTCAGCCTTGTTTGTGGCATCTATTTTCAGGTGAGGTTGAATCTTCTGAGCTTGCTGCTGGCACTTGGCCGCCCCAGCTCCCTCCTGGGTGGACGGTCGAGTGGGATCCTTCCTCGGGCGGCAGGGAATAGGATCATTGATGTCCTGTCTAGCCTCACCAGGGACATCCGACCCCGACACTAGCTTCCGCTATGTTTTTGTCTCCTGTTGTTTCTTTCAAATCTTGTAAAACTCTGATTTCAAACAGTGTGTAATGAATTGTTAATCCAATGGTGGATCTGTTGTATTCTCTGGAACCACTCACCTTCGTGTGAGCTATGCTAACTTGGTCCTGTTAAGTGGTTAAATCGGATGAAATCCGACGGCTCGTCGAGTTAACTTGATTAAGGCATGAGGATCGCGTGTTAAGCGAATTAACCGTGATTTAGTTGAGTTAATCCGAGGTGTTCCGCCACAGCTGGTATCAGAGCTGGTTTAGCAAGACAGAGAACACAATGGGTCCTAAAACACGTTCTTTTTGAATAAAATTTGCAAGAAAACTGTTGAAAAATCTCGTACGATCGTTAAGGATGACTTTAGTGCGAGAGGCCCTAGGGGATTTTGGGGTTATTTTTAGGTGGCTATTACTTATTGGTTATTTTGCTAACCTCCAGCACTTCGCCACGTGTATCATATGTGTGCCAAGTTCCGCATCACGAGTATGCGAGGGTTGATAGGGAGTTCTATTCAAAGGACCCTATCATCGCGGTTGTTTCGCCCACGTTTATCATACGTGCGCAGGTTCCGTATGTTAATTCATGCGAAGGGTGGTATGGTTCGATTCCAACGAGCCTATCATCACGGTTGTTCGCCCACATCTATTATACGTGCGCTGATTCCGCATCTCGAGTATGCGAAGGGTTATATGGTTCCGTTCAAAGGGGACCTATTTCCACGGTTGTTGTGCTGTCCATGCAGCGTTAAACGCATGGGTGCCATTTCTATAGTGAACGGTAATGCTTGGGGACACTTTCGTGGGTGCTGGCACGAAAGGTTCATGTGGTCGTGTTTTCTGCAGGTGCACTAACCACGTTCGCTTAGGGAAACGCTGTTAGGAGTTGACTAGCTACTATAGGGAGTGACGTATGTGTTGCCTTACCACCGGCATTGACCGCGTAAGATCAAGTTTTTGGCAGTTGTTTTGGTTGAGAGGACGAGGTAGGTCGTGCATGCGGCATGAACTAAAATCTGTGACACCACCTCGCTAAAACAACCTTGCCATGGAAAAGCTTCTCTTCGCTTTAAGGATTTCTAGCTACCTTTCCAGCTTGCGCTCTGGTCAAAGTTCGAGTGCTTTTCCTGCCCGATCTGTTCTTCTTGGGGTTTCTATCTCACGCTTGTTTCGGTTCTGGGTTCCAGATGGCTGCTCCCGGACACGTGTTTTACGGCGTTGATGGCACTTCCCACTCTACGTGCCTACACTTTGAGGGTTTTCCTGCTATTTTGTGGGATACCTTAAGGTGGTTTGGGTACCAGTCCCCGCCTCTGTACGTGGGACGGGAGTACCAGGAGCACGGAGTACAGCGATGCAACACATAGTTTTGGGAGGTTCTCTCTGCCCGAGCCAAAACCAAAGATTCCGGTTTTGGAAATTGGAAGTTTCGGTTTTGGCAGAGCATTTTAATCCACTGTATTGAATGTAATTTCATGTTACGTCTATTCACCCCTTCTAGACCATATCAAAGATTTTTCCAACGGGAGACAATCATAATAGCCTAGATAGGATTTGAAAGTGACTTTTACTATAAAGATGGTCCTATTGAGTCAACTGTGACTTCACGAGGGACGAGGAGGGTGTGCGTGAAGTGTGAACCTTCGCCAATCACCAAGGAGTTTCTGTTTCTAAAATTTTTTGTGTAGATCAAACTTAATTTGTTTCTGAAAATAAATACTTTGAGGCTACATGGCCATTCCCCGAGCTGTAAAATCATACCATGACAAGGAAGATGCATTTATCGAGTGTCAGTAGTGGAAGACTAGCCTTATATACTTACAGTAGTTGCTACAAGAGTAGTGCGCATCGTTTCTCTAAATCTAATGAAGCATCCTCGAAAAAAAATTGCAATAATTGTGAGAGAAATTTAGGCTGAATGATGCACGACTAAGAAAGTGACATGTCATCTATGTGTAGCTGCAAACCAAGCATTAGCTGCTGAATCGGGACCAGATGAACATGGCTTTTAGGTCAGATGTAACTTCTTTTTTATATTAGGCTTTAGCTTTTAGATCAGAGATCTCGGATGTGTGGATAACCAAACACGCCCGGTCACGGACGCCATCAGTTGCAATCGGCCTATCACCACCGCCACCGTGAAAAGAGTGGCATCTTCTACACGCCACGTCTCGGGAGAAGCATCTTCCTCTCCACAACGATAATGTCGCAGCAAAGCTGCTTCGGTCCTGTAAAACAAATTCGCAAGAAAACTGCAGAAATCCATCGAGCTCCAGCTTGCCGAAGCAGCCACGTTGTCCAGCTGACAGCGGCCCCCACCTCCGCTTCTCCCATCCAGATCTCATCGCCGAACTGCAAAAACCAAAAAGCCGTGGGCGTTGGGCCAGCGCCCACAGGCCACAGCGTCATGGCGTCACGTACACTGCTCGCAAGCCGCTTGCCTAGGGCCCACCGACTAATCGGAAAGCACACTGACACTGACGAAAGGGCCCCGCCTCTCTCGGGCCTACTGTCAGTTGCTGATTAGCTGTTGATGTAATCATCAAAGCGGGTGGCAACGGATTGCCCAGGCCTCCCCGTCACCGCAACGTTGTTAAATAGTGGCCATCCATTCTCGCGTCCCCTTCTCTATCTCCTAGTCACCGCCTCCTCCAAAGCCACTCCCAAACCCCCGAGCTCCAGAATCTTCTCGAAGCTCCCCGGCGCCACCTCCACCAGCTCCGATGGCGAAGGAACCGATGCGCGTGCTCGTCACCGGCGCCGCAGGTACTGCGCACGACCCTTCTTCCCAGTCCACGTAGTACCCGGTGTCGTCTTTGTCCTGGCCGGCTCGGATCTGGCCTAGTGAGCACGAGCCCGATCCGATCCGATCCGATCCGGTTGGGTTTAGAGTGTCGAAACTCACTGGATCTCAGTTTTTATCGCTCGATCTGACGGGGTTTAGGGCTTTAGGGTTGACGTGTAGAATTGTCAACCAGTGGAAGAGCTCACTGTCACCGGCTCTGTTCAGTTGGTGAAATTTGACCACACTGAGGTGCTTGCCCGATCTGATGTGTGCTGTTGGGCTTGGTGGGTAGTCAGGGTAGATCTCATGGTAGCCACTCGATCTGATATGGTTTAGTGCTTTGCGGGACTTGCTGTCTCAACTTGTTGAGCTGCTTACTATTCGATAGTTTGATCTTGAGCTGCCAGCTGCGATCTGTAGCATGGTCTGATGTGGTTTAGGGATTTGGAGTGAGTGGTTACACTTACACCAAACGAGTGGATCTGATGTATTACATCCTCTCAGATGATCTGGTGGGACCTATGTTATAGAATGCATGGGGTTTGCATGCTAAAACTTGCATGAATAAATGGCCTGTGTGATATAATCACTGCCCAGATTGATGTAACATTTTAGCTGGTCAGATGTCTTAATATTATAATATAATCAGTCAATCTGCCTTAGTATTCACAGTGTAGTTGTATGTGTAGGCATCCAAGCTGCTTTTGTTTAGGCCCCATAATTTGCCATGCCTAATTGTTTGGCAATGTCTTGACTTGTCCACTCAGTTGTAGCATGATATCCCAGTTCTTGCATTTCTATTATCATGACAAGCGGGAGTAGCAAAAATGTAGATAATTCTGCTCATTATCCATTTCTTTAGGTTATGCATACAGTAGTTATACAATTGCAGAACATGCTTGGCGATGTTCTTGTCCGATGGAGCTATTCTGATATGCATTTACCACAATACAATAATTACTGTCTGCTGCTTGTGTTGTCTTTCATGGTATTTGAGCTTATCTCCAATGCATATTTGCTTTGAGTTCCACTTTATTATACTTCAACAGTGATGGTGGCCTTTCCCCCCTCACACTCTGATTCCATGTTGGATGGTATTTGCGATTTTTTAATAGTTGTCATATTTCTCCAAATATATATCAACAATAAAGCATGTGCGTCCATGTACCATAATAGAATGAGAAGCAAGAATATATTCTGGCTTTTAGGTTTTCCACATGCTATGATTCAAAATGTTGTCATATTCTGTATGTGCATGGACGTGCACATGACTCTGTTCAGCAGATGGTGCAATGGATGCTGTATGTAGATTTTCATGCCTACCAAGTACTTCATTACTTGTACAACTCAATTGATTTTCAAGTAAATAAATTTATCATGAAAAATTTATCTAGCCGATCTGGGGGTGTTCTTGGCTTCTTGTGATATAGATATGTTGAACTTGGATCCAAAATATTGCTTCAGATTTCCCTCCTGGGATATGTATGAGATTTTGCCCACTACGATCTTTTTAAGTCGTAACCAAATGTAATGTGATGAGCATGGGCATGAGGGAGATTGACAATCTCAATTTGAAGGAGCATGACAAAAATTTGGTGCAGCGTGCTGGGGCTGTCTACTAACGAGTCACTAAAGATTTTCTGGCTTAGTCTAACATTTGAGTGGTCCTCTATTATCTGATCTCACTTTCCATAGTAGGGATATTGGTATATTTGTATGGTTTGTGGTCTCTTGTTCATGAAGACATTGTAAGATGTGCAGTTAGGTTAACCCAGCAGGGGTACGCTACCTTTCTTCTACCAAATCCTGGGATTAAAAAAGCTGGAAATGATTGGCTGGGTGCAATATATCAGCTAATGAAAACCTGATGAATGTAGGGTTAAGTGAAACTAACTGGAATTGTCAAGTAGGTTCTTGGGTGAATTTTCCATTTGCACAATGGTTTACATTTTTATTCATGGAAAGGTCCCACATAATATCATCTGAAAAGGTTGTTTACTGGAAACCGAGCAGAATCAGCCTGTAGTTGAATAGATTTTATTTCTGAGGAGTTAGGATTACATAATCACTCACTGTTGCCACAGTAAAAGTAATTTATACAAAGTGACAATTGAAAACTAGTCTTTCTCTTGATTCGTGCTAATCTTTATGAGGCAATGTGAGCTAATTTGTGTTTTTGTTGGATAGGGCAAATTGGATATGCGCTCGTCCCCATGATTGCTAGGGGAGTTATGCTTGGTGCGGACCAGCCTGTTATTCTGCACATGCTTGACATTCCACCAGCAGCTGAAGCTCTTAATGGTGTTAAGATGGAGTTGGTAGATGCTGCATTTCCTCTTCTTAAGGGTAAGCTGGTTTGCTTTTATAATCCTTTTGAGAAAGTGCTGCCTCTTCTATGTGAATTGTCTTTCTTGCTTGTGTTTAAACGTTGGTAAACTATAGGAGTCGTCGCGACAACTGATGTTGTGGAGGCCTGCACTGGTGTGAATGTTGCGGTCATGGTTGGTGGATTCCCCAGGAAGGAGGGAATGGAGAGGAAAGATGTTATGTCGAAAAATGTTTCAATCTACAAAGGTCAAGCATCTGCCCTCGAAGCTCATGCGGCCCCCAACTGCAAGGTATAGGCTGCATCTGCATCATATACACCCTTCAATTTTTATAGTAGCTGTCATCATGCACTTAATTTTGTCAAGGTGGTGATGCACTGTCATCTATCACACTGGGTTCAGTCATGTAGGTTGTCCACTTCAAAAGAAACTTAATCTCAAACTACATATAGGTGGAAGAGGGCTCATTATTGATGTGATCCATCGTCACCACGCACTGAGTCTAGTCATTTAGGATACATTGTCGTCATGTGATTTAATCATCGGGGTGGTGATACATTCATAGTGCACTCTGCGGCCACTATGAAATGGGCTTACCCAATTTTATCATTTTATGAGCTTGAATGTCCGTGCTTATCTGCATTGCCTTGTACCTTGACAAGTATCCTCAATAAAATGTGAACTCAAATGATCTATCTAAATTTCAGTTATTATGTACCCTTGTTTTTCAGAGGAGCCATGTCTGCTTCATTATGTTTCTTTGCTGTTTCCACTTGTTGATTTGCAATACCTTGTCTGTGCTCTGCAGGTTCTGGTTGTTGCCAACCCAGCAAATACCAATGCTCTTATCTTGAAAGAATTTGCTCCATCTATTCCTGAGAGGAATGTTACCTGCTTGACCCGTCTGGACCACAACAGGGCTCTTGGCCAAATTTCTGAGAGACTTAATGTCCAAGTCAGTGATGTGAAGAATGTTATTATATGGGGTAACCACTCATCCTCTCAGTACCCTGATGTTAACCATGCCACAGTGAAGACTTCCAGTGGAGATAAGCCTGTTCGTGAACTTGTTGCTGATGATGAATGGTAAATCTCAAATGCCACAATTTATGATATCGGTGTCTGTTTCTATTTCCTGGTAGATAGGAACTGATGGTTGCCCTTTCTTTCTAACAGGCTTAATGGGGAATTCATCACGACCGTCCAGCAGCGTGGTGCTGCAATCATCAAGGCAAGGAAGTTCTCCAGTGCTCTTTCTGCTGCCAGCTCTGCTTGTGACCACATCCGTGATTGGGTTCTTGGAACCCCTGAGGTTAGCTTCAGTGACTTGGACCCTCTCGCTTTTATTGGTTTTAAATATACTCTAGCATCAACACCTTCATTTCTTTGGTTGTAGGGAACATTTGTTTCCATGGGTGTGTACTCTGATGGTTCGTACGGTGTGCCTGCTGGACTGATCTACTCATTCCCAGTAACATGCAGTGGCGGTGAATGGAAAATCGTTCAAGGTATGCTGCTGTTGTAATCTTTCCAGCTGTTTGGTGCCTTGTTTGTTCATACAGCATCTTTCTGGTTACTATGTTTTGGATAGCTGGATGGTGTAGTTTCTCCCCTAGCCTTTGGTGTGCGAAAATCTGCATTCTGCATGTGTAGTTATTTTGGCCTAAAGGATTTCAGGGAGAGAAAAACTTGCCATTAATATGGTAGGAATTGGGTATGTGGCCCTAGGCCATTGTTCAGGGCTTCAGTCATATTGTTTTATTGTAGATTACAGTTACAATGCACCTAGTTTCCAAAAATCCCAGAGTTAAAAATTTCCAAGGTGCCTGATCTTTTATCATGTCATGGTAGGCCTCCCGATCGATGAGTTCTCGAGGAAGAAGATGGATGCTACCGCCCAGGAGCTGTCCGAGGAGAAGGCGCTCGCTTACTCATGCCTCGAGTAAACTTTGAATAGCAATTGCTACACCTATGCTTTGAATAAAGAAACTCCAGCGTCGTTCATAGATTCCCTCACCCAGAACTGCTGCACATCGAGGTGCAGGTGCGTTGCTGGCTTCGCCCAGCGTGTATGAGGCTTGTAGCTCCTTTTTTGCCTGATTTGCAGGACATTTATTGAAACCCGCAGTTGAACTGCTTGACCATCTGATGGAAGTGGAGCCATGGTTTTGTTGCTCCCGTGATGAAGGACCCAATTTAGGCCCAGTTTGAATTCCGTGGAATTTTTACTGTTTTTATTACAGCGGGACTTCTTGGGCGAAACTCATTGTGTTCCAAACGAAGCTTCAATCAGTCCTTGCTCGCCACCGCTAAGCTGAACTGAATCTTGAGAGATGCATTTGATCTCGTCGGTTGCTTTCAGCAGATGTATCGTCGACTCGAGTGCGTCCCCGCTTCGCCTGCTGTCCTGGGGCGATGACCGACCAGTGTCGGACATTCTCCTGGATGCTCATCTTGTTTTACTCGATCTGATAACTTGAACTTTGAGCTCAAGTTGCCAGGTTGGATGAAACAAAACAAATCTCTGGTCAGAGGGCAACTTGAAGTTTGGGTTCTCCTGCTCGAAGATATTTAACTGATTCTGGTCTCTGATACTGTCAGGAAATGCTGCTGGTAGGCCCAATGCTTTAACTAATCATTCATCAGCCCAACATGCTTAGCATCCAGGTCGTGTGTATCCAAGTCCAACGGTTTCCCTACCAGCCTTGACCTCCTCACGGTAGCCGCCACCATCACATCTTCGCGTCCCAGGGCCAGGGGACAGGGGAGTCGAAGCTGCGTGTGCGGACTCTACACATGCCAGATTGCCATCGCGATCGTCGACACAGGCGTCGCGGTCGCCTCCGGTCGTCCGCCAGCGCTACAGCGGACTAGTACTAGCGTCTAGCGACGGAGGCGGCTCGCGTGAGCCGCCGCGATAGCTGCAGTGCAGCGTGCATGCGCGCTGCCTGACGGCTGGAAGGAAGCACGTACGGATGCGATGGATCTGGAGCCGTGGCGCGACTGAGCGAGCCGTCTCAGCAGCTCGATGCGTATGCAACTGTGCAAGCACGGTCAGAGCTCGGACCATTCGCCAGCTAGTCAGCAGCTACGCGCCTACGAGTGCATTATTGAGAGTTTCAGAGTCGCTGTGGTTGCAGAGGAGGAGGATAAGCATTGGTGCATGGCTAGTTGGCTACCCGGCGAGCGACTCCGACGTCTCCGTCGCCGCCGCCGCCCCGCCGCAAACCAGAGACAGCAGCAGCAGCCTGACCGGCGGCTCGATGGCGTGAGCAGCCACGCGCCACCTGTCCCTGCCGCGTGCGCCACGTGCGCGCGCGACGGTGCCGAGTCCCTCAGCAGGAACACACACGCATCTACGGAAGCGGAGAAGACGAGTCGCGCCGCGCGCTGGGCCGTGCGTGCGGAGCGTGGAGCTAGCTATAGCCGTGTGCCCGTGTGTGGACGCAACAGGGAGGCGCAGGATGCCATGACATGGCCGACCTATCTCAGCCATGGACCATTGACCGGCGTCGCCCAAGTAGAAGTAGGAGTAGCTAGCTAGTAGGCCGAAATCGGCGCCAAAGACATATCTCTACGTGCCAGCGGCGCCCTGCTTACCTGTAATAGCTCGCATCATCAATAGGTGCTGCAGGAGTATGGAAGATGCATTGCATGCTCTTGTACACGTTCGGCCGCCATGGACCGTGTCATCAACTGTACAATGACGTGCACAAGTTTGAAGTTCCTGTACATATCCTTGACTGGCCCATTTCTTTTTTTTCTTAAAAGAATCTGTACAGCTATTTCGACAAAATATCCCGTGCAAACCACATCTTCGGTTGGAACGTGCCTGAAAACACTCTTAAGAATAAAATTAGAAGTTTTCAGAGAAAAAAAACTTTTGCGACAAACTTGTAACTATGTTTTTCAAGAGAGTTTTTACGTTTCCGTCAAGAGCTGATTTGCACTAAATATTTTCTCCAGGACAACCAAGTCCTGCCACAGCGTCAGTTCTTGCACGGAGCCGAGTCTGCCCCGTGTTCACGTCATGCTGTTGCAGCAGCGAGTTGATTCAGACGACCTAGCTTAATCCGTGGCAGTTTATTGCCCCTACCGCGGCTGTTATATTACTTGTGCGTGATATCATCTAGCTTTTGACTGAGCCAAATTCTACCGGGGCTTGAAACACACACAAGCGGTGGAAGCTAGCAGGCAGCTGGGTCAGCTCTGTTTGGACGTCCGGGGCGTTGATAAACGGTATGACGGCTTCACATTGGTTTTTCTAAGTTGCCTGATGACATAGCCCTACACGTTTTCACATCATCTTTATTTTGCAGTTCTTCCTGATTCTTCTGGCCAGCTACGGCGGTGGTGCCAAAAGTACGTCGCATACCTAGCTTCGGAATGCTGAACGTTCACATAAATTTGGGGTGAATTCTATACAAAGGTCCTACGTAATTAAATATTTCATTTGTTAATATATACACCAATTTGATAATGACAACCGTGACCGTTGAACCTTTGCAGAAAGG
>NC_028458.1:16479432-16516774 GCF_000263155.2 Setaria italica | reverse complement strand
CACAACATGGGATCTCAGATGTATGAAACTGTGACCTAGCTTTTTCTGTCCCGTTAGGCTTAGAGCTTCATGCCTGCAGCTACGACTTGAGGCGCCGAATCTAGAAAGTGACAAAGTCCAAGGTAAATTCTCGACTTATTAGCACCTAACGGCACTTGATACGTTCACTTTAGTTGCCTTGTGAACCCAAACATCGCAAACTTCAACTAGCTAGATCGTTTGACTGACGCGGTCAACCGATCGAATTCGGTCCAGTTCGCTAATCGTAGTGGTTTAGTTAGCCTTTTGTTGCAGCTGACACTTCGCGTTCAGAATCCGCCAAACATTTGAAATGTTCAGTTGCTTTCGGTGAATTAAAAGCATATGTCCACCCAGCTTTGAGACTTCTGAAATAACGTCTCTGCTGGTACTTTGCAAAGATTATATATCATTTGTAATATATATTTCTTCGACAGTTGCAGCATCCATACAGTGTTTTCAAGAAACAGAAGCATCCACATATAGATTTTTTTAGATAATTAGATGATGATTGTTCCGGCTTCGTAGCCAAACGCTATACGACCTAAAGGAAGAAATCTATTAACGCACAAAACATCTTAAACATAACCAATCGGAGAACTAAATTACAATTCATGATATCTCCAGACTCCAGCGCCGAGCATCGAAAGACCGTATTGCCTGGCAAATCGTTGTTGCCCCGGTCCACATGTGTAAATTTGGTTTTCCGATCTCCCTGTTTAATCCAACTAGTAAAACCATGAACATTCGGAGGTGGAGCAATAAGATCAAAGACAATGTATAGCACGTCACAGAAATTTGGTATAACTGCATCCAAAAAAGAGATGGTGAATGTTTCCACAGAACTATACAAAACTGCATATTCTGCTTCCATTCCACACTGTATGAGACAACCTCTAAGTAGGCTAGTAATATAACGATATGTTCCTAAACGAGACGATAAGTAATTTGTCTTCAGTTGTTTGAACCGTGAATTCTTCCTTGTTTTACGCGTTTTTACCTGGCTCTGGACGCATAGACGCGCAAGGGCTGGAGGTACAGTGAGGCCCATTTTTCTGCAGTCTGCACGCATGCGAAAAACATGGGTGCCATAGCCCCACAGTGCACCCAGCTCTATCACAACTAAATTTCATTCCGCCAAGGAACGAGTTAACCATGTGCTGCAACGGAAAGAGTCACGATCGGTACAATGAACTGTGACAAGTGTGGTATTCTGAAACGATGCCAGGGACTTCTTAGTTCAGTGCTAATTTTGCAGGTCATTTGTTTTTCTTGCCCAATACATCGAATCTGGGTTTAAGGCAATTAATTTGTCAAGGCTGAATGGAAAAACATAGGGAAGGTAAATTTTATGTCATTTAACCGGTGTGGCCATCTCATTTCCAGGATAGATGTGCACTGTATCTGATTCGCCAGCTAAAGAACAAACGAAATGTCGCTAGTATTCTTTTTCTAAGAAGGGTGAAATCACCCGATCGAATTTCCCAACATTTTCTCATCGCCGGAAAATGGGAAAAGAGACAACAGAAAAAAGAGAAAGAAAAAAAAAAGCATGGTTCTAATCTTGCACGGTGGCAGCTAAGCTCGATTCTGCAATGGCTGTTGTTACAAGACGCTCAAGTCCCTCATGTCGCCGGCCTCCAGCAGCATCTTGAGCCAGAACTCCATGTCCTCGTCCCTCGTGGACAACGACGGCGGGCCCGCGAGGCCCAGCTCCTCGTCCATGGCGCCGAGGCCCATGTCTACCACGTCCGGCGACGACCAGAAGCTCTCGTCGATGGGCGGGAACTCGGCCGAGCTGAAGCTCTCCATCTCCATCTCCGCCTTGGCGGCGCCGGGCTGGGGGCTCGCGCTGGTGGTGGCCGCGTTGTCGCCCGACGACACCGCCGCGGTGGACTCGGTCGCCGTGGAGAACGTCGTCTCGCCGCTGCTCACGCTGCTCGACAGCCCCGGCGACGCCGTCGTGAACGGCTGCTGCTCGCTGCTGTCCGAAACGGCGGCGGCGGCGGCGGTAGCCTTCTTGGCCGCGGCAGCGGGCTTGCTCTTGCGCGCCTTCTGCTGCTTCGGCCGGCCGCCGCCGGCGGCGGCGGCGTTGGCCTCCGCGTCGTCTTCCAGGCGCTTCTTGATGTGGGTGTGCCACACGTTCTTGATCTCGTTGTCGGTGCGCCCCGGCAGCTGCGCCGCGATCGCGGACCACCTGCGTTGCCACGTTAAATTCAGCTGTCAGCGCCAGCAGGAACACGACGAGCAGAAAACAGTTCACATACACACGGAAATAAATAAAAAAAATCTGCGCGATGCAATGCAAGCCTGCAAGATTGTGATTGTGATGCCGCAAAGATTTGATTCCGTGAACGTGCAGTGTAAGGTCGTTTCGAAACACTCTCAAGAAAAGTAGAAAACAACTCCTCCTTGCCAAGCTCGTGACTAGTTTATGGAGGGAAAAGAAAACTTGTTCCGGCATTGAATTCAGAGACTGGGGTTCTCATGTGCGCTGAAAGTGGTAGGATGGATGCGGGCTCAGGAGCCAGGACATCCTTGGGCACCGCATCCCACTGCAAAATTTTTTTTGGAAGATAACATCCCCACCAGCAATTCTCCCCCATAATCTATGCCATGCTAAGCAAAAATTTGACACTGCACATGCACCAGGCAGGGGTGTGTGGTCCAGGATCGGAGCAGTTGCTGTGCAAGTGGTGAACGAATGGCAATGTTGCTGCACTGCTAGTCTGCTACCGCATCAAGCGCAGGATTTTCATATGAGGCAGGAGAGGCCAAACGAGATGGAATCTCTGGCGACTTTGATGGCCGGGATTGGTTAATCTGCAAGTGGGGTGCTTAGGCTAATCGCCGGAGCTTTTGTCCTCTCTGGCCCTCTTGTGGTGGAGGATAAGTTTATGGTTTCGAGGCGGCTATGGCCATGGCCGCCGAGCAATGATAAAGCCGTACGAAAAAAAGCCTTGAAAAGATGATGCAGAGTATCTTTCCCATCTGAGCCACTGTTGGTGCCTGCAGCGCAGTAGGGCCCACCCGGCAGGCTTTTTTATGCCCCAGAAAGAAATGCTTTTATTTTCTTTTGATTTGCGGAGAGAAATAAAACACAAAAATTGTAAAAGCAAATTTTCCTCATACAAAAATCTAAGCATATTTATTTTTGAGACGGAAAAAAAAGGGAATGGGAATCAAAACCGGAATATGTGGGGAAAATGGATAAGCAAAAGACCAGAAAGAAGAAAAAACAAGAGAGGGGAATGGAAAGGAGGTGGCGGGCAGCTGGTGCTGACCTGTTGCCGAGCTCGAGGTGGAGGCGAACGATGAGGGCCTCCTCGTCGGCGGAGAAGTTGCCGCGCTTGATGTCCGGGCGGAGGTAGTTGATCCAGCGGAGGCGGCAGCTCTTGCCGCAGCGGAGGAGCCCGGCCTGCCGGGGCAGCGCGCGCCAGTTGGGGTGGCCGTGCTGCCGGATGTAGGCCACCAGCCGCTGGTCCTCCTCGGGGCTCCACGCACCCCGCCGCAGCCCCTCCTTCTCGCAGCACGGCGCCCTCCCCATCGATCGGCTCGGCGACGGTGGCGATCGAGAGCTGGCGCCGGGTGGAGTGGGAAGGGGATCTCTCGCTCGGGACTCGCGGGTGCTCCGGGGGCGGGGGAGGAGGAGAGTGGAGCGGCGGAGGAGGACGACGGGGACGGGCTGTCCCCGGCGGGGGGTATTTATGGTAGCAGGGGTAGCAGGAGCAGGAGGGGAGGGGGAAGCGAGCGAGCCGAAGGATGGCAGGGGCAGAATTAGAAAACGTGGGGCGAAAAAAAAAATGGCGAGACGCGACTGCGCGTACGCACGCGCGCGCACGCTTTGCGTTTTGTAGCCTTCCGAGCTCCTCTTCGCCGTGCGCCTGCCTGCCTGGCTGGCTGGCAGTGGGCCCGGCCCCGCGCTGCAGTGCTGCGCGTTGGCCGCAGCGTCGGACTCATGCCGGGAGTGTGGAGCCCACCCCGTCTCTTTTCTCTCCTGAAGGAAAAGGAGCTGTGGAGTTTTTCTTTCAGAGAGGCTTCTCAGAAATGGGGGTATCGGGTGGGGCCCGCAGGGCCGGGAGGGATGGAGAAGGGGTAGGAGAGGAGTGGGCGTACGGGATTGATTGGCTCGGGGATTTTCTGTGACGGCTAACTCTGGGGGTGTTTGGGGAGACAGGGTCTAGGAGAAGGGGTTTTACTATGTCAGTCATCACACAATAATGGTACTAGCGGTGCCGTCACGCTGGTTGTGTAGCTTGGCTTGACGTAAGTGTTGGCGACTAGATACGCGTGAGATGAGGAGTAGTATGTTTCGTAGCGTGTTTTCACACTAGTGATGTAATAGTGTCTAAAGAAATTCACCGGGCACCGGTCATACACCGATAAACTTAACAGTGATCTTTGCCGTGTTCTTTTCTTCCACGGGTGATGTAACAGTGACTTTAGCAAATCGCTCACTATAGGCTCGTAAAGACAAACGACGATCTTGCCGCGTGTTTTCCTACCACTATGTAATAGTGGTAAAAAGTAAACAGTCGACCGAGTACATTATTTGTATTCATTTCGTCAAAAGAAGCGGTCGCTTGACCAGGTTTCACCATAGTGTAGTTTATAAGTAGGGTTACGTGTGACGTTTCCAAAATTTCACATTCACACCGGGCAGGAGTTATCATTTGCTGTCAGCCAGTATAGGTAATTTCATGGTGGAACGGGACATGTAACCGTACCTTTACCATGTCAACCATTTACAAGATCCAGCCAGCCAGCCAGAGCATCATCCTTTATTTTGATTGGTTTTCCAGCCATATGCCCATGTCACACTCCCACTAGGAAAAGATGACAACACCACGCATTAACTTATGACCTATTAAAACTGACAGCAAGATCCTAGGAGATTCAGTGCCTGATTTTAAAATTCAAAGGCCAGTGGAACCCAGTTTGGAGGACAAAGATAGATTATATCATGGACGGCAGTAGCATGCATGCTAACATTTCAAGGCCCTCCCAACACAAAGCTGGACCAATCATGAAGGGGCCAATTTGCTAAGCTTCAGATAGCAACGTTGGGGTATGCAGGCACAGGCGCACCGGCTCTGACAAAATGCTTGATATCACCATGCATGTGATGCCTAAACGAATATTCACTTTTCATTTGGTTTAGTTTGAGACAGACGGCTCAAACGAATATCCACGCACACGATTCCTAGATGCCATATACGTGACGCTAACAATAAAACCCTTTTTTTTTTTTAAGTTGCACGTCCATGATACCCGGATACTGACAGTGTCACAACATGATCCCTAGCTTGTGTTTTGATTCGTACAACGCTACTAAGCTAACAGCATCACTAAGTTACGTGCATAACCATTCATTATTCAAATTAGGAATCAATAGTTTTTCCCTGGAGAAAGATATATAAAAATAGAGTCAAGATCATATCTTAGCAAGTTCCATCTGGTTACTCATCCTATAATACCATCTACATCTGACAGCTGAAATTAAACGTCAGCGGTACTCATTTATAGTGCTGGGGAAAATAATGCTACACTGTATCTAGCTAATCCTTCATGATGCTAATTATTACTGGACGTCGAGTTCATCCTTTTTTGTGTGAGAGAAACGAAATCCAGATCCTAACATAGAACACGCTATCATCTGATCAATTTCACAATCGAAAATTAAAGATATGTACTACTCCCTCCATTCTAAATTTGTTTTGATTTTTTTATATACATAGCTGCTGCTATGCATCTAGATATACGTCATGTCTAGATACTTAGAAAAACATTTATTTAAAAAAGAAAAA
Source organism: Setaria italica (assembly GCF_000263155.2). Classification (NCBI taxonomy): domain Eukaryota; kingdom Viridiplantae; phylum Streptophyta; class Magnoliopsida; order Poales; family Poaceae; genus Setaria; species Setaria italica. The sequence goes on along the minus strand of NC_028458.1, from coordinate 16,510,949 downwards.
ATGACCTAAATTTAAAATGGAAGGAGTAGTATTGTTTATAGAAAAAAAATGAAGCAGTGTGTCTGGCCAATTCTTAAGCAAATTACTGTTGGCTCATTGCTTCCCTTTCACTGTGCGTGTTAACAGAACTCGTCCAGATACATTGGCCAAGCTGGGCATGCAGGACCCGTGAAAGCCAAATATACACTCCCTGCATGATTATCTTCTGCAGTGCATGCTTTTTTTTTATTGGTAAAAGAAAAATAATACTCCTTCCGTTCCAAAATGTACGTATGCACCTAAATATAGAGTTATGTCTAGATACATAGCAAAACCTATATATCTAGAAAAGCTAAAACAACTTACATTTTGAAACGGAGGAAATATATTATAATCGGAAGGTAGTGAGCAAAATAATTCTGCTCTCTCTTGTGTTCATATAGTATAGTCGACTGGTCTGCCACCGTCGATAAAGTGTGTGGCGCAGATATAAAATGTTGCTACTCGTTTGCTTGCTAACTTAAACTAGTTGCTGAAATTTGTTTATACTTGGTGCGTGCTCTCCAAGCATATAAACAATCAAGGTGCCTAAACACGGCGACGCGGCGTTACAATTATCCGTGCAAATTCGTAGAGATGGTTGAATAATGAATGCTGACGAAGGCAACATTGTTCGCGTTGGGGATCCTTGGGGATCGGAGGCTGCTACATACGGTCTTTGTCCACTCTTTGAATCTAAAAGAAACGACTATTACAAAGTAATGAAAAATGCTTATTTTCACTCGCGCAAGGTTTGGTGATCGAAGGATAAGAGAAAAAAAAATTAGAGAAAGAAGAACTCACTAATGCTAATGCCAATGCCAATATTAGAGTTTGTGCCTTGAGATTAGAGCTCAAGGCTTCTGGGTTTCATGGTTGTTGGATCTAAAGACGATGCTGGAAAAAGGTTGGATTGATGGTTATGGTAGGTGAAATGGGGTGAGGTGGGGTGATAGGTTGGGGGGCGTCGCAGGCTACTAGGGAGGGCGGCAGAAAATGTCAGTTGTATATGGATGGCGGTGGGGGGAGGGGGCACCCAGTGCTTAGAGATGATTCGGTTTGGGTAGCGGTGGAAGGTGGTGGAAGAGGCGCTGCACCGCAGGAGTTGGTGCTAGGGGATCGCTCGGGTTGAAGAGGGAGGATCCTATTGTATTTCACGGTGATGGTGGAATGATACGGGTGGAGGAGAAGATAAAAGTTTAAAGGGAAGAGTGCGTAGCAAAAAGGATTCCGTGTGTGCGCTGTGTTAGTAAAATTCTAATAATAAAATATTTATTTATGGGGATAAAAAAAGAAGGTCCTTGGAAAACCCAGTTTGACTAATATTGTGCATATATAGTCTGATCAGACACGGAAATAGTGGTATATTCTATGGGTGTTTGGATCCCTGGGCTAAACTTTAGTCCCTATCACATCAAATGTTTAGATACTAATTAGAACCATTAAACATAGACTATTTACAAAACCCATTGCATAGATGGAGGCTAAACGACATGACGAATCTATTAAGCCTAATTAGTCCATGATTTGACAATGTGCTGCTACAGTGACCATTTGCTAATGATGGATTAATTAGGCTTAATAGATTCGTCTCGCCGTTTAGCCTCCATCTGTGTAGTTAGTTTTATAATTAAATTATTTTAATTAGCCTTCGAATATTTGAGGTGACACGACTAAACTTTAACTTCCAGATCCACTTCCGGATCCAAGCGGGAAAGATGGCGGATGCAACGTTGTTCTTCCGAAAGCGGCGATGTCCGGCCCGGCTCTGCCTACTGCTACCTAGCCTGTGGCGGCGGTCGCTCGGACGTACGTGCCCCTTGACCGTTGGCGCTGAACCAAATGTCACTGTTAGGACACATCACATATCCCTTGACCGTCTATATATAGCTACATTACTCTAAAAGATATGCTGCATCCGATGTGACCATCCATCTCTTTTATTTTGGCATCTTCGCATGTGAACGCATGGCCGATCCATCGACATGTACGTGCCCTCCCTTTTGACGAGCTGGGACACGACGACCGACCGACATATAGTCCGATACCAATCTAACTAATTAATAAGCTACTATCATATAGCACTACTGACCCATAAACATTTACTTGACCCAGCATGTAGCAGGACAATATTGTACATGTGGATGTGAAGTCCCTCGTGCAAGTATAGCACAACTATTTTTAAACACGTGTGCACTGTGAACTTAGAAAATGCCATTGATTTTCGTAAAGTTTCCGGTGGAAGCAGATGGCCTGGTTGGACTTGTGCTAGTAGGGCAGCCAGTACTTTTCGTTCGTCCAGTTGCTGTGGAAGTTTGCAGCCGGGGGCCCGGCCGGCCGGGCTTTTCAAAGCTCCGGGAAAGCGAGAGTTCACATCGTGCCGAAGCTTTGAACGAGCGGGAGGATATATGTCGTAGTAGGAGTATATGTGCCATGCATGTGTCCATGCAAGCAAGTCGCAAGTTTCTTTTTACAGTACCGTACCGTCCTCTCCCTTGCAAAGAAGTTGGGTGCTTGCTGCTTGGATTGACTGTCCGTTGCTCTTTTACTCCCGTGTACGTTTTCTCTTGTCTATAGTAGCGCTTTAGGGAGCACCCAACTATTGAAGAAGTTGAGCCAACGCAAGGGCATGTGCGCTCTCTCCTTCAGTTCCTTTTTTAATTTAATTTCATGCATTATTATTGAACGCAACGAAGTGGAACGATTTCAAAGATTACATATGGAGCATTTGTCTAGATAATTTCTTTTAATACATGCATGGCATGGATTATGCTAATCTAATGAGAATGATTACGGCCATAATAATGCATAATGAATCTTGGATATTAACGAACTAGTAAGTCACACAATCATAGGGTGGCAATTCTCCTCTCCAAATCCACCATTGGGGAATGTGTCATTAGTACTGGTTGGGAACCTCTTTAGTACTGGTTTCGCAATCGATATTGTTAGTTCGGTACTAAAAGGGACCCTTTAATACCGGTTAAAATAATCGGTACTAAAGGGGTATTAAAAAAATTAAAAAAAAGGAAATCTCCCCGCCAGCCCCGCCCCGTAACCCCGTCGCCTTGCACTTGCCTCCGCCCGGCCCCGCCGCCCTCCTCCGCCCGCCCGCCACCGCTCCCACCTTCGCCCTCCCGCCGCCCTCTGCCGCCCACCCCCACCTCCGCCCACCCACCAGGAGGGACAGGAGTTTTAGTACCGGGTGGGAACCCCACCAGGTACTTAAGGTCATCCATTAGTACCGGGTGGAGTCCTCCATCTGGTACTAAATGCCTCCACCCGGTACCAATGGGTGACCTTTAGTACCGGGTGGAGCCCCCACTCGGTACTAAAGGGGGTCACGGGGGGCTCCTCGGGGACTATCCGTTAGGTCCGATACTAGTGCTCATATTAGTACCGGGCCAAAATGCAAACGATATTGAGTCTTGGGACGAATGCTCAGTTTTACAGTAGTGGTCCGACATGTATGCTATCACCTCAGGGTCTTGTTGGACCACCTCAAGAACACGTGGAGATGAATAGAAACTGAGAATGAGACGTATGCAAAGATCTACCAAAAGAAAACAAAGATGAAATATGCTCTATACCTTGGAATGGGCCTCATTCCCTTCTACTCCTGATTCCCATTTAAAGAGCATTTTGCACTCATTCCGTTGGGTTTTGAATGGTGGGAATTAATTGAGCTCTCAAATTACCTTCCCCATACCGCTATGAAATTCTTATATATGCCCACGGACCAATCAAAAGAGAATTCAAATCCCCACGCACCGTGTGAGCTTTTGGAGAAAGGTGAGGATTCTACATCGACAACGTGCAATACTTTGAAATCACTGCCAACGACTAGGGTGAAAAGTCTCAGCAAAGCTTATCAAGGTAATAAGAGATGGATCATGATAGCCTCAGACTGAGACTTTTGCGAGAGAGCTGAATTAACAACACGAGTCTGCATCTGCATGTAATTGACTGTATCAAATAAACAATGAACAACGCAAATCGTGAACTAGTATATAATAAATCATATTTTAAATGAGGGCTATCATAGCATAGACTATTGTTCGGCCGTACATATAGTTCCAACTATAGTTTGATAATACTGGCTGGAACATCTGGAGCGCTTTAGCCGGTAGACACTTGATTAAGAATTAAGCCCCCTTTGGCCAAAGTCCAGGGTGGTGCAGTGTGTATTTCCAAGGGAAGAGAAATTGATATATAGGCCCCACCATCAACTAAACCCACTCCTTTCGATCTCAACAAAAAGCAAAACTGAGACCTCTCTTTCTCTCTCAATTGGTTGGTGAAGAAGAAGAAAAAGAAAGAGGCTAGAGGCCCCAATTATTTGTGTCCATATAGAGACATTATTGTGCACAAACATGGTCAGTATCTTCAGTGGCACCCTAGCTACAAGTCCAAGCCGGTCGTAGCAACCGGCTGATCGATTTGATGGATGTAGCCATGTAGGACAGGGGGTTCTTCCAAAGCTTGGGAACCTGCATGCATGCAGTCACGGCTGCATCTACGTGTCTCTGATTTAAACGGGCCCCCGGCCCCATGAACATGCGTGTGGCCTAACTTGTAAACAGGTGGGCTGGCATACGTAGCTGCATGCGTCACACTCCGCTATCTAGGCAAGACAAGATCGACGCACTGATCGATCGCTAGTTTGCGTGGCAACGCTCCACAGAATCAACGTGTCCGTATACCTCCGTCTCAAGTTATAGGTTCGTTTTAATTTTTCTAAATGTATAAATATTATTGTGAATCTGTGAAGCATGCGCTGTTACAGAAGTAGATGAAAAACGAGCTCCCAAGGCTGTATGTATAGTATGCGGGCCTTTTCCCCTTTCTGGAGATCGGGTTGGGGATCCGCCGGAATATTTTAATAGCAGCGAGATGGGTGTGCATGGAAGGAAATTCCCAGATGATGAGCAGTCTAGACGGGCAGGTTAATATATGCAAACCTTTTGCAAAAAGAAAGGCTGCATATGCACGCACTGTTCCAACAAACGTTTAATAGAATCATGGATGATGATACACTATCATGGATTCATGGATGTGTTATTTATATCATGCTTTATTTAGAACACAAATACTTGCACAACAAAAGAACGAAGGATTGTTGTATATATCCACTCATTGCTCAGCTCCAAAATTTTCTTGCTAATCAAATGCACCTCTTTTGTCGCGACTATGCCCGGCCCAGCAACCTTAAAGAGGATGGAATTCCCACCGGCAACGATGGCGGCCCAGCGCACTGAGCGCGATGGGCCACTTGTTGTTGCTGCTCCGCGCGAGTGGGCCGCGACGGGCCATTTCTTCCCGCTCGCATCGTTTCCCGGCAACCCGCCGCCGGCGACAGCGAGCACCACCACCACCTGCCGCCGGCCAGTCTTAAGCGAGCCACGGTGGCAACCCCCCCCCCTCCATGGTCAAACGGACGACCCGGCCTGACCTGGCATGAGCACAGTTTGGCTCGACATGTTTAGGTTCGTACAATGACCGTGCCATACCGTGTCGGGCCGTGTGGCGAAGAAGCGGCCCAGGCACGGCACGCTGCCTCCCGACGGGCCTTAACGGCCTCGCCGTGCTCGTGCTAGCCCGCGGGCACGGCATCAAACAATTCTTGTTCAAAATCAGATTTAACACAGCAATTCAAATTTCACAAGTTCAAAATCGAATGGACTATTGTGCTAACTACATCACAATTGTTACAAGTCATACATACACATGCCAATAACATAAACATATATGAATTCAAAAGAGTGCAATATTATTTTGAGTTGTTTGTTTTGCTGCCTCATTAAAATCCTTTGTAGGTAAAAACTCACACCTCGTGAGAAAAACCTACAAAGGAAAAAAGAGTATAGCATTACATTTAATCATCAAGATACAAGTTCTCAAATGATTCTTCAAGTTCTGGATCGTCCACGGTATGTTGCAGTCTTGAATCTCCTTACTCTCAATTCTTAATCAAAGCCAGCATCTCCACCATCTCAGGGGCCAGATGACGTCGCCGCTCCTCAATGATCCTACCAGTGGTACTAAATGCAGACTCGTAGAAACAAGCACAGACATAACATCCCTAACTAAGATAGAAAGAACAGGATATGATAACTTATGCTCATGCCACCAGTGCAATATGTTGAAGTGAACATCGTACTGGTTGACAGTGTCACTGTCTAGGTAGGCAAACAGTTCAGATGCAGCAGTAAGGGAGGTACCAGTACTAGCAGCCTGCAACAAAACACTTGCAGATGTTCTCCTAGATAGGAAGGAGGATGCAGAACCAGAACCCAGGCCAGTACCAAGGCTAGCAGCAACATAACCAGATGAAGTACCCTGATTACCAAAAATCTTACCCCAAGCGGTCTTTTTCTTACCTGTAGGTCCTGGCTATGTGGCCCTCTGCAACCTCACAGAATCAAACCTAACATCATATTTGGAAAAGATTGTAGACAATTCAACCCTTACATCAGTTAAGTAACAAGAATAATCATTTCCATTGAACGAAGACAATAGCCAAAGAACATTACTAAAACCTGTCATCTTAGCTTTAAGATCCAATATAAATGCAAAGGAATAAAGCATAGGTATATCACACTAATAATCTAAGTATTTAGACTTCATGGGTGCAACAATATTTTTGAGATCATCATCATACTCATAGGTACTAAGATGTCCAGCTATTTCAAGAACATAATACAATACTAATGAAGCAGTAGAATAATAAACACCATACAAAACAACAGTAGAATTATAAAACTGTTCAAGAAATAACAGAATCTTTTCAGCAACATACCAGTGTGTTTCTGTCAGGAGTGGCAGGTCTTCAACCAAAGGGTGCTGAGTGGTTATAAATATAGAAATTGTGTTCTTATGAGGCATTAGATGCTTGAGCATGATATAAGTTGAATTCCATCTTACATCCATGTCCAAAGCAAACTTACGAGGGCGAACACCAACAACAACGCAATAGGACTTGTATGCAGCAATATATTGGTTAGAAGAATTTAGGAATGAAATTGCAGTTCTAAATGCACTAAGCATAGGCTTGAAAAACATCAAGGCTAGCCTTAACAATAAGATTAATGATATGATAAGTACAACGCTGATGCAAAAATAGTTTTCCAATATAACCAAACAGTAAATGACTGAACCTACCAATGGCGGAAGTGTTTGCCAATGCATTATCCAATGTAACATAAAAGATCTTATCAGTTAAACCATAATCAGAAACAACATAAGTAATACGCTTAACAATATTATCAGTATTATGAGTTAATTAAACGAAGGTTTAAGATCATCTTATCTAGTTGCCAACCAGCATTCACATAATGAGCAACCACACTAAGGTAATCTTCCTTAGCATTACCAGACCATATGTTAGAGGTAAGAGCAATAGAGGAAACAGATTACAAAAAAGCCACAAGATTAGTACGACGCTCATCGAAATACTTACAAAAATCTCTGGTGGTGGTTTGCCTCGACACAGAAGTAAATCTAGGATTATGAGCAATCTGAATATACTCCTCAAATGCATCAGACTCACCAAAGTATAAAGGAAGATCTAGTATATCAATCAACCTACATAACTGGGTACGAGTAACATCAGCATTGTACTCCCGGAGATGGAGAGAGCCATCGGGATTGTACTTGAGTTGGGACTGAGCCATACGTGTAGCTCCTTGCAAGACTGGGCACCTTGGATGGTGCCTATGCAAGTGTCTAGTGCCACTAGAGGCAAAACTAGAATAGAGTTCCTTGCAATGGAGGCACCTAGCACCAGTTCTTACCCTCCTACCACTCTTTACCTCGTACAGTGGCTCAAAGTCGTCCCATACCTTAGAGGTGCAAGAATGACTCCTCTTGCTGCCCATACTCTCCGTTCCCGTCCCCGTCTCACCTCCAGCACCAGCAGCAGGCGGTGGTAGATCTCCATCACCGGGCTAATCATCGGCATCGGGGAGGGGGATGTTGACTAGTTCACGCTGATCCGCCTCCAAGTCAGACTCATCATCTCCGGTCTCCCCCATCGACCTCAACTCCTCGTTGTAGTAGGTTAGATAGTATGCCATTGGTGGCTCCCCGACTCCTCAGCAGGTGTGCACCGAAGACCTGCAGAGAGAGTGACACAGAGAAGCAGAGAAGCACGTTAGCATAGTAGATGAGAAGCAAAGAAGCACCAGAGTTTGGCTTACCTCATACTCGAGCGCATCCGGAGCACCGGAGTCGCCGTCGATGTCATCTATCCACCCACCAGAGAAGCACCAAAGTACGGTAGAGGAGAAGCAGAGAAGCACTGAAGCACGGTAGAGGCGAAGCAGAGAAGCACTAGAGTTTGGCTTACCTCTTCCTTGTGCGCACCTGGAGCACTAGCCACTAGAGACTGAGAGGGAGAAGAGGCGGCGTAGAGCTGACTCATCAAGAGGGAGGAGGAGGCGGATCTGCAAGGAGAGGAGCGGAGTCGACGAGGGAGGCAGCGTAGAGCCGACTCACCGATAGGGAGGAGGCGGCAGATCTGCAAGGAGAGGAGTAGAGTCGATAAGGGAAGCGGTGGATCTGCAATGAGGGAGCCAGGGAGGCGGTAGATTTGCGAGGGAAGGAGCGAAGTTGACGAGGGAGGGGGCAGATCTACGAGGGGATGAGCGAAGTCGATGAGGGAGGCCGAGAGGCGATACGGTGGCGGGCGAGGGAGGCGATACGGCGGGCGAGCGAGGGCCGATGGGAGGAGTTGATGAGGGAGGAGGAGGGGCAAGCGGCAAGCCGACAGCGGGCGAGGAGGCGGCGGATATGTGAGGGGAGGAGACGAGGAGTGGAGTCGAGGAGACAAAGGGAGGCGGAGGGGTGAGGGAACAGGGGAGGCGGCGGAATGGAGGTAGGGTTTGGGGTTGGGGGGGGCGGTCGCCGGCTAGTATATATATGGCCACGGAGGTGGGCCGAGCGGGCCTTAACAGGCTGGGCTGCCCGCTTAATTGTGACGGGCCAAATGGGTTGTGCCGTACCGAGCTAGCATGCGGGCTGAAAGAGCGACCCAGGCACGACCCGTGGTATGGGCTGGGCCAGCACGAGCACGACGGCCGCTGTGGCATGCCGCGTCTGGATCGGGCCAAAATCCCATGCTGTGGGCTAGCCCACGTGGCATGGGACATATGGCCAACTATATCCGCAACCAGCTTCTCTCCCCTACTCCAGATGTCAGCTTCTCCGCTCAGTCCAGTGGCCAATGACTCCCCATTTCCTATCCGCTTGAACGCAAGGATTAAGGTAGAACTTCCGGATCCAGTCCGCTTCTTCCTAACCATGGTTAGGCTCTCATGCTCATCCTTTCCCTTTTCTCCAAATTGTTTCCTTCCTTGCCGAGACCACCTGTATTCTATTTTTGGGATGCAGCAGGAAAGAGAAATGATACGGATGCCAGGCTATCCTTAAATCATGTTAGTATTCTAGAGATAGTTGAAGCAGGAATTGTTCGTATGAAATGCATATTTTTTAGGGAGTATAGTGGAAGTATGCTACAATTGAATCAAATGTGCTTCAAATATGAAAGTCTGGAATTAGAGTGTGCCCACATGGCCACATGTGACTGCACCTATCTTTCAACAGCTTCAAAATGAAGAAAATGTGGATGTAGAAGAAGACTAGGTGGAAGATGAGCCATTGAACCAGAGTGCAAGTTGTTCTAGGCTGCTAGCTAGCAGCTTATTGCTATTTATTATGTGCTAAATTTGAGATTTCCAGTATGTAATGTAATAGAACTTACGTAGTAGAACCTGGGAGCAACTTTCCTTTTAACAAATAGTAAAGTACATTCGCCTATTTGGTTTTATGGGAAAATGGCATCTAAGCATATCCGCATTGTCTTGAAACTAACTTATGTGTCCATATCGGTCTTGCATAGCTGCATACAGATTCTTCTGCTTACTGGGTGAACTGCTCTGGTTAATTTTCGCACCTGCACACTGTTCCCTACTACATTTCACACATATAATTAACCACTTCATTTTCTGCGGTTGAAGCTTGGATTCCTAAATCTTATGGCCTTGTTCATTTGGGCAAGCCTAAAATAGATATGAGTTCTCTAAAGACATCGATAAGAAAATTGTTCTAGATTTTTCATCATGGACTTTCAATGTTACTACATCGGTTGGAATCATCATGGTCTACAAAGCTTTAATGGCTCATGGATTTAGTTTTGGTATGTCTGTGCAGTGAAGAGTTATTTATCAATGGCTAGTCTATATTTCTTGTATTTGTGGCTATTGAGGGGTGTTATCTTTATTGTATCTTCGTGGGCTTTATTAGAGTTCAAACCGAATGCATATTTTTTTATTTTAAAAAGTTAAATCAGTGTTAACCTATTTGGCTTTGCTGAAAAAGGAAGTGGTGGTAATTCATGTACAATTTCCTTGGAGAGAGCATATTCAGAGAACTGACAGACATCTTATAAACTTTAGTGGGTTTAATGATGCTAATGCAAATTTCCTACACAATTTTATCTAAAGAAAAGGGATTCCGTGCTTATTATGAATGGTGTATACTCTTCTATCAATAAAATATTAATTGAAAATTAAATTTGTACCAAAATATCCACATTTTATTTGTTAATGAACAAAGAAAAATTGTAAAACCAACTTACATAGTTCTCTGACTTTCAGAGGTTCCTGCTGATCCTGAAACAGTGAAACCTATCCTCTTCTTACTGCTAACATTAAACTTCCTTGGCATAAATTGGTAACGTGTCTTTTGATGGTTTATTGCCTCTATGGAAGCAATAAACATGTTAACATTATTTAATATTTTGCAGTATGTTAGGTACTTGCAGATTCTACCATATTTTTGCACCTTCTCAACAAACTGTGAAATGAGAATTTGGATAACTGAGATTCTACTGTATTCCTTCCATTCCATTAATTACACTTTCTTCTTTGCAGCTACAACATTAACCAGGCTTCATTTTTTGACTACCACCTTGATGACTATCGTATTTTTGTGGTTAGGCCTGAGCCATCCCTCCCACTTACCGGTAACAGATCTGATTAAATTTGTCATATTTTCAAACTTGTCGATTTTTGGGATGAATGTGAGCTTGCTGTGGAATTATGTGGGCTTTTATCAGGTGAGTAAATATTTTCAGTAGCTAAACTAACGATAAATTGTTAACAAATAAATTCATTTTAATCTGTTGCTCAGATAACAAACCTGTGCATGATACCTGCATCATGTCTTCTGGAGGTTGTCTTTGACCATGTACATTATTCCCAGGACACAATGCTGAGCATAATGATTTTGCTTATAGGAGTTGCAATATGCACAATTACTGATGTCACTGTGAGAGCAAGAGGTCTTATTGCGGCTGTTCTAGCTATTGGGAGCATAGTTTTGTAACACTATGTAAGCCTGGCCACCTTAGTATACCGATTTCTTTTTTTGAAAGATCCTTAGTATATCGATTTCTTTGGCATGCTTCAAATCTTTCCAAGGAAAAGTATTTACATATGGCACTATAGTGACAGTGATGCTTGTTCATTGCAAAGTTATGTATAACTAGCAGTTACTGAATCATTTGTTGGTGTTGCTGCTGCTTTAGGATGTAGCTCCTTTGTTTACACATTGGAATACAGTTACTCCAGTAGTGTAAAATTCCATATAGCTACTGTTTCATGCCAGTACATGGTATCTACCATTTTTGTGAACTTTAAGACTTGATGCATGTCCTCATTATACTACTGCTTAATCTTTACAAGTTAACACTCCATTTCCCAGATATAGCATGTTTAATTTCTGTATTTACAGATAAAATGGTGATTAGCCTGCATTTAGCTGGTTGAGAATTTGCATTCGTGACAATGTGAAGATTTACAAGTTTATGGAGCACTTACAATGTGGCTGAAATTCCTCCATCTTTTTGCTTGACCTGTTAGTGATAACTTCTAGCAACTTGTAGCTTCATTGAAGTGCCATCCTTTGCTGCATCTGCATCAGAATTTTGGATTTAGAGCCTGTTTATTTGAGCTGCAGCTTTTGAGCTTTTCTGAGAATCTGCTACTAGCTTTTTGTTATGAAAAAACTAACACTAGCTTTTAGAATATGTGTTTAACTTTTTGAGCTCAGAAAGATAAGAAGAATTTTCTAGCTTCCCATATAAACTCAGCGAAAGCTGCACAAGAGATTCATTGTTTGTTTGAGCTTCCTGGTAGAAGCTGCCAGGAAGCTTAAACAAACATGCCCATGCCATCCTTAGCGTATTGATTCCCACATTCTGCAGTTTTTCCTCACACTCTCATGGTGTCAATCTGAGCCAATTCATCTGCATCGGCCGGTTTTCCGCTGTATCCTTCCAAGTCCTGTGCCACATGAAGACCGTTCTTGTTCTGTTCCTTGGGTTTCTCCTCTTTGGCAAGGAGGGCCTGCATCTTTTCTTGGGATGCTTCTCGCTGTTCTGGAATGATTTATGGTACGGGAATGCGTCAGCTAAACCAGGTGGCAAAGAGCGGGTAGCGTCCTGCCAGTGAGGGCTGTGAGTCTCAAAAGTTTAGAAGAAAAGACCGGCGCAGCTATAACAAAAGTGAAAAGCTTTGTGTTTACTGCACAAGCTAAACTCTTCTATCGTACTCCCTCCGTTTTAAATTGTTTTAAATTGTAGGTCCCTCCGTTTTAAATTGTAGATCATTTTAGCTCTTCTAAGTTCATATATAGATAGTATTATGCATTTAGACATTCACTATAGCTAGGTGCATAGCAAAAACTATGCACCTAGAAAAGCTAAAACGACCTACAATTTAGAATGGAGGGAGTAGATACTTTGCGATGTTATAGTTACATGCATACAGTACGATTTCATTTTTGACTCTGCGAATCATTTGTAGAGAGGGGAGCGTCAGATGTTTTACAAGACTTCAAGGCAGTTTATCAAATATAGTAAACTGTTTGCAAAGCATTCTGTATTCGGTGTGAGTATATGCTCAACACTTCGACTAAATTGCACAATGTGCAACGGGCACCTTTTCTGAAAAAACTTGAGTTCAGCATCAGTACAACTCGGACGTGCTCATCGGCGATGACTGTAACAGCCAACTGAAGTTCAACACTGTAACATTGTGTTCTGCAGGCTAAGAAGATTCTACGATGTTTAACGACTTGAGGCATCAGGGAGAGAAGACGGATGTTTGTGTTAGAGCTAATTTAGATGATGCGTCAGCATCAGGAACGAGCAATTGAGCCATCTATTCAATTCCACACGGACTCAGACGCAACGCTGTTAGAAACGCACAAGCTATAGATGTGTGAAGCAAATAGCGTCAGGATTCTCAAGTAGACAAGTACAGGCAACAAAATGACTTTGGAATTGTATCAAGCAGAATATTCATGCCTGACACAGATTGCGTTACAATTACTGCTTTGCATTTTTAAATACTCTCTCACGAGTTAAAGATAAGAGTGATAATTTTGACGACGTGGTCCTTGAAACAAAACGTCCACTTTAATTTCTAATAAGATATATTGCAAAATCATAGCAAAAATTGCATGAATGTGTGATTATAAAACTTATTTTTGTGACAAATCTAGCCATGATGTTTTTAAATATTTTTTTTGAGTAACGATGTTTTTAAATATTCAATCAATCTCACTGTACATAAAGTAACTGATGGTCAATTTTTTGATATATATTTTTTTTAGATGGCACTCCGCTTGCTCGCGTACGGACTAGCTCGGGCTGATCGCCGTGGTGCGGAGCTCTTCCTCCCCTTTCTCCCTGTCCATTCTCTCTGAAACTTCCTGCCACCAGTAATTTTTTGATATATTTTACTGCAAGCAACCAAAAATGTTATTCTTTTGTGACTAAAGGGAGTAGTGGTGTATGCTTATATAAAAAAATGTTTGGCTTTATTAGTTCATCTAAAAGAAGAATTCTGAATTTATATATCACTGGTTTTTCTGGTTCATGGCTTTTCCTATGTAGAGTGCTTGCTGCTTTTCCGTGCTTGCTACATTGACATGCTAAATCAAACCCTTTTCTTAATCACCACATGCACGAAATAGCTTGGGATTATATGTCAGAAAGTAGCATGGCACTAAATATTCATAAATCATAATTAGATGTAGTCAACTTGTTAGCTCCTTTTAGTTAAAAGTCATAACATATTGTTATAGGGCTGGCTAGTGTATTTCACACTCCGTTTTTAGAAAAAAAAAGGGGCAAAGCTACCTATGGGATTTCTCTTGATGCTTATAAAATAGGCAATCTTGATCGATTGCCTTAACTTGCATGCCATGTTCATTTGACTGAGGTGGCTAGCTAGCTTGTGATTTGAAAAAGGTTGCATCAATTTAGCGTAGCCTGTCGGGTTTCTGCCCAGCCATTGCACCATTTCATGCAATACCTAAGAGCTAGCGGTTAGATGAAGCATCTATTATTCATGACAATAGGTGAGAAAATTGGGACAGCTCTCCAAGACGATCCACTGGAGTCATAGTCCCAAACAACGTGAATTAATTTAACATCCCATATAAATAGTTAGGACACACATGATGATCATGGACGATGCTCGCTATGTGAATCAACATTTGACTCCATGGAATGTGTGGTTGTTGTTGGTGGTGGTTACCAAGCGATAACACGTTAGCACCACATCATGGAAGAAGGCTACTGCGGATTGCACAGTTCAGGGGATGTCAACTGATTAATGAGAGTGATGAAGCATGTGCGGAGATAGATTTAAGGGTTGGATGTTCTTATAAGATCGTGTAAAAAACAGACACCGTTAGGAGAATGATACCCTTTATTATTAAATGGATAAAAAAGATACATTAGTTGACTGTAAAATTGCTATTGCTATTGCTATTGCATAAGCTAAAGTCAAAGAGACGCGTGAATTTCATCCCAAACTTTAGTAAATATGACATCTCTAGGAGTTGCTACAGATTCCTAGCGAATCCAAGTGTTCGACATGACATCAAATTGAAAACTTAGATGGAGTCTAATTTGTTAACTATCTTTTAGGTGACGGAAATAAAAAACAAATTTCATGTCACCTCACCTGAAAACAGAGTTTATGCATGTAGACAATTCGGAAGGCAGACATGACAGCATTTTCTTGTCACCTTACTTAGAACGAAATCACGGCGATTTAACCAAGAAAGAGGGCAAATACTTAATTACTCCCCGCACGGCGCTTCCCCCCACTCCGGCCCGCATCGCGCAGCCCGCGCCACCTGACCGCCTCTCCCTCGCCGGCAACCCGCAGCGCAGCGGCGACCGGCGACGGCGAGCGCCTCCATCACCTGCCGGCGGCGAGTCGTCGGCGAGCCGCAGTGAGTTCCTCCTCCCCTTTTCTCCTGCCCCCTGCTCTTCCTTCTTCTCTTCCTCAAGCCCGGCCTCCTCGCCCCGCTCCGCAACCACCTCCTCTCCTATTCCAGATGCCGCAGCCTCCGCTCAGCCCAGCTTTACCCCACCTTGCAGATCCAGTGGCGACCCCTTGTCCTCTAGCCGCGTGATCTCAAGGAACAACTTCCAGATCCACTCCGCTTCTCCCAAGCTACGGTTAGCCTCGCGTGCTTCTCCTTCCCCCTTTCTCCAGATCGCTACCCTCCTGCCGAAACCACCGGTCTTCTGTTTTAGGATGCTGCAGGAAATGATCTGTATTGCTATGCCATTGTGGAATCATGCCAATATTCTAGAGAGAGTGGGAGGATGAATTGTGTGATTCAAATGCAAGTATTGTTCTCGGCAGTACAATGGAAGCCATGCCAGAGTTGAATCACATTTTCTTCAAATGTCAGTCTGGAATTAGAGTGCGCTCACATGTGACAGTACTTATGCTTCAACAGCTTCAAAATGAAGGAAATAAGGATGAAGAAGAAGCCTAGGTGGAGAATGAACCAGAGTGCAAACTGTGTTAGTTATTAGCTTATTGCTAGTCATTATGCACTTTACTAGTATACCCGAAAGTTGAGACTTCCTTCCAGTATGCTATGTAATAGAACTTAAATAGAATATAGGATCAACTTATTGCTGTTTCTTTTAAATAGTAAAGCGTATCCGAGTATTGGGTTTCCTGGGAAAATATCATAACCTGATATCCTCGTCGTTTTATCCGTATCCGTGTCAGTGTCGCATAGCTGCACAAAGATACTTCTGCGTACTGGGTGAACTGCTCTGGTTAATTTTCGTACTGGTGCTCTGTTCTCTAATACACATACGCACGTATACAATGATTATTCTCTTCATTTTCTGCAGTTCAAGCTTGGATTCCTGAATCTTATGGCTTCATTCCTTTGGAGATTGTAATTCAGCAAGCTTTATATTGAATTTGTGAAAATAGAGATGAGTTCTCTGAAGAAATCCGACAAGAAAGCTGCCCTGGATTTCGCAGCATGGAGTTTCAATGTTACTACATCAGTTGGAATCATCATGGTCAACAAAGCTTTAATGGCTACTCATGGATTTAGTTTCGGTATGTCTGTGGTTTAGTGAAGATTTATTTATCCAATCTCTAAATGAGTGGTGTTGTCTGGTGCTGTATCTTCTTATGCATTTATTGGAGTTTGTACTGAATTGTATGCATATTTTCTGTTTTTTTAAAAAACAAATTAGTCCTGTCCTGTTTTGGTTTTCCTGGAAAAAAGTGAGGTTGGGTCTAAATTATTTGTGGTATAATTTCCTTAGAGAGAACTGACAATTATCTTATGAACTATTAGTGGCTTTAAGTTTTAACATTGCTACTGCAATATTTAAATTTATTTAAAGAAAAGGGATTCCTCCCTTAATACGAATGCTGTATGCTCTTTTGTCAATAAGACTTTATTTTCAACTGCAAATGCCTTTGTTAATGAGCGAAGAATAATTGTAAAACAAACTTATAAAGTGCTCCAACTAGCAGAGGCTCCTACTGAACCTAAAATGCTAAAGCCTATTTCTAGCTGCTAAGACTAAACTTTCTTGGCATAAATTGGTAATGTGTCTTTTGACGGTTAATGGCCTCTATGGAAGCAATATACCATGTTAGCATTATTTAATTTCTTGCAGTATGTTAGGTAGTTGCAGATTCTACAATATGTCTGCACCTTCTCAACAAACTGTGAATGGTATATCTCCTTCCATGCCATTAATTACATTTTCTTCTTTGCAGCCACAACTTTAACCGGGCTTCATTTTGTGACTACCACCTTGATGACTATCGTATTTCGGTGGTTAGGTCTGAGCCAGCCTTCCCACTTGCCGCTAGCAGATCTGATTAAATTTGTCATATTTTCAAACTTGTCGATTGTTGGGATGAATGTGAGCTTGATGTGGAACTCTGTGGGCTTTTATCAGGTTAGTGTATTTTTAGCAGCTATCCTCTGTGACTTTGAATTGTTAATAACTGAATCCATTCTATTCCCTCGTTCAGATAGCAAAGCTGTGCATGATACCTGCATCATGTCTTCTGGAGGTTGTCTTTGATCATGTACATTATTCCCGGGACACAAAGCTGAGCATAATGGTTGTGCTCATAGGAGTTGCAGTCTGCACAGTCACTGATGTCAGTGTGAATGCAAGAGGCCTAATTGCGGCTGTTATAGCTGTTTGGAGCACAGCTTTGCAGCAATATGTAAGTATGACCACCTTAGTGTATTGATTACTTATATGCTGAATTGACACTAAGCGAGAGCAATTGTGATTGCGTGGAATAATAGATTGATTAGGTCATACAAGGGTACAAGTATATATAGGGCATCCCTGAGAGAGGTTTATAGAATCAGAACCAATCTCATGGATATCATGCCTATCCTAACCAACGGGCCACGGCAGATGGCCAGCCCTAGCCCTGGCGTTACAACGCCTCAGGGCCTACACGCACACAGCACATACACATATCTAACACTAAGATTGCTTGCTATGTCTGCTTCTGTTTGCAATTAGCTGCAAGTTTTTTTTTTCATACTTCAAACCTTTCAAAGGACAATGTATTGAAATATGGCTTATGGCACGATAGTTACATTGATGCTCATTTACTGCAAAGTTATGAGTAATTAGCAGCTACTGAATCATTCATTGGTGTTGACGCTGCTGAATGTAGCTCCTTTGTTTAGACATTAGGATATAGCTACTCTAGAACTCTAAAAATTCAGATATAGCTACTCACCATGCCAATACTTGGTATTTGACAGTTTTGAACTGTAAGACTTGATGCAATGTCCTCGTTATATCACTGCTTAATCTTACAAGTTATCACTCCATTTCCGAAATATGGAACATTCAATTTCATTTAATATCATAACTTTGTCATTTTTTCAACTATATGACTGCCCTTGCTGCCTTAAATTTTCAGTAATCATCTATTGCACTGCATATGTACTTTGGTCCTGTCATAGTGTCATATACCTTTATTTTAGAGGCTACAATTTTTATTCTTTTCTACGTTCTGCTTGTTTTGCAGTATGTTCATTTTCTCCAGAGGAAGTACTCACTGAACTCATTCAATCTCCTGGGCCACACTGCTCCAGCCCAGGCAGGATCCCTCCTGCTAGTGGGACCATTTGTAGATTTCTTGTTGACAGGCAAAAGGGTGGACCACTTCAATTTCTCATCTCTTGCTCTGGTAAGTGAAATTTCCTAACATTGTTTTTATTTCTGTGATCATATGACAATTTATGCTGCTGCTTCTCTATGCATAATTCATCTTCCTGTTTACTTAGTGATAAACATGTGATTATCCTGCATTAAGCTGGTTGAGAATTTGTAATAGTGCCCATGTGACGGTTCATAAGTTTATGGAGCAGTTATATTGTGGCTCAAATTCCTCCATCATTCTGCTTGGCTTGTTAGCAATAACTTCTAGCAACTCTGGCTTCATTCAAATGTCATCCTTTGCTGCATCAGAATGTTTTATTCGAATGCCATCCTTACCATATTGTTGCCCTCATTCTGCAGTTTTTCCTCACGCTCTCATGTTTCATTGCCATCGGTGTCAACCTGAGCCAATTCATCTGCATTGGCCGGTTTTCTGCTGTATCCTTCCAAGTCCTGGGCCACATGAAGACTGTTCTTGTTCTGTCCCTCGGGTTTCTCTTTTTTGGCAAGGAGGGCCTGAATCTTCAGGTAGTTCTTGGGATGGTCCTTGCTGTTCTCGGAATGATATGGTATGGGAACGCGTCAGCTAAACCAGGTGGCAAAGAGCGGCGTAGTATATTGCCAGTGAGGTCTGCAAGTCTCAAGGGAAGTTCAGAAGAAAAGGCCGGTGCTGAGAAATAGTCTTGCTATCTCACTCCATTTGAGAGAACCATTTTTTCTTCGAGGTTAAATTTCTGGTGGAGCAAGCACCGCAGAAGTGGAAAGCTTCATGTTTACTGCAGGAGCTGAATTCTTTGTGTCTAGAAACTCTTATAGGTATACAGTACGACTTCATTTTTGACTCTGAATCATTTGCAGCGAGTGAAATGACATGTTTTACAAGACTTGAGGACGGGGTTTTACCAAATATAGTGTAATTGTTTGCGAAACATTGACTTCTGTATTTCATGTGAATTTGTGCTGAGCCTATTACCTTTCTTGGCTACTCCAAACTGACGAACTTGACCTCATCTGGTCTTTACAAACGAGCCCATTGCTGAATGTTCAGGAATCAGGATAAGGCGATGATGAATCATGTAGTACCAAGGCTATCCAATTGAATTAACATTGGCATTATGATAATGCGAATTTAGGGCAGTCCCAATAGGATATCGATGATAGTTTCTATTCCTCTTAATTGTCATGCTAATTAAGCAATTTGTTGATGTGGCAGTAGATTTATTATGGAGAGAGAAACTATTTCCCTGAAGAGAAAACCAAGTTCTCATGCATACCGATGGGCCAAGAAATCAGCGGATCTGCATTGAGAAGAAATCAGTGAATCTGCGTTGAGGAGACATAAGTAGTTTCTTCTTGCTTACTGCCGAATCCTTTGCGCTTGCACCGCTGTTACCCATCACTCGAGCTCTTTTACATGATGCATAGATGATCTGGTACTAGAAGGGAGAATGATTAGTTGGATTTTTGTTTAGACTCTAGATAAAGGGGGTGTTTGGGAGGCATGTGCTAAATTTTAGCACCTGCTATCCAAACACCCCAAAAAAATTGCATTGTGAAGGATGATTTTATGATACAATTAGACTATGGAAACTACGATGGTTTCTCCAAGTGGGTGCCCTTGCACATGCACATTCTTTTTTGCTAAAACTTTGATTAAATGTGATGGAACATGCGTAGTGACGCGCCGCGCCAGCCTGGCTGTCTGCCATTGCCCTCCATTGGTTGCACAGCATACGCGCATAACTGCTACGTGAGCTTCTTTTTTTTAACGGACAAATTTTATTACATTCAGGTCCTCACTTCTCTTCCACGTTTCTGGTGAACTCCTCTAGCTAACAAGTGGGCAGTGGAGAACCTTTTAGGACGCGTTTGACACCTCACAATTTCATTTTCTCGTGACTCTCAACTACTCCCTTCGTTTCAAATTATATGTCGTTTTGATTTTTCTTAATTCATATCTAGATGCATAATAATATCTACGAATATAGAAAAAACCAAAACGACCTACATTTCAAAATGGAGGGAGTAGAACTTTACATTTCGATTTTGTTACTGTTTGATTGGTGAATAGAAAACTATATACCATATGATATGGAAAGTAGATAAATATGCATGCCATTTTTACTACACTTTTGTAATGATATTCCTTTTGCTTCCATGTGGATCCATATTTCTTTCTGAGGATGTGGGTAGCGAGCTCACATCCACTCCAGTACTCGACCGCGGACAGCAGCCACAGAATAGATCAGCCGTTCATTTTTCTCCCTTCATTCTGTTCCTAACGGTGGCTAACGGCCTAAACAGTCTCGTCCCTCACCATCTCCTCAACCAAACACAAAACTAGGATGGACTTATTCCTGTGACCAAACACGAAATTAGACCAAACACGAAATTAGGATGATCCCAACCGACCTTGTCCCAGAACCAAACAAAACCAAACACATGCTACCTGTCGTTGGACACAAGTAGTAATTGCAAGCCAGCAAATAAGAGTACCAAGACAAATGATTCAGCTCCAATAAATCGTGCTATAAACCTGTACAGGCTCTTCATACATGAAACCTCAAAAACAAATGGGGGTGCGCAGATAGTGAAAACATAACAGATCAACAGGACATAATAATATCAGTACAATTTTGATCTTTCCATAAGATCTGTTTATTGCCACAAAAACATGCACTCAACATGTTACCACCATACAATAAGATTTTTGAGTATTGGAAAGGGAAACCACATAAGCACCAGCAACCCATGACTTTGCATAGAATGCGACCAGACTTTGAAGTCAGATTCCTGCTTGCTCACCAAACAACTACAAATCATAACATTAACAGCAGTAAAACAAATCCAAATCTCATTTAATCAAAGGACCAATCTCAGTTCTTCTCTGACCTGAGGTTCAGAAAACATGTTGCTTTCCCCACAAATAGAAGAACAATTATGAGGCTTCAAAGAGCAATGTAGCACAGGTGTACATCCCGTTCCAACTAGGCTATGATTTATTCCGTATGATCCTCAGCAAAAAAAAAAAAAAAACAGAGAGAGAGAGGGGGGAAAAGCAAAACATGGTCTACTTTTACGCTGAGACGGAGATCGATAAGTCATAGAGCAATTTACATATCATTTTAAGTCAATTTTATTTCCTGAAAATATCTACATACATTGATATATGTCATTGTGATATAAGCTATAGAAGTAACACAAGTCAAAATGGAATTGTCACACAATATAAAGATTGCATATGAACTTGAACTAGGTCAACTAGTTATATTTTGTGTCCTAAGCTCGAATGTAACTGGGGAGCAGCTTAACAATTAACTGCAAAGGCCAACTTGGATGTTCAAAATTGGTCTTCATGGCAAGAGACTGTTATTACTCTTCTAATCAATCCAAAATGTGCACATACACTTCTAATATCTCTGGTACATACTACCAATTTTAGATAGATCAACTGCAAAAACTGAAATATAGACTGAAAAAAGGGTTAACAGGTGACAAGCTATGAAGAAATATAAAAATATATACTGGTCCAGAAATGTGCCCATAAATAAAAAACTAGATGCTAAGATGCTCATGGGTATTCTCTGCAAATTGCAGAGGCTTTCTGATCATGTGATTTCTATCACATCTATTGGAGAATAATAATTGTGCCATACAAGGTTCTAAATAGCTAGCTATAGGTTCTATGTAGCTAACGATAGTTCCTATTGCCACTATACGTGGTACGGCGTATTTTGGAACCTCCCGCTATGCCCCTACAAACGCTATCTAAAACCATGGTGCCATAAGAATCAATGACAGGGTTATTGAGATGGGGCCAGGAGAAAAAGTTGTTTACAACCAAAAAAATAGGTGCATATCAACAGTGTCACCGGTGTGTGAACAGATAGCATCACAAGCTTCAACCTAACATACCATCCAGGAAAATTTTGCTAGCACACCGCATGATGTACAAACTTCACAAATCATGTTGGAGCACAACACCTATCTGCTATCACCAGGTATTTTACCTCCCCTCAAAAGGGAACACATGGTGTGACTATACGTGGAATACCCCCCAGAAAGCAAAAACTGTACATACAACATTGTTGAGTTCTCTTTTCCTCATCTGAATCATGTGCCATCCTAGCAAGGTTAGAAGATCAAGAGAACTACAAAAACATCTACTGCACCAAGGCAAGTAGTGTGTCATCAATGACCTCTATGAGGCATGAAATATACCTCTCCTCATGTGTTGATGAACCAAGCAGCCACAACCAGCTGGCCACTACCTAAATCCATCAATAGCAGCTGCCACATCCTCCAGTCCAAACTGACGACCCCCCAGCCGCACCTCCTTACACCTTGCCGCAAAGTAGAACAACAGCCACACCACCATGAAGTAGACCTCCGCAATTGCATGGAGAAATCCACCAAGAACCTTTCCACCAAATGTCACCATGATGAGCCGCCCCATGCTGCCACACACAACTGTTTCCCAACACTTGAGCAATGTGGCATCGGTTGCCATCAGAGACACAAGATAGCACCCTTCCTTCACAGCATTGCGCCCAGGTGGCCGCGGATCACGGTCCATGACAACCACCCATGGCACCACAGTGAACAATACCGAGACGACTGCATCAAGCACAGCCCATGCGACAAAGAAACCGTCAAGCTCTGGGCCTGCAACTGCCGCAGCAAGCCATGGATTGACGGACGCCGAGAATGGCATGAGCTTGGCAACCACAAAGAGCCTGAAAAGTTGGGCCTGGTCGTGCACATCGGCAAAGAACCAGAGGCAGAGCATCTGGACTACGGCATCCCGTGTCGCCCACCGGAGGAACGCGAACCCAGTGAGCCGCCTAGCACCCCTGGCAACGCCGGCAAGGAGGAAACCTCGCCGCCGCCCGTGCACGTGCCGCCTTGCGACGGACGCAAACACTGCGCCCAGCGCGGCGGAGTGCACGGCGATGTACCCGAGGATCGCGAGAACGTGTGCGGAGGAGAGCAGCGCAAGGAGGTGGATGATGGCCGCCGCGTCGCGCCGGGTCAAGTCTAGCAAGCGGAGCTCGTTGCCCCGCAGCGAGGCGGGCTTCGGCGGCGCCGTCTCGTTGTGGACGGCGAGGAAGAAGGGGGAGGCGGAAGCGGGGATCGGGTTGGGGAGCGGCACCGGGTAGGGTTTGGGCGCGGAGGAGTATGATGTGAATAGAACATGGTGGAAGGAAGCGTTGTGGCGTCGAGAGGGGGATGAGGCCGCGGGATCGAGGGGGCCGACCAGGACATCGTCGTCGGAGAGGGAGGACGACGGGGATGTGAACGGGGAGCGGCGCCGCGGGAGATGGTGCGGGGGAGGCGGCGGCGATGGCGGGCTGGGAGGGGAGAGGCGGGCGAGGAGAGAGCGGAGGGCCGGGTCGCGGTCGGCGAAGGAGGCGAGGCGGAGCGTGCCGGCGAGGAGCGCGGCGCGGAAAAGGAGGAGGAGGAGCGCCGCGAGGAGGAGGGGCGGGAGCGAGGCAGGGTGGAAGAGGTGCCCTGCAGCACGGCGAAGGATGCGGCCGCCCGTGCGCGCGTCCAAGCTCGCCGGCGGAGGATGCGGTGCGGGGGCGGCGGCCGGCATGGCGGGTCGTGACGGTGGATCGGCGAGGTGGGGGAATGGGGAATTTGGCCACGCGGAGGTTGACGCGCGCGTGACGAAGGCCGAAGGGGACCGGAGACGTGGGTTTGGGCTTGGGCTTGATGTTGCCATTATTTGGGCTTGTTTTGCTGGTTGAGAGCGAAACTTGGGCTGTTTTATAGTCTTGTAGTCCACGGACGATGAGATCTTAGGAATGCGCTCACTTAAAAACATAAAATAAAATTCTCCAAAAAATATAAAATAAAATCTTCACACACAGGAATGAATCACATAGTAACTGCAAAAATTGGTTAGTAAATCAGCCAGTGAAGTGTTACCAAATTGGCATGTGTTCATAACATCTCTTTATGCAATTAGAAAGGATTGCTAAGTAATGATTATAAGCGTGTTAGGATCAATTAATTACAATGTTTTTCATGTTTTATCTTTTTAAGACTCTGCTCGGTTGAGCTAAATTCGGCTTGCTGTGGCTGCAGCTGCAACAGCCAGCCGCTCAGCTTAGCGCAGCCAAACAGCACTAGCCATCCTCATCTTCTGCCTAAACAAAAGATCTCCTCTAACCTTGCGTACCCAGAAATCAAATTGCCTGTAGCACTGCTGCAGCCGCTATAGTAGTTGGGAGGCTGGCTCCTGCAGCTGCAGCGCTGCGCAGCCAACACATCGGATCAAGCTATTTATATCTAAGGATCCAATCCACACTACATATTTTATATGAACAGCCCACATGAAAATCACCATATTGCTTGATTGTTGTGCTTTCGCTCTTAGATCACGCAGCAAGGCAAACCATCGAACTAGCCACTAAACAGAGCAACCCAATGCCACTGTAACCACACGAAGAGCCATGGACGAAACAAATAGAGCGTACTAACAATTTGACATCAGTCAAAAAGTAATCCAGTTGCAACTACAAGATCTGAACATCTAGCAAGAAGCAGCTGAGACAAATATGTGGACATGACCCAGAACAACGCTACTAATCTGCAAAACAATCTTGAATTCTGAAGACTTCACTGCCACTTCAGTATAACTTCCTCTGCAGGGCTCCAGGGTCAGTTCCTAGCCCACAAAATAATGCACAGCAGCATTGCTAATTGTGTCCCTTTTTGATTATGCATAACAAAAGTTTCCTATTATAATCCAATTTAAGATATAAAAACACACGACACGAGGCGTAAGATATAATTAAATTTATGCAGCTCAGGTAACACTTGAGCTCCTACAGCATTTTAACATGCTAAAAGAATAAGACTTGAACTGGACAAGTCTGATGTGCTTCCTTTGGGTAATAAGCAATGATGCCTCTGATCATGTACAGGCATTACAAGGCAGCATGCAGAACAAGTGTGACAACAGTTCACAGTCATGACTCATGAGTCACTCATTAAGCTGAATCCACCAACACATGCATGAGCTTAAGAGTTGGCACACCAGAACAACGTGATATATAATAGAAACTGAACATGTAGCAAACACTAAGCCAACATACTCAAATCATCCATATGTTTCACACGATTTTACTATCCATGCCAGTAAATATACGCATAAAGCATCCTCTCTCACTTTCTCAACCCCTAGTTCACTCCACCACTACCACTGCAGTCAGATCAGGCTATCACGGATACTAGTTCCAAATGTGCAAGGTGGTGTTCCTTCCTGAAATCACCGAACGCCTAACTGTCACTGGACGACCCAATGACAGTGATGTCCGCCTTCAGAATACAGTTCTATCCCACAAGATAACCTCTTGACTGATCCTTGAATGTGTTCAGAGCCATAAAGTTAGACCATCCCCATCCAAGGTTGCTTTCAAATGTGAACACAAAGCGACCTTCAGTTGTGATGAGGTAATAATGTCAATTATGTCATCACTGTTCGTTTCAAAAAAAAGAAGTGATCTCATCACCAAGCAGGAGGTAGCACTATCACTAGCTAATCGATTTAACAACGCACTGATATATAGATTTTAGGTAGAGCTGAACCTCTAACAGTGAAGTGCCGTCCATACTTCTGGCCCAGGATGCACAGGGCCAGTTCAATCATCATCCTAGGCTCAGGATCAAGGAGCTCCTTGGGGTCATGCAGCTGTAAGTACAGGGAAAGTGAGTTGGTGCTGTACTGATCACCAAGTGGATGCATCTTGATGTGCCTGAGACAGAAGAATGATCTGTTATGACCATTTATACTCAATAAGAAAAGAGGGAAAGAATGTGATTCTAGGCTTATTGCAAGAAAAAAGTATATATGGGTTAGTTAACAGACTGTTACAAATCATCGCCTCCCTGAAGACAAACTAGCACTAGAGCCCTGAAGACATACTAGCACTAGAGCTTTTGGCTCATGCTTAGATATCAGTACATAATTTAACTGGGATATTGGATAATGAAGGGAGCTTGTGTTGCTCAAAACCAGTACAAATGTACAATAGAATACCCACCAATAATGTTGGGGGCATAAACAATTTCTACCACTCTGAACCTTCTAGGCCGCATGAACTTATCATTCTAACTTAATAATTAAGTTGAAGGATACATGCACACTGAACTGAAGGATTGTATGCATATTATGGTATGGACAAATTTCACTGGAACAATAAGATGCATACCATTTATGTCCGCCAACTTCAAATGCAGGATAATGACTGGGTGCTTCAATTCAAGGTAGTTGTTCATGGTCCAGGTATAGTTCCCTTTGACGAAATCCTTCTTCTGGAGGAAGAGGTTCTGAACTGTGGTAGGCTTTTCAGAAATCACAACAGGCATATTTTTAGGAGAAGAGACATCTGCTTTTAATATCCTCGCACCAAAGACACAGCTATCATCAGCCAGATAATCAGATGATTTTAGTAATTTTCCAAGACGAATCAAGCACATTTCTTTGAGTGTGTCTTCTTGACATTGAAGCTGCAGCTAGCTGCCCAGAGGTGACAGTATTAGAGAAACACTGCTATGAACTTTTAACCTACAAATGGCCCAATAACAATATGACCTGCTTCTGCTCCTAGCTAACCATTTATTTTAGAAAAACAGTTAATAACTTTTGCGCACTGTAAATACAGAATGATCAGAATAAGAAGATTGACATATATGTGTACTCTCAAATATTGAACAAATTATACAGCATGGACGAATAAGGAATTCCAGCTGTAATAACATAAATGTGCTAGAAAAACCAAGTTGAAGAAACTACCTTTTCCCCCATAGTAGGTTCCACTTGAATGGTTGTACATTGACAACTCAAACACAGCATTCATAATCTGGCCTGGCTTCAAGCCGGTTCGGCTTCTAGCTAGATCAAGAGCAAAATACACAATTCCATCACCGGATTTTTATGCACTGGGGTCAAGTGAAGGAACCTGATAAGTGAATTAATTAGCAGATAACCAACTCAATCTAGAAGTCTAGAATTCAAGGACGAAGTAACGAACAAAGACACACCACTTAATATCCGCAGCAGTGAAAAAGAGCAGAATTGGCTGGCCCTCTGAAGTAGAGATGAGAAACCATAAACCTTCCATTCCAAAACCGGATCACAGGTCGTTCCCAGCAGCGCAGGAGCTGATAACAATACAAGAGCAATTAACCAAAATTATAGAAGACAAGGACAAAATGAGAGTGAGAAGGTTAAGGTGTATATTTGCAGTCCAAATAAACAAAATACAAATTTCATCAAGGGGATATGGAAAGAAGACGAATAGTTCTCCGTGTAGCGAAAATTGCATAGCATTCATTTTCCAACTATCTGAATGAAACAGCAAGCATAACTGTTATTTGATGGTCGGTTGTTTCACTAAACAGATTAAAATATACATCAAACCTGCTGTTACATGGCATAGTAGATTAATGCTTCTTTTTGTAGGCTAAAAGATAGGACAAATTAAAAAGTCAAGCATGGTTTTTTTTCCTATGCAGCCCTGTAATAGTTCATTTCCAATAAGAAACAGTACAAGCCATTATTTTTTTTGAACGAACGGGCACAAGACGGTGCCTATTTCATTGATAAAGGGGATAGTTACCGTCAGCTAACCGGCAAAATCAATCAATAAATAAAAACCTATACAGGGGATTGCTTAAAATTGTGCTAGCAGGCCTACCAGGCTTTTCGCCCCGGCCAAAATCCACATGCTCGCTGAACTCTTAATAATTTTTGCCAAAATTGACGGTACTGATGATTCCTGGTGCTGGAATATTCTTGAGTTCCTTTCGTTCCATACTTCCCAAATGATCAGTAGCGTTATGCTACATTTCTCCTTTCGTGAAATTCCTAGCATTGATGTGATGTTAGACCACCATTCTAGGCACGTCGTACTCTGCGGCCATTCCTCCGGGGCAAGCTTCTCCTGTGAGATCTAGGAGGCCACATGCGTCCATGTGCGTTTGGTGAATCTGCATTTTACTAGTAGATGGTGCGCCGTCTCCATCGTACATCTGCACAGAGGGCAAGTCGGGGTGTGGTCCCATCCTCGTCTTGCTAGCCTATTTGACAACCAAACCCTGTTCTGCAGAATTAGTCACATGAAGAATTTGTACTTAGGTGGGGCCCACATATGCCAGACGCTTGCCAGCTTGGGTGCCTTGGTGCACCCGATGAATTGTGCCTTATAGGCTGATGCCGCTGTGTACCGATCGCTTTGCGTGAGTTTCTAAGTAATGCTGTCTTCCTGCAGAGGTTTTAACTCATATGGTCGTATTAGTGTGGCAAACTCACTTAGGTTTGTTGTAGTGAAGCCCGAGCGGTAGTTGAGGTCTCTAATCCAGTTGTTGTTGTGTAGCGCTTCGGCCACCGTCCTCTTTTTCTTCTTTGTCCTGGTGTAAAGTCCAGGGGCGATGTCTTTTGGCCGTCTTCCTTGTATCCACGCATCGTGCCAGAAGCGTGTCCGCTCACTGTTTCCGAGATTGATTGTCGTACATGTGGCAAAGAGTAGTCTGTCTTTATCGTCACATGGTGTTTCAGTTCTGACTCACGTCTTATCCAGGGAAACCCATTCATGCCGTAGTCTTCTGATGCGCAGTGCCCTTGCAAATTTGTCGAAGTTCAAGCCATTATTCACTTTCTACATACTGTGACGTGGATAAAAATAAGCATAGCTGGTAGGAGGTAAATGTATCAACACGACCTAGGTGCTACTTTTTCTTATGTGCAGAAACCAAATATCTGCGCTATGAATGTTGAAGAATTGGAGTTCCATCTTTACCAGACCCATTTCCACCCAGGGAATTGTCCCAATGTCATCAAGATTGAGCTCATAGTAAGAAAGATATGAATCTAAAATAGAAATCAACCAACAGCACTGTGTAAAAGTAGCGACCAACGTTCTAGCATAACAATTAATTCGAGAAACAAGCAAACAGAGTTAAAAAGAATCCTTACGAGCGCCAGTGATGCAAGAGTTGCCCATGGCTGTACCACGTCCTCTTCCCAGCAATCCCCTGCAAGTAAAATACTAAAATCAATTTCCGAATTCAGAAGACAGGAACTTGTTGCCCTTCAAAGTAGCGCAAATCTCAGCCGAGTAGTTTCCATGGGTTATCAAAAAATCTTGCAAGAGAAAGAAAGGTGAGGTCATGAGGTAAAACCCCACTTCCAACACAGGCAGATCAAAACTTTAAAAGAAACGAACTTTACTCTCGAGTAATGAGCAGAGCCTCAAGAAGAAAGTGAAGAAGTTGCGGCGCCGAAAGCCCTAAAAAAACGGGTAGTTACACCACAAGATGTTCAAGTTCTTTCTCTCCCCTTTCTTCTATATGCCAAATATGTGTTCTTGCAAACCACAACCGCAATACAAGCTATACCAAAGGAGCAGACTTCGCTATGAATCAGGAGATGAGAAGAGGAAGAGGGGATCCGGAGAGATGGAGCACACGCACGCACCTGGCAAGGGAATGCTTTCCTCGCGCAGTTTGGAGGACCTGGAGCAAGGGAAAGGGGGTTTTATGCTTGCAAGAGCAGAGGGAGCGCGGCTTTGACAGTGTGGACGCTTCTATTTTTCTCGTGAACAAGGAGGGGTTAAAATTGTCATTTGGGCATGAAGTTATGCAGCTGAGGACAGGTTGTGGTCCAGTGCCATTGGATGGAGGCTACACAGTTAGGTGGATGGGAGAGAAAAATGAGAATTTTGGGGAAAAAAACACTGTGAAGTTGTAGGCTTGGTACTCATTGTTCATATTTTTTATCAAAAATTATGTTATAATTTGTCGCAAAGTAGTTTATGTACACAAAATAAAAGACCATCCATTCTAAATACACATATGTATACACAAATCATTGCACAGATCTTTATGTAGAATCAACCCACCCTTTCTATAAAAGTAAAGATAAGGAAAGACTGAAGCCTACAACTATAAAGTCATTTTGCAAATTGTAACATGAGCATGCTTTAATAAAATCCACCTCTGTTTCGCAAAAAAAAAACTATATGTTTCTAGAAAAAAGCTTATAAAAAGAAAAGTTTTCTCTCTAGCCTATAGGACCACCACCACCACCCTATCTCTATTTTCATACTTTGGTCATTACTTTCTTTCCTATCCTTTCAATCAATGCTCCCACTCTTATCCCACCAATCTACCATACCTCCACTCTTTGTACTAGTTGGTGCTGCCATCAATGTTGCAACTTCATAGGATGCCCACTAACTCCGCTTGCATAGTACACAATAACTTGTCTTTTTCACTACAATCTTTTGATGAAATAAAGAGGAAGCGGGGATTCAAACGATAAGGAGCGCGTGCACATGTCAATCCTTCCTTGGCACAGTTTGAAGGACCTAGAGTAAGGCTGAAGGGAGTTTTATGTTTGCAAGAACAAAGGAAGGAGCTTTCACAGTGTAGACATTAATTTCTTCTCTGTTTCCTTAACAACGACAATGTGAAATTATGCAGCTGAGGATGGGTGGCTCAGTGCCATTGCATGAAGGCAGCTATTTTGGCTACAAAAGTAACAAGAGGTCATAGCAGGCCCCAGGAGTAAGAGAAAAATGGTAGGTTTGGGCAAAACCGTGAAGTTAGGTAGTCATTGTTCAAATATTAAAAGTAGATATATAAATGTTTAAAAAAGTTATATATGTGTAAACAAATCATTGCGTGGAACATCTAGATGCAAGTCCACTTTCGTTATATTTCTTTATGTAGAACCAACTATTCCTTCTATAGAAGTAAACATAAAAAAATATAGAGTCAATAACCCCAATCCATTCTCATTAGCACATGTTTTTCTCAATAGATGTGGCTAGCATAGGGACAATCCACCACACCATCGCCATATCTTCATTTTCATGCCTTCTCATTCCTCCCTTCCTTGTCCTTTGAATCGGTGCCTCGATTAGATGTGGCCTAC
>NC_028458.1:16448281-16476091 GCF_000263155.2 Setaria italica | reverse complement strand
ATATATATATATATATATATCTATATATATATATATATATATATATATATATATATATATATATATATATTAATTTTCGGGTAGGAATGCTAGTGATAAATGAATGAAGCACTTATGCCAAAGACTAAAGCATCCAGCAGGTATGAGTATCCGGTAGAACCAATCGCAAAAGTTTCTGATTCTAAACCATAAACCACATTCGGACAAAAGGCTAGCCACGTCTAACCTCTCAAGCAAATTAAAACTACCCATTTCTGGCAAAATTCTCGAGCTGAAGTGGCACTGCTTGTAAGGATTCTTTTTCAGCCCCTTCCGTTTGTTGCTTGAATTTGTTCAGCTACAACGTTGATTGCTACTTTACCACATTGCGGTTGATCAATTTCTGTTCAAGATTCAGATTGTTCCTTACTCATCAGTTTAGATGAAATTGGGACTAGTCCTGCTGGCAAACATAGAACTCTGATTCTCTGAACTTTCATTAGATCGATTTTTGGTCTGAAACCGGTGTGCAATTAGAATTCGTTTCCAAATCAATCGGTGAAGTTGCCAAGTAGGCGTGCGTTTGATGAAGCTCTCAGATCACGCAGCAAACACTACCGGAAAGCTAAAAATTGCCGAGTGTTTTTTCTTTGCCGAGTTTTTTTCGAACACTCGGCAAACTTACACTTGGCAAAGGGACGGGTTTGCCGAGTGTTCTTTTCTTGACACTCGGCAAATCGGCAAATCGAATCTTTGCCGAGTGTCAAGAAAAGAACACTCGGCAAACCCGTCCCTTTGCCAAGTGTAAAAAAAACACTCGGTAAAGAGGGGGCTTTGCCGAGTGTCAAAAAAGACACTCGACAAAGGGGGGTTTGCCGAGTATTTTTCTTGACACTCGGCAAAACAATAAGTTTTTTTTTCTCTTCTCACCTTGAAATTTTTTCTACTCCCCACATACAACATGTGGTACTTCATATTAAAATTTGGTATATTTTTGGATTTATTTGCTATATTTAATTAATTAATTGGTTCAAGGGAATTTTTGGTATAAGTCAAATTTGAACTGCAAGTGATTCAAATTATAGAATAAAATGAGTAGAAAAATGATATTTATGTTATTTAGCCCAATTTGAGGCCTTACCCATAAAATGAAAAGAAATTTCAAACATCTTGTTCAGGAAACATAACCACAAACATGTGATCGAATGATTTTTAAATTCTAAAAAAGGCAAACGAAGTCGTAAAATCATGAGATTTGTCATAATGTGATGATATCATACGTGGAGGTTGTGGTAAAAAATTGAGAAGGTTTTGCATATTTTGTCACGTACGATGTTTACAAATCGAAGCATCTCCGAAGAAGAATAGTAGGGTTGAGAAGAATTCAATTAGATTTAAAGTCAAAGTGATGGTCGAGATTTGATTTGACCATAAAACTTTTTTTATATGCAATAGAGAACATAAATTATTTCATGTGTCATTTTGCTAATTTTTTGGAACTGTTGGATATTTTTAATAATGTATTAAAGGTAATTATAGAATGTTTGCCGAGTGTTTTTCTTTTCACACTCGGCAAAAAAAAAATTTCTTTTTCTTTGCCGAGTGTCCCATGTGGGACACTCGGCAAACGTCAAAAACAACTATTTTACCCCGTCCCCCCGGCCCCCCGACCCCAGCACCCCCTCCAGCGCCCCCCCGACGCCCCCCTCCTCTTCCTCCGCGCAACACCGCCCCCCCCACCTCCCTCTCCCCACCGCTGCCGCCCCTTCCCTCCCTCCCTCTTCCTCTCCTGCCGGCACCCCTCCCCCTCCTCTCCCCTCCTCCCTCCTCGACGACGGCGCGGCCCGCCCCTCCCGGCCGGATCCGGCTGCGGCGCGGCCCCTCCCGGTCGGATCCGGCTGCGGCGCGGCCCCTCCCGGCCAGATCCGACGGCGGCGCGACCGCCCCTCCTTCCCCCGGTGAGGCCCCCTCCCCTTCCCCCGCCGAGGCCCCCTCCCCTTTTCTCCGGCAGCGGCGCAGCCGCCCCTCCTTCCCCCATCGAGGCCCCCTGCCCTTCTCTCCGGCGGTGGCCCCTCCCCTCCCGGCCTGAGTGTGGCGGCGGCGGCGGGCGGCAGCAGGAGGCGAGGCAGCGTGGTGGCGGGCGGCAGCGGGCGAGGCGGCGTGGTGGCTAGCATGGCGATCAGTGGCGGCGTGGTGGCCAGCATGGCGGTCAGTGGCGGCCAGTGTTTTTGTTTTTCTTTATTTTTTCCGAAAATGTTTGCCGAGTGCTTTTTAACACTCGGCAAACCATTTGCCAAGTGCCCATGTTCGACACTCGGCAACTCCACTGTTTGCCGAGGGGAAGTTTGCCGAGTGCAGTTCACCGAGTGTTACACTCGGCAAACTCTTTCCCGAGCGTTTTTTGGCCTTCGCTGAGTGCCTAGGGCACTCGGCAAACTTTGTGTTTCCGGTAGTGAAACTATCGAGCTAGCAAACAGACTAAGCGTCTAAGTCTGTGCCAGAATAACCGCATGGCCAGCCATGAATGAAGTAATAAAAAGGTATTACAAAATGGCATCAGGCACAAAGCAAGTAATCCAATTGAAATATTGGAGATAGTAGATGTAAACATGTAAGCAAGAAAAGGCTAAAACGATTACATTGGGATCTCATAAACAACCAAAGTCTTAATACTTCACCACGCTTCAGTATGACGGTATCTTTCTAGGCTCAGTTTCTTCACCTAGAAATTCAAGTACAGAAGTTGCAGGACAAATAAGTTAAATGTGCGTTTTCAGAAAACATAAAACTATTTTTTTTTCTAAATCCTAACACAAACCAGGTTAAAATGTAACAATACTTGAGACTTTATGCAACGATACACTTTATGCAACTATGGCAACCTTTTCAGTTGAACTGCTACATCACCCTTTAAACTTATTTAAAAATTGGTTGATTGAAACTGGGCTATAGTTCATGAGATTTTTTATGAAGTATAAGGCATTCGTTTTCGATAGTCATCAATATAGGATCATACAACCATGCAGCATTCAAAACAAACTGATCGAGTGAGACCAGTTTGCAATCATGAACCACCCTGATTAATCTGAATCCATCAGCACATGTGCAGGATTTGAAGACTTGGCGCACCAGAGCAAAGTGATATATATAACAGAAATTGAGCATGTGTTCACCACACAATATTTGCATAATCCCAACTTTACTATCGTCCGACATAATATTACTCCACATGCCGATAAAGTGTACAAATTCTGCATGGCATGCGTTCATCTCAACCATTATATTATATGATCATGAAAAGCCAATAATAATACTACCGTATATAGCAATCCTGTATAAGCATCAAAGACACCATTCCTAGGTTTGCAAAGGCATTGTTCCTAAAATTATCAAAAGGTCTAACCGTCATTGGATGACCCAGTTATAGTTATATCTGCCTTCAGAACACAGTTCGATCCCAGAAGATAACCTCTGGATGGGTCCTTGAATGTCTTGAGTCGAATAAAGTTGGACCATCCCCAGCCAGCTTTGTCTCCAGCTGCGAACACGAAGCGACCTACAATTGATATGAAGTAGGGTCGTTACCAAAGAGGAGTTAGGACTGTCAGTCTGACACTATTTCAATCAATTTCACAACACGCTGGCTTGTAGATTTTACGGGTGAAGTGTTTCCCATGCTTCACGTCCAGGATGGATAGGGTCAGTTCAATCATCATCCCAGACTTAGGATCAGGGAGCTCCTTTGGATCATGAAGGTGTAAAAACAGAGAAAGTGACTTGGTACTGTACTTATCACCAAGTGGATACATGTTGACATACCTGAAACATAATGAAAACAATCTGTTATGACCATTCATACTTAACCAGAAAAGATGAACAAAATTTGATTCTGGGTTCATAACCAGAAAAGATGAACAAAATTTGATTCTGGGTTCATCGCAAGAAAAAGTATATTTAGTTCAATTAACAGATTGGAATGAATCATGGCATGCTCGAAGACAAACACGCAATAGAGCTGTTTGGCACCATGTTTAGAGATGACACCCTAGATAATTTAATAGGGATATGAGATAATTAATGAGAATAAAATCGCAACAAGGGAGCTTGTGTGGGAGCACGAAACCAGTACATAGAAGAATTGACCACGGAAAAGACACCCCCTTGGCTTTGTCTTAAAACAGGATAATACCAAACCCTTTAGGGAGGTACTATTCACATGACCTGAGATCACCCAGGTCCAAGTCCAGGCATCCTCAACTGAAGGCTAGCTCTACCAGCTGCCCAGTTGTGGCATGAACAATTTCTAGTGCTTCTAGCCTTCTGGGTGGCACAAACTGATAAATTTTTCAATACATTAAGTTGAAGGATACTTGCACACTGAAATGACTAATAGCATATGCACATGATGAAATGAATCAATTGTATTGAAACAATTGAAGAAGCACACCATTTATGTCCTCCAACTTCAAATGCAGGAGAGTTGACTAGGAGCTTCAAGTCAAGGTAATTGCTCATCGTCCAGGTATAGGTCCCTCTGATGAATTCTTTCTTCTGGAGGAAGAGGTTCTGAACCGTGATATGCTTCTTTGAAATCACAAGAGGCTTCTTTTCAGGAGAAAAGACATTCGCTTTTAATATTCTTACACCAACGACACAGCTATCATCAACCAGATAATCAGATGATTTCAGTACTTCGAGAGGAATCAAGCACATTTTCTTTGAGTGCGTCTTCTTCACGGTGGAACTGCAGCTATCTGCTCAGAGGTAAAAGGTGGAGCTGTAGCCCAATCACAGCTCTACTTGCTTGTACCTCTAGTTAATAATTTATTTTAGAAAACCAACTTATTCAGGGCTAGCGTTTGTGCACTGAAAGCACAGAATGATAAATATAAGAGTGGCATATATATGTATTCACAATTGTTGATCAAACTAGACGTACCAAAACATAAAGTTGGAGGCAAACAGAGAAGACAGTTTAAAGTCAAGAATAGTGTGAAAATAAAAAAATAATTAATAATTTGAGAAATATTTGACCATGTACCAAATTGGATACACATTGAGTTGCAATAATAGAAGTTTCACATGATGTTCAATGTATTCACATGAAGTTTCACAGGAGTGTTGCTCAAGCTTAGGAATAAGGAATTCCAGTTGTAATAAGACAGATGTGCTTGAAAACCAAGCTCAGTATACTACCTTTGCCCCCATAATAGGTTCCATTAGAGTGGTTGTACACTGACAACTCGAACAATGCATTCATGGTGTGGCCTGGCTTGAAGCTTACTCGGCTTAGAAAGAGTTGAAGAGCAACGTATGGAATTCCATCACCAGATCTTTTATGTGCTGGAGTCACTTTCTGGAACATGATAAATGAATTAATTAGCAGACCACCAACTCAGACTAGACTTCAAGGCTGAAGTAAGAAAAAGACATACCATTTATATCCACAGCAGTGAAAACGAGTAGAGTTGGCTGGTGTAGCCCCCCTCTCAAGTAGAGCAGAGAAGCCATACACCTTCCATTTGAAAGATGGATCATGGATCTTTTCTGGTCGTACAGGAGCTGAAATTAGCACAAAAGCAATTAAATAAAATTATAAAAGATGAAGCTAAAAGGATAGATTATGTGCTATGAGAAGATTAAGGTGTATGTTTGAAATTCTAAATAAACAAAATACAAATTCATAAAGAGGACATGGAAAAAAAAAGAATAGTTCTCCATATAGAGAAAATTACATAACATTCAGTTTCAAACTATATGAATCAAACAGGTAACGCAACGATGTTTGAAGATTGGTAATTTCAACAAGCAGAAGTAAAATATGGATGAAATCTGCTTTTGCATCAGTTTAAAAAAAATGCTTTTGCATAGCATAGTACAATAATGCTTCTACGTAAAAAAATAACCAATAAGAGGAGTCAAGCATTTTTCCCCTATATGCAGCCCAGTTATAGTTTATTGCCAATAAGAAATAATACAAGCCATTATTCACTTTTGACATTCTGTAACGTGGATCACACATAACTAGAACTGATAGGAGGTAGTTGTATTAATAAGACCAAGCTGCTATTTCCTTTTCGGTGCTGCTAGCGCCCGGATGTTTCCCATCGGATGCTCCAATGTAACATTAAAAATTACCTAATGCAACATTAGCGGTCACCATTTGCAACATGAAAAAATAATGTGTAAAAATGACTACGTCATCCGACTTCGGGATACCAAATTCCCGCCACAACATAAACACTATGTTTCATGCAGCATTCACTGTGAAATATGCAGAAACAATAGTTGCAATATCGATGCTTAACTATTGCAACATATGTCGAGCGTCCAATTCTTTCAAGATTCCGGACGTATGTTCTATAGCATTATTGTTTCCTTTTCTATGTAAAAAAACAAAAAACAGACCTCAATGGAAATTAGGAGAATTAGAGTTCCATGTTTGCCAGACCTTTCCATAGAAGGATTTATCCCAATTTCATATTATATAGTTGAACTCATAGAAGGAACTATCTGAATCTATCTAAATCGAGCTTGTTCAAGCGGTGAGACATTGGTGACCCTATCTCTGGACACAACACTTCAAAGTTCGGACTGATCACTTCAGCCTCAAGTACTTGCTGGATCAGCGCCTATCTACAATTCTGCAACATACTTGGGTTAGCAAGCTCTTTGGCTATGTGTTCACAGTGGAATACTGCCCAGGCAAGCAAAATCGAGCAGCTGATGCTCTATCTCTTTGTGATGAAGACACCGCTGCACTACAGGCTCTGACCATGTCACGGCCTGATTTCAAACTCTTCAATGATTTCAAGATGGAAGCTGACACCTTGCCGGAGATCATCGCCAAGCGCAAAGAAATCGATGAGGGTACGGCTGGTGCTGCCTGGATAGTGGTGGACGACTTTGTTATGAACCATGGCCGCATCTTTGTGCCTTCTTCGTCTAGTCTATGGCCACAGATTTTGGAAGCAGCACATGGCACCAGACATGAGGGAGTTCAGAAGACCTTGCAGCGATTACAGGCATCCTTCTACACACCGGGTGCAGCGAAGCTTGTCCGCCAGTTCGTGCAGGACTGTTTAGTCTGTCAGCGCAACAAAACGGAGCACCTCCACCCTGCCGGTTTGCTGCAACCCCTTGATGTTCCCTCTTCCGTCTGGAGTGATATTGCAATGGACTTTGTGGAAGGTTTTCCTCGGGCAAGAGGCAAGTCTGTGGTTCTCACAGTTGTCGACCGTTTCTCCAAAATGGCGCATTTCATTTCTTTGGGCATCCATACACGGCTTTGATTGTGGCTCAAGCTTTCTTTGATGCAATTGTCCGTCTACATGGGCTGCCCTGCTCTATTGTGAGTGATCGTGATCCTGTGTTTACCAACTCCTTATGGATCGATCTCTTTTCCCTTGCTGGTGTGAAACTTCGCCTCAGTTCTGCCTTCCGCCCTCAGATAGATGGACAATCTGAAGTAATCGGATTATTGGGGTCTATTTGCATTGTTTGGTTGGTGACCGTCCCCGTAATTGGCTTCAGTGGTTGCCTTGGGCGGAGTACTGCTATAATACATCCTATTAGACCTCCTTGCAGACTACCTTGTTTTGCGTGGTATATGGACGTGACCCCCCTTCACTTCTATCCTATGAGCCAGGCTTAGCTTGGGTGGCTTCACTGGACAAACAGTTGCAAAAGCGGGATGAATTCTTGGCTGAAATTAGGGAACGCCTCCTTCAAGCTCAGGTTCACATGAAAGCTACATATGACAAGGATCAGTTGTGGGTGATTGGGCGTGGCTTCACCTTCATCAATGTTCTGTTGTTGGAATCACTACTAGGTCAAACCAGAAATTAGCAACATGATACTATGGTCCATTTCAGGTGCTGGAACGGATTGATTCAGTGGCTTATCGCTTGTTGCTACCTCCCAAGGCTCGGATTCATGATGTTTTCCATGTCGCCTTCCTCAAGAAACACTATGGGGAGCCTCCTGTGGATGTTGTTCCTTTACCAGCAATTGCACATGGTTGTGCTTTGCCTACTCCTTTGGCGATTGTTCGTGCTCGTCCTCTTCATAACTCTTGGGACCTTCTCGTCCAATGGGTTGGCCATGACCCAGCTGAAGCTACATGGGAGTTACTGGAGGACTTCAAGGAGCGATATCTGACGTTCCAGCTTGAGGACAAGCTGTTTTCCCAGGGTGGCATTAGTGTCATGGACAACTTCTTTGGTTAGAAATTCCATCATAGAAAGAAGAGTCCAGCCACGACAGGAGTTAGTAGTTAAATTCTAGTTGGATAAGTATATCTTAGATTGGTTTGGAGTCAGTTGTTTGGCCGGCCCAATATATATGAGTCTGGTGGCTCATTTGTAATTAAGCATAAAGTAGTTGGCAAATCTCAAAGCCTCCAGTGAGAGGGTGAGAACCAATCTGCTATCTGCCATCATAGTCATCAATATAGCCATATCAAAACATGTATGCAGGGCTACCTTTTGTGAAGTGCAAATACTGAATGAAAATAGTAAGAGTGGCATGGTTATGTTCTCGGATATTGATCAAACAAGAATATAATATCAAGTGAACGAAATAGTGTGAAAATATAAAAGACAATGTGGCAATCATTTTTTTCTTGAACACACATGAGAGTTGCGTACATTATATTAAGAAGAAGAAAGGGTTTGAAAACCCATACAACACCACACATGTGTGACAAGTATTTGATCATATATTAAACTCTATAAAGATTGAGTTGCAATGGTAAATTGTTATATGATGCTCAGTAGTTCCAAGTTCGGGGAGTTATTGCTGAAGCTTATAAAGCATGGAGGAATAAGAACTCCAATGTGTAATCAAATGAATGTACTTGAAATAGTAAGTTCAGTCTAACTACCTTTACATCCACGATAAGTCCCTTTTGAGTGGTTGTACATTGACAACTCGAACACTGCACTCAAGGTGCAATCTGGCTTAAGGTGTTTCGGTCTACAGAAAGGCAAAGAGCAACGAATGGAGTCTCATCACCAGATCTTTTATGCACTGGGCTCACTTGCAGGAACCTGTTAAATGAATTAATGGGCAGATGAACAACTCAGACTAGGAAGTCAAGAGTGAAGAAAATGAATGGATTTTCTTCAGAAATGTGATTGCTTCTAACTTCATAGAACATCATTTGTGACTACGTGACAGCTAATATTTTTTTCTTGAACAATCTAATCAATATTTTTGATAGACAACTATTTTAATCTCCTCAAACATACGAAATGAGATTGAGTATTGCATCATGTCTGCTAGATATAGAATCATTTTGGGATTATGATACATACCAACTGTATCCACAGCAGTGAAAAAGAGCAGAATAAGCTGGTACAGCCCCCCTATCAAGTAAAGCTGAGAAGCCGTAAAACTTCCATTTGAAAGCTGGATCATGGGTCTTTCTCAGCAGTGCAGGAGCTGAAAGTTACAAGAACAATTAAGTGGAGTTTGAGGAAGACAGGGAACGTGAAACTCCAAATTAGAAACTTCATGAAAAGGACATGGAAAGCAGCAGAATAGTTCTGTATAATCTATTATAGAGGGAATAATACTGCATTCGACCTCCAACTGTCTGGATCAAAATATCTAGCAGACTTACTTATGACAAATGACTCAGTTTACGTGATAATTGATTACTTGACCAAACAGGAGTAAAAACCAATGGAAGTCTGCTTTTGCATATCTTAGCACATGATACACTCACTGCTCTTTCTTTACACTCCATAGATAAGAGGAGAAGTGGAAAGTCAAGCACTTTATTTTCTTTGCACCGATGAATCGGTTTAAATCCACAATAAATCTTCAAAGCAATAGCACACAATACATGCCGCTATTCATATTCTACATAACGTAACATGGATCACACAGCATCATAACTGGTAGTGCACCAAACCAAAAATCAACTGTCAACTGGAATAAAATTTGGAGATCGAAAGTTCCATTTTTGCTCGACTTTTGTTTATTCTAAGGGATTATCTTAATTTCATCAAGAATAAGGTCTTGTAAGGAGGTATCTAAATCCAAATACAAACCAACCAGCACCACTAACTAAAAGTAGTAATCAATGTTCTAGCAGAATATTTTAATCAACAAGCAAAAGAAGCTCGACTGAATCCTTACAGGCACCAGTGATGCAAGAGTTGCCCATGGCTCTACCACTTCCTCTGCCCAGGAATCCTCTGCAAGTGAAAACAATCATGATGCCAATATGCCTATGTTAGATTGATCTCCTCCCCAATGGGCCTAAAGGCCCATCGGGACCCTGATCCGTGCCCTGATCGGGGGCGCCCACCCTAGCATTGGGTGGTGGGCCCCTGTCGTGTTGCGCTATATAAACAGGGTGGGGGGCACGGCTCGGCTCACGAGGTTCGCCGCTGCCAGCCGCCCCACCGACACACCTACCGATCTAGGTCTTGCGCAGTAGCGACGGGAAGCACCACCGCCGCCGCGCCGGCAACGCAACTGCACTACGCGTCGCTGCCTTGCGCAGATCTTCAACGACAGAACCCGCGATGGCCAGCAGCTCTGCTGCTTCCACCCCTAGGGGTGAAGGTACCCCTGCCTCTCTCTCTCCCTCTCGGTTAATACTAGAACGTCATGAACTCTTGTCAATCCCATGAATCCTGGCTAGATGTGTATCTAGAAGTTCTAGATTCTAACCTAGCAGCCTAAGCAAATGATGCAGAGTTAAGAACCAAGAAATTTTTACCTCACAAAAAAAGAACCAAGAAATTATTCCCCTTGCAAGAAGCGAAATCCTACACAAAAGATTACCAGACACAAGAAATTCTCGCAAAAAGGAGAGAGAGAGAGAGGCCGGGAGGTAAAACCCCATTCCACAAACAAACAGGCAGGTCAAAAGTTGAAAAGAAACGAACTTTACCCTAGAAAACGAAGAAACCACTCTTGCCAATAAAGCTAAGAACTCCCGTTGCAGAGAAGCCTCAAACAACCCAGGAACACTGGATCGGGCTACACCAGAAAGGCAGAAACCCACAAGTCCCTTCCTCCCGTAATCCCGTTTCCCCTCTGTATTTTACAGATCATGATCGCAGAACAAGCTAAACCAAAGGAGCAGACTTTGCTACGAATCGAGAGAAGAATCGAAGAGAAAGGGAGGGGGATCTGGGAGAGACTGAGCAGACGCACCTTCCGCGGCGCAGTTTGCCGCACTTGCGAGTGGCAAGGGGTTTTTGGAAGCGTCCTGGGGAAGAAAGTGAGGTGGCTATGCCTTTTTCAATGGGCAGAAGCAGAACCGTCGTGAACAGGGTAGGGGTAGAAATGGCATTCCGCGTGAAATCGTGCTCCGGTTGGTTTCAAGAGCTTTAAGACTTGGCCCTTGTTCTCTTACCTCCAAACTCCCAACTTTGACACTATGCAAAAAGAAGATTCCCCATCACATCAAACTTGCGGTACATGCATGGAGTACTAAATGTAGACGAAATCAAAAACTATTTGCACAGTTTTGTTGTACTTTGCGAGACGAATCTTTTGAGCCTAATTAGTCAATATTTGGACAATAATTCACAAATACAAACGAAACGCTACAGTGTTGCTACAGTAATTTGGCACCTCCCAAATTCGCGAAGTAAACAAGGGCTTGGTGATTGATGATCCTCGTGATTTCAAGTGCTCCGGTGGATGTTTTTCCTATGATAATTGGTTATGTGTGCAATACTGTTTTGGGTTCTCTAGTGCAAATAAATACTAGAATGCGATCGTTTTTGTGTGCACGTACGAATGACGTAACTAGATTCACACGGATATGCGAGCGAGAGAACGAAGCACTTGTGGCAAGACGAAGGCATCCACCGGGTTCACACGGGTTTCTGGCCGGCACTAACCATGAAAAGAAAGGCGCTTCACACTAAGGTTGCGCAATCCACAACACAGGAAAGGGAGTGCTCACTGCTCAAGCCTTTCTACTTTTCTCATGCTTCAGTTCGGAGTACCCGATCGCAGAACAAAGCTTTACCAAAGCAAGGGATTTCCTAGGGATCGGAAAGGAAACGGTCAGAAACACCAGGATTCAAGGGGAATTGTGCACAGCTGCACGCACCTCGCAGATCGCAATGCTTCCTTAGCGGAGTTCT
This sequence comes from Setaria italica, assembly GCF_000263155.2. Lineage (NCBI taxonomy): Eukaryota > Viridiplantae > Streptophyta > Magnoliopsida > Poales > Poaceae > Setaria > Setaria italica. The sequence continues at coordinate 16,463,993 of NC_028458.1, read as the reverse complement.
GGGGTGCTTGGAGCTGGAGGGTGGAGGAAGGCCCTAGGCCGCTAGGGGAATTGGGGTTTTGTGCAGGTGCAAGAGCAAGTGAAGCTTGAAAAAAGAAGGCACTCGGTCTCCCTGGTGAGGAAAAGGGAGGGGCAAAAATGACAATCCGTGTGAAACTGTGCACCTGGAGACATGTGGGCACGTGGCAAAGGTATTAGATGTGGAAGACTAATTTGAGCAGCAGGATATAAAGACTAAAATCACAACAATGTACCTGTCATGAGTGCCCAAGCGGGAGTCACGTTGTAATAAACTAATTTTTCTTAATACAATGATATACAGCTCTTCTGCTTACTCTCGAGAGGCACCTTTTTTATTCATGGCTCACGGCTCACGAGAAATTCACTTTTTTTCAATGTTTCTCAATGTACTTAGTTTTTTCAAGAAGATTTTTCAGAAACATTCCATAAAACTTTTCTGTTATGGAAATTTTTCCCCCAAAAATTCTGAAAATGTTTTCCAACAAACTTGTCCGGAAACGTTTGCTAAGGATATTTTCTGGAAATGTTTTTTAAACACTTTCATGTAGAAATTTCTGAATTACTTTAAAAATATGTATCTAGAAAATGTCTAAGAAAAACTTTATGCTCTACATGCTTTCTCATTTATCTAAAATACAAAGAAGGTCCAAGTGAGGAAAAAAAACAACTATACTTAGGGGGCGTTTTCTTCCCGTGTCTTATTTTTAGCACGTGTCACATCGAATGTTTAGATACTAATTAGGAGTAGTAAACGTAGACTATTTACAAAACCAATTACATAAGTGGAATCTAAACGGCGAGACGAATCTATTAAGCCTAATTAAGCCTAATTAATCCATCATTAGCAAATATTTACTGTAGCAACACATCGTCAAATCATGGACTAATTAGGCTTAATAGATTCGTCTCGCCGTTTAGATTCGTCTTATGTAATGGGTTTTGTAAATAGTCTACGTTTAATACTTCTAATTAGTATCTAAACATTCGATGTGACGGGTGCTAAAGTTTAGTAAGTGGAAGAAAACAGACCCTTAGCTGAGATTGGATGGTTGGAAGGGGCCAGGACTTTTGACTCCTAGCTTGCATCAGCTAGATAGGGCCAGTTTGGCCGGACTTCGCTAGCTCTGGCTCCAGCCACTATAGGTGGCAGAGGGAGGTGGAGCTGGTTTGTGGCTCCACCGGCTCCTTCGGCGGCTGTGAGGGGGAGAAGGAGAGAGAAAAGGAGCTTCTGTAAACAGTGTTTGCACAATGGATGAACAGTGACCGGTCAGAAGGAGCCGGAGTTAGGAGGAGCTCCTCCAAACGTGCCATAGTTGGTTCCAACTGTGTTTCAAGAAAGGCATATTCCATGCCAAATCTTTGCCTTTAGAAAATGAAAATACACTGTAAAGAAAGAAGTGAAAGTGAAAATCGTTAAAAATTCTTCGGCTCATCAGCTCATGCCTACAGATAAGATGAGTAAAACATGAAATCTACTTTCACATGGCAAAATATTAGTACCTTTTGTTAACTATAAAAATACAAAGGATAAAATAAATGAGATAAAAAAAGGATGACATAAAAAACCAATCCTTTTCATAATCTTGAAAACAGTATGCCACAATACATGTAATTGTTCACTTCTTACATACAGTTACGTGGAACATGCTTCATCATATACGCTAAGCTGCAATGGTACCATATTACCAACAAGACCAAGCCAACTTTTGTTCGTAAAAGGAATAATCCAAGGTCATCCGAATTACATCATAGAAGGAGCCATCAGAATCTAAAATAGAAATCGACGGTGGCACTGTAGCAATTAATTCTTTAGCTCAACAATCCAAAAAGAAAAAGGAAGCAGAAAAGGGAGAAGCACAAAATGGCAATATGTGAATAAAATGCTGCACTGAGGGACAGGCTGTGGACAAGTACATTGGATGCTGGAGGCCAGTTTGAGCGTCAGCAGGGGTAAGAGAAACATCAGAACAGAACTGGGAGACGAAAGCGAAATAGAAGTGTAGACTCCACAGGGAACTAGAATTTGCTTGGGCTATTCAATGTTAAGGATTTTTATTTTTAGACTATTATTTCAATGAGAAAATTCGGATTAACCATCACCAATAATGATTTGGTGATAATGCACCACATGTAACTACATTCAAACGAGATCAAACATGTCAAATCTCTCAAATAAAGTTTCCTGTTACAGGAACACTTCACGGAGAGCCATTTTCTAAATCGGCATCATCATACACGAGTTATTTTTAGACAGGCAAATGAGCTTCGAGGAAGGTGCACATGCCATGTAAAATAATCTCAAACTCAAGGTCTAAATTCTTCAATCTGCTGTATGGCTATAGAACATTCCGTTTACAAGGCATGGGGACCATGGAACCATGTAGTATGGAAAATAAACTCATTGAGACCGCATACATGACTCAACCCATTAGGCTGAATCTAGAAAAGCATGCAGAATTTAAGGAGTTGGCACACCAGAACAAAATGATCTACAACAGAAACCAAGCATGTAGCAAACACAAGCCAATTAAGACACCCATAAGATCAATTAAAAGTATTCCCCATGCCAATAGACATATGCATATCATCCCCTCACGTTTTCTCAACCTGAGTGCTCAGGTCACCTCTACCATCATAAATAAGGTCACCACTAGGTATCAGTAGTGTTTGCTAACAGAACCATTATAGCCTCATAGGCATCAGTGGTAGTATTTAAGGACATTACGGCTTCCTAAGATCACTTAAGGTCTAACCAACAATGGATGACCCAACGATAGCAATATCTGCCTTCACAATGCAGTTTGACCCCACAAGGTAGCCAAAGGACTGGTCCTTGAACAGCCAACGTGGAATGAAATTGGGCCATCCCCAGTAATCTGCTGCTGCAAATGCGAAGCAGCCTGCAAATGTGACAACATAAGGCCATCTTTAAAAAGAGCAGGCATGGTCAACTGATTTTGTGACACACTGATAGATAAATGTTGAGGAAAGTGGAACCTGAGCGTGAGCGGGTGTACTGTTTCCCGTTCTTCTGGTCCAAGATGGACAAGGTCAGTTCAATCATCATCCCAGGCTCAAGAGTGAGCATGCTTGGTTTATCCATGTACAAGAACAGGGATAGTGACTTGGTGCTGAGCTTGTTACCACGTGGATACATTTTTATATGCCTGAGACAGAATTGAAACAGTGTCTTATGACCATATCCATACTCTCACATGTAAAGAAAAAGAAGAAAGTAAGGCATAAATGGTTGCCTCTCTGAAACATCCTAGTTGTTCGCCTCCCTACTTATGCTAGATAATTTAACTAGGATCTGAGAGTGCAAATATCTGAAGCAGCAAGAGCGCTTCTACTGCACAAAAGAACCCCACATGTGAAAGCAGTACAACAGAATGCCCACTAGTAATATTGACCAACACTTAAAGCTTCTAGCAATCTCACTTATCAATCTAGCTTGGTATGTTAAGTTGAAGGATGCTTGTGCCCTGAAACAACTTACATGTGCATATTACATATGAATCAATTACAATGTACGATAACAGTTGCATACCATTTATAACCGCCAACTTCAAATGCTGGGGAAAGCACTGCGAGCTTCGAGTCAAGAAAGATGTTCATGGTCCAGGTGTAGGTCCCTTTGATGAATTCCTTTTTCTGAATGAAGAGATTCTGAATTGTCGTAGGTTTCTTTGGAACCACAACGGTCTTTTTGGGAACCACAGCAGTTTTCTTTCTTGCAAAAGAGATATCTGCTTTTAATATCCTTACACCAAAGACACAGCTATCGTCAACCAGAAAATCAGCTGATTCCAGTAGTTCTTCAAGAGGAATCAAGCATTTTTTCTCTGAGTACCACTTCTTCACAAGGAAGCTGTTGCTAGCTGTTCATAGATAAAAGGTGATGGTAACTGTATTAGCCAAATACTCCTAAGCACGTCTAAGCTGAAAAAAACTCCAAGCACAAATTAACCTGCTTCCAACCCAAGTTAACCAATTTTTGATAATTCAGAAAATCAGTTAACATGTTTAAGGTTTAAGAAACCACCTTTGCATCCACAAACATATAAAAATAAAGCAATATGGACTCCCAGATATAATAAGATGGCTGTGCTTGAAAAACGAAGTTCAGGAGATCACCTTGGCATCCACAATATGTTCTGTTGGAATGGTTGTATATTGACAACTCGAATAGTGCATTCATGATGTAATCTGGCTCCAGGGTGCTTCTTCCTGTAAGAAGACGAACAGCAACATATGGACTTCCAAAACCGAATTTTTTATGCTTTGGGGTTACCGTCAGGTACCTGGAACATTAATTAAGAAGCAGAAGATCAAAAATAAAAACTGAAGAAAACAAATGTTTTCTAGGAAATTGTGATTGCTTATGACTTCAATGGAAGATGAGCTGTGGCAAACTGCAGTTTGGTTAATATCATCAACAGATATTAAATGAAATCAGGAGTGATGTTTTTTTCTTGAAAACACAGGAGAGCTGCGTGCTTGATCAATGCACACCTTCTTGGTATGCATCCCTTTTACGATCACGGCACTTACCACTCATATCCACAGCAGTGGAAAACATCAGAGGTGACAGTTGTAGCTCCCTTCTCAAGTAGAGATGAGAAGCCATAAATCTTCCACTGAAAAGCTGGACCATCGGCCTTTTCCAGCAGCGCATGAGCTGAAATTAGAATAAGAGCAAATTTTAAAATTACAAAAGACAGGGGAAAAGAAGATTATGTGCTAGAGCATATTATGGATCATATTGCAGTTCCAAATAAAGAAAAACATATTGCAAAACAGAATAGTTCTCTGGATACAGAAAATTATCTTATATTACATTCAACTAACAACTATCTGAACTAAAAACAGAAGAAAACTATTATTTACTTGTGATGAGTGGCCATGAAGTAGAAAGAATTCAGGACATTGATCTAGTTTTGCATGGCATAGACCATTTGTGTGCCTCTTGTTTTTCTCAACAGTTTTCTTTTTTCTTTCTGGTGGAAACAGGGACTCCCATTTCCATTTCATTGAAACAGAATTAATCAAGTTTGTTTACAACTAGAAATTAGATGACAAAACATAAAGCAAACTGACTTTGTCTTAGTTCACTCCACAGTTAAGAGGGTAAATAGTCCTATGAAAAGAATGATTTTTTAGAAAGTCAAGCATTTTTTTCTTTCAGTGGTGCAATAGTTACGTGGTACTATTGATATTCAAAACAGATGTCACAAACTCACAACACATGTCATTGTTCACAGTTTACATAATGTATACTGGATAACACTTATTCATAGCAAGTAAGACCAAGATGCATTTTTTCTGTGCAGTTGTTCACTGAATCAAAAAAATCTACTCCAACGGAAGATTGCAGGACGATGATTCCATTTTATCCAGATTTTGTTTATACAAGCAATGGTCACAATTTCATCCTAGTTGTGTTCACATATACAAGGAAAGATCTAATTTTGAAACAGAAATTGACCAACATCACAACAGTGATCATCTTTCTAGCACAAAAATTCAAGAAACAAACAAAACAAAAGGTTCAAAAAGAATCCTTACGAGCACCAGTGACGCAAGAGTTGCCCATAGCTAGCTCTACCGCTTCCTCTTCCCAGGAAATAAACCTCTGCAAGGCTGCAAGTGAGATCAGTCGTTATGCTGCCATAAGCCAGTAACCAATAATACAGTGCTGAGGTAGCGCAAATCTTGGCTACAAAATTATCGCGGAATTTAAGAAACAATCGCAAGAAAAAGAGAGATCAAGGGGGGAAAAGTAGACTGAAGCGCTTCACTCTGAACTTCAACGAACAAACCCTCTTTCCAAGAAAGCCAAGAACAAGCATTGCAAAAATCCGCAAGGCCCTCAAAGCTCCCAAACTACCCAGAGAACGCCAAGATCGAGTGGCAAGACAAGATTCTCGAGACCTTCCCTTTCCTCCCTTCCAATTCCACTCGATACACACACAGGAGTCCACGATCGCAGATCATGCGACGCCAAAACTACGAACTGTCCTACGGATCCGAAAAGGAAACAGAGAGGGAGACCAGGATTCCAGAAGGATCGAGCACGCACCTCGCAGATTGCAGTGCCTTCCTCGGCGGAGCTCCGGTGGGCGCTTGGAGCAGGCCCTAGGTCAAGGGGGTTTTATGGAGCAAGGGCGAGTGAGGCAGCCAGTGTTAGAATTAATCCTGTGCTTGTATGTTAGAGGTCAATAAGCCAGTCGATTAGCTAACGGCTGTGCATATGTTTAGGAGCTCTGCATGCAGTCATGCGCTGAGCGAGTCTTCAGGAAGAAGCATGGCCTGTTCGCTGGACGTGGGATGGCATGTCCAGTAGCTGCGGATTGACCGTGTAAGTAGGAGTCAGTTAGAGTCTTGTAAACTCTTTATATTGGAGAAAGTGAAGAGGAAAACGCTGCCAGTTAGCAGCCCAAAATATCAGTGTGTATTTTCTTATCCTTGCATTCATCTAGTATTTCCAACAATTGGTACCAGAGCCAGGTGAGGGTGTTGGAGTCGAGCGCGGCGAGGTATCGCCGCTGGAATCGTGATCCGGCGATCCGTTGGGCGCTGAAGATGAGTGAAGGCAAGACCCCGCCGCCGTCTCCCGGCAAAGGCGCCGGTGGCAGCGGAGGTGGGGAGGTACGCGTCGTTCGGGAGATCGGTGGCGCGGCGAATTGGCCAATGCTGACCAAGTCCAACTACACACAGTGGGCGCTGGTCATGAAGGTGAAAATGAAGGCTCGAAATCTGTGGGACGCGATTGACCCCGGCGGCGTGTCGCCGCAGGAGGACTGCATGGCACTCGATGCCATTACGAGCGTCGTACCGTCGGAGATGGTGGCGTCGCTAGCAGCAAAGGCAAGCACGGCGGAGGCGTGGAAGGCGGTGAAGGATCGGCGCGTCGGCACCGAACAAGTGCAGAAGACGGAGGCGCAGCGCCTCCTCCGGCAATTTGAGAACATCCGCTTCAACGACGGCGAGAGCGTGGACGACTTCACGCTCAGGCTCCAGAACATCGTCGCCGCGCTGGAAACGGTGGGGGAGTCGATCCCGCCGCGGAGAGTGGTGGAGAAGCTCCTCCGGGTGGTTCCCAAGTCGCTGCGGCAGGTGGCCGTCGCGATCCAGGTCACGGCGGATCTCGCCACGCTGACACTGGAGGACGCCAGCGGGCGGCTGCGCGCGGCGTAGGAGTGCGAGGCCGAGGACGACGGTCCGCCGCCGCCACGAGCCGACGGCAAGCTGTACCTCACGCGGGAGTAGTGGGAGGCGCAGTCGCGACAGAAGGGAGAAGGTTCCTCCGCCGCAGGATTCAAGTCCGGCAATCGGCGGGGGCGACTGCGGCGCACACCGTCAGGCGGCGCTACGAGCGGTGGTTCCAGCCACAAGATAGGAGCGGACCAGTGCCGCAGGTGTGGTAAGACGGGCCACTGGGCGTGGGAGTGTCCGACGAAGCCCAAGAACCAGGCGGCCCATCAGGCCCGTGTGGAGGAAGAAGAGCACACCCTGCTCTTGGCCAAGGTGAGTTCGATCCAGATCCGCGAGGAGGACAGGGAGCAGCCGCCACATGCGGTCCTAGCGGGCGGGACGGCTGGGGCGCCGCCGCCGGTGCCCCCAGGCACCGCGGGCGAGGCGGCCGGGGCGCAGCCGTCGGTACCCCCAGGCGCAGCAGGCGGATTGGCCGGGGCGTCGCCGCGAGTAGCCCCAGGCACCGCGGGCGAGGCGGCCGAGGCGCCGCCACCGGTGCCCCCAGGCACCGCGGGTGGGACGGCCGGGGTGCCGCCGCCGGTACCCACAGGAGCAGCGGGCGGATTGGCCGGGGCGTCGCCGCCGGTGCCCCTAGGCACCGCGGGCGAGGCAGCAGGGGCGCCGCTGCCAGTGCCCTCAGGCGCAGCGGGAGAGGTGGCAGCGGCACCACAGCCGGTGACTCGGCCACCGGTGGTGGGCGCATCGGTGGAGCTAGTGGAGGCGCTGGTCTTCGCGCACCTCGACAGCGGCCCCTCCGACGACGACCTCTGGTACTTCGACACGGGCGCAACCAATCACATGACTGGGTCACGCGCCGTCTTCTCCGAGCTCGACCACAACGTTGTCGGTACCGTGCGGTTCGGGGATGGCTCGGCTGTGAAGATCGAGGGCCGCGGGACGGTGTTGTTCACCTGCAAGACCGGCGAACACAAGCTACTGACCGGTGTCTACTTCATCCCGCGCCTCGACACCAATCTCCTCAGCGTCGGGCAGCTCGACGAGGACGGCTACGACATCCACGTCTAGGCCGGGGTGATGAGGATCCGCGACGAGCAGAGGCGCCTTCTCGCTCGGGTGCCGCGCTCCTCCAACCGTCTGTACACCATCCGCCTCGAAATCGTGCGCCCAGTGTGCCTGGCGGCACGCAAGAGCGATGAGGCGTGGCGCTGGCACCAGCGTTTCGGCCACATTAGCTTCAAGGCGTTGAGGAAGCTACAGGGCGGTGACATGGTGAGAGGACTGCCACACATTGGTCATGTTGATCAGGTGTGTGACAGTTGTCTGGCCGGGAAGCAGAGGAGGAGTCCATTCCCAGCACAGGCGCGACGCAGAGCGGTAGACGTCCTCGACTTGGTACACGGCGACATATGTGGGCCCATAGCACCGACGACACCAAGTGGCAACCGCTATTTCTTGCTGCTGGTAGATGACATGAGTCGCTTCATGTGGCTCTATCTTCTCGCAAGCAAGGACATGGCGCCGGCAGCAATCCGGCGGTTCAAGGTGGCAGCAGAGGTGGAGAGCGGTCGTAAGCTCAAGGTGTGGCGCATAGACCGCGGTGGGGAATTCACCTCGGTGGAGTTCGGCACCTACTGCGCGGAGGAAGGAGTACAGCGGCAGCTCACGGCCCCCTACTCGCCACAGCAGAATGGGGTCGTTGAGCGCCGCAACCAAACGGTGGTCGGGATGGCGAGGAGTATGCTGAAGGCGAAGGCGCTCCCCGGGACTTTCTGGGGTGAGGCTGTCAACACGGCGGTGTACATCCTCAACAGATCGCTGACGCGCAGCCTCGACGGAAAGACACCATACGAGGCATGGCACAACGAACGCCCATCTGTAAGCTACTTCCGTACATTTGGTTGCATTGCCCATGTGAGAAATACGAAGCCACACCTCAAGAAGCTCGAAGACCGAAGCATGCCGATGATTTTCGTCGGCTATGAGGTGGGATCCAAGGCCTACAGGGTGTACAACCCTGTGGATGGGCGTGTGAGAGTCACACGCGACGTGGTGTTCGATGAGGACGCCCAGTGGGACTGGGGCGTAGAAGAAGGAGGAGAGGACGGAGATGTTGCAGAGCTGTTCACAGTCGAGTTTCCTGTCCTCACAGAGCAGGACGTGGGGGTTGAACCTGCAGGAAGGAGCCTTGCAGTGGTGAACTCTCTGCCCGCGACCACGACGCCGGGCACGCCCACAACGTCATCTACATCCATTGAGTTCACATCTCCACCGAGCAACCTCGAGGACTTCCTGGATGCTGAGCACGACGACGACGTCCCAGCACGCTTCCGCAAGCTCGACAACGTGCTGGGACCAGAGTCTCCACCAGGATTGGCACCACGGGTGCTCGACGGCGGAGAGCTGATGTTCACTTTAGCAGAGGAGCCTGCCACTTTCAAGGAGGCAGAGAAGCAGGAGTGTTGGAGGCGTGCAATGAAGGTAGAGATGGATTCAATTGAGGAGAACAAGACATGGGATCTTGTCGATCTGCCTGCGGGACACAGCCCAATTGGCTTGAAGTGGGTGTTCAAGGTCAAAAGGGATGAGTATGGCGAGATTGTGAAGCACAAGGCGCGGCTGGTAGCCAAGGGATACATCTAGCGGCAGGGGATTGACTTTGAGGAAGTTTTTGCCCCGGTGGCAAGGCTGGAATCTGTGCGCTTGCTTCTGGCAGTAGCAGCACATGAGGGATGGGAGGTGCATCACATGGATGTAAAGAGTGCTTTCTTGAATGGAGATTTGCAGGAGGAAGTTTATGTTGTAAAGCCTGCAGGATTCACAGTTACTGGAGCTGAGCACAAGGTCTTGCGACTCAAAAAGGCACTCTACGGTCTACGACAGGCGCCCAGGGCCTGGAATGCCAAGTTGGACAGCAGCCTACTGTCACTTGGTTTCCAGAAGAGCAAGGCAGAACATGGTGTGTATGTGCGTGGAACAGGGGAGGCAAGACTCATTGTTGGCGTGTATGTGGATGACTTGATCATTACAGGACGCACCGGAATCAACAAGTTCAAGGCTGAGATGATGGAGATGTACAAGATGAGTGATCTGGGTTTACTATCTTATTATCTTGGACTTGAGGTTCAGCAGAAGGAGGAAGGCATTAGAATTGGACAGCTTGCGTATGCTACAAAGCTTTTAGAGAGGAGTGGTATGACAGGCTGCAATATCTGTGCAGTTCCCATGGAACCTAGGCTGAAGTTGAGTAAGGACAGTGAGAGCCCGCTGGTGGACGCAACAGAGTACCGCAGTGTTGTTGGAGGGCTCAGATATCTGATGTATACGCGACCTGACATCGCGTATGCAGTGAACTATGTAAGTAGGTTCCTGGAGAAGCCGCGGGAGGATCACCGCGCGGCAGTAAAGCATCTTCTCAGGTATGTTGCAGGAACACTTGATCTAGGTGTGTTTTATAGCAGAGGGAAGAAGGGAAAACACCAGCTGGTTGGTTACAGCGACAGTGATTATGCTGGTGATGTTGATGATAGGAAGAGCACTAGTGGCGTGCTGTTTTGTCTAGGGTCAAGTCCGATCACCTGGCAATCTTCAAAACAGAAGGTGGTGGCCCTGTCAACTTGTGAGGCAGAATATATTGCAGCAGCATGGGGTGCTTGTCAAGGGGTTTGGTTAGCTCGGCTGTTGAAGGATTTCCTTGGAGAAGAGTCTGGAGCACCAATCCTCAGGGTGGACAATAAGTCTGCCATTGATCTTGCAAAGAATCCCGTTCACCATGACAAGAGTAAGCACATTGAAACTAAGTATCACTATATCAGGGAATGTGTGGAGAACGGGAAGATTGTCCTTGAGCAGGTAGCAACCGGTGATCAGCTCACGGACATGTTGACAAAGTCACTGGCTCGCCTGAAGTTCCAGGAACAGCGAGTTCGTGTCGGCGTCATCGACAACAAGCCTTAGCATCAGGATTTGGAGGAGAATGTTAGAATTAATCCTGTGCTTGTATCAGTTGTGTGTTAGAGGTCAATAAGCCAATCGATTAGCTAACGGCTGTGCATATGTTTAGGAGCTCCGCATGCAGTCATGCGCTGAGCGAGTCTTCAGGAAGAAGCATGGCCTGTTCGCTGGACGTGGGATGGCATGTCCAGTAGCTGCGGATTGACCGTGTAAGTAGGAGTCAGTTAGAGTCTTGTAAACTCTTTATATTGGAGAAAGTGAAGAGGAAAACGCTGCCAGTTAGCAGCCCAAAATATCAGTGTGTATTTTCTTATCCTTGCATTCATCTAGTATTTCCAACAGCCAGGCAGGGGGTCGATAACTCGATACTGCCTGCTTTTTTCACTTGGGCACCCGAGACTCTCTTGGTCATATTTCTTTTTATAGACATTCGGTTAGGTTCTTCCGTCTTTTGCGAATTCGGTTACTAGAAAACATGAACCGGTCGGTTCTTGAAATTTCTGAGAACTGAGAACTTCAGTTTCGGTCAGTTCGGTTCGATTTTCGATTTTGACCGAACTAACCGATCTCAAATCAACAGTCACAAATCGCATGAATCAGCAACCAAAATCAACAAGTAAAATCTGCGGTGGAGTCCATTCTCTGAATTTGCTTCCGAACTGCACACCTTAAAGGTTGAATCGGTTTTATATAATGCAACACAATCATATCCATGTAAGCTTGAATCTTCTTGACTATCATCCGAGGAGACACATTGGTTTCATTCCGAACATCCCAGATATAACAATAGATGACAACCACTGCTACCCACTGTATCTTAGTGCAGCAGACTCTTCCAAATAGATGTAGCAAAAGGGCACATAAAAAAACAATGCTCACCTTTTTCATCTTAGCTTAAAAAACAATATATAGGATTAGCTGGAATATGCCGCTTCTGTAGCTGATGTCCCATAGCCAAATAATCATGAGCAAGCCACCACAAAATTATTGTTATCTTATTCGAGGCTTTGATGGACCATAATTTCTTCCAATTTTTCTGCTCACCAGAAGTATCAGACATAATACCAGCTCCAGGCCTACTTTGAAAAGATGCAAAAGGAAGAGGTACGCACTAAATTATAAGCTGACTTCGTTGTAAAATCACCAAATGTAGTATTAGGCAAATTAGCAAAGTCATCCAATACACTACTAGCAAGAGACATCTTATTGGGAATGACAAGTCTGCTCGCATCCAACAAAATAAATAGGTACTTGATGAATTATTTGGTCTTATGTGACGAATAGATTGCGAAATCACCCAACCGGATCAGGTTCCTAATGATTACTCGAGTAATTATTGACTTGTTGTTTTGCTCCATCAGTTGATTTTTTTACATGTGCTTTTTTTGTTTCTTACGTGCTTTTCTATTGTTTAGGTCGGCCCGTCGAGGCGTTTCTTCGTTCTTTGCTGTTTCAATTTGAGCGAGGCTGGGTGACACACACATTATGCATGGTGGGCAACACCCTAACAACGATCGGTTTTTCTTGGACATGCATCCGCTAAATAATGTGTCTTTTTTATGTGGAGACATTGCTAAATCTAAAGGAGATGCAGATATCCTCCGATTTTCTAAACATCTGCATCTAATGTTTTAGATTTTTTTTTCATTTTGTATCGTGTATTTCTTGTCAAATTTCTAAAATATTTTTTGAAATTATTTTTGTTATGTAGGGTGTTACTTTTTGGACCAGATCAAATTAATAGAATAATTTGTAATGCTTTTGTCTTTTCAATGTATGTCTTTTTTTTTTGTCAATTTTAGCTTTATCATGTCCATGTCAAAGCATCTCTAAGAGTGTCCAATAAATGTTTAACAACTAGTTTGGAAACAAAGTTGAAAAATAACGCTCAGTTTCCAACGTTTTCACTGCCCAGTACCGGCTCCATCCAAAGCTAGATTTCTGCATCCTCCCCGTGCTTCCAATCCCCGAAGATAACAAGGCGCTTGGAGGAACAATGAGGGAAAAAAACGGTGAGTTATCTTTCAGGTGAAAACTTAAGGCTCCTATATGGATGATGTGGCAGCAATCAATTTGTTTTAGGAACCAATTTTTAGGAGGTGTTGGTTGCGGGTTTTTTCCCACTAGTTTTTAGTAAGGTCCAAACCTTTTTTGAAATTCTATTTTTTAGGTACACTTCGAGATGTTTCCATAGTATTTGCGATTTTGTGAAAAAAACCAACCTTCCGTAGGTTTGAATGGCCGAACAGGTTGAAAGAGACGAAAGTGATGTCTATATATTATATAGGGTGCTTTTGGTTGGGCTTTCCAACCTGCTTTTACTTTTGCAAAAGCTAAAAGCCAACCAAAGGGCCTAAAAGCTCTACGTGCTTTTGCCCAAAAGCTACTTTTGCTCTAGTACAAAATCAAAAGCACCTTCACCCCTGCTTTCAAATGCTTTTGGGGTAAAAAATTACCCACCTGCCACTGATTATGAAGGTAACGATTCATTTTTTGCCCCCATCTATTTCTCCCATCACGTCCGTCCGCTCCTCCCGTCACCGACCCGTCGCCGCACCCCGCCGCCCGTTGCCGCCGGACGCTGTCCGCCTGCCCGCCATCCGCCGGCCCCGGACGCCGGTCCGCTTCTCGCCGACCCGGCGCCCCCGGCCGCCCGCCACACCCCCGCCCCTAGACGGCCGCCGCCCGGCGACCCCGACCGCCGCCACCCGACACCCGTCGCCCCAGGTTGCCGGCTACTGGCCCGCCGTCCGCCATCCGCCGACCCGCCTCCCGGCGCCCCTGGCCGCCCGCCACACCCCGCCTCCCGGACGGCCGCTGGCCCGATGCCCCCGGCCGCCCGCCACACCCCCACCCCCGGACGGCCGCCGCCCGCCGCCCGTCGCCCCAGGTTGCCGGCTGCTGGCCAGCCGTCCGCCTTCCGCCGGCCGGCCGTCCGCCGCCCTCGGTCGCTGGCCCGCCTCCCGGCGTCCCCGGCCGCCCGCCACACCCCGCCCCCTAGACAGCCGCCGCTCGACGACCCCGGCTGCCGCACCCCGCCGCCCGTTGCCCCCGGTTGCTGGCCGCCGGCCAGCCGGCCGCCACTCCCTGCTCATCCATGTTGAAGGATGGCATCCTTGTATAGAACTTTTGATGGATATAATTTTATTTATGTGGACCAATCACTTTAATGCATGAAAAATATATAAAATTTATTTTGTTACGAACAATTTACATATAAACACACTCACAGACCTTTAGGGGCATTACAGGTATTTCTTACACAGCCTACAGTTTCACAGCTCCTCTAACCAAACGGTCCTCTGCTTTTCCCACAGCTGCTTTCTCACAGCTGCTTTTCCACAGCCCACAGCTCACAGCAGCTTTTCCAAAAGCCACAGCCCAACCAAACACACCAATAGACCTGAGCAAAATAGGTCTAGCCCAAGCCCGACAGGCTAAGCCCAGCCTGATACTCGTTTAGGGTCGGGCGTGGCGCTGATTTTTGCGGCTAAAAAAATGAGCGGGCCTGAGCCCACCCTGAATAATAAAATGAATTAAATTTACACTAGAAAATGATGGCGGTCCAGTCCAAATTGGGTCCAATTTTGTTGGCCCAATGTTGTTAATGGACGGGCTTGGGCGGAAATTTTGGACACGAAAGAAATTGGGCTTTTGCCGGGCCGGCTGGGCCCGTGGTTTGCTTAGGTCTAGTCTTATATAAAGAGCATCCACGATCAATGCGGATCAAGAATATGGTAGATGCCTCGCGTCACTTTTTTTAGCTGTGTTGTAACGCTGTTAATGGACGGGATTCTTTTTTTTCGAGTGATTTTGATTCCTGTTTTCAATTGGTTGTTTTCTCTGCTTATTGATCGGGCAAAATCGACTGATTTTTATCTTTCCGTCACTCAAATTTCGGTAACCACCAAACTCCACGTGGCTTCTTCTGATTATCTTAAAAAATCGATTGACAGCATCACATTTTTTCACTCGACTGTTACAGAGTCATTCCCAAGAATTTATGTGCGTTTTGCCAACAAGCATTCTTTCTTTCCGGACAAAAAAATAACATTATGTACCGGGCCGGTCTTGCTGACCTCTTCTGTGTCAGAAAGGCCCGCAAACATCTCAATACTCTGGCCTAGCCCACGCTTATGGGATAATACTCGGCCCAACCCACGGCCCGCCGAACCTTCCGCACGGTTCCAACCGCTTCCCGAGAATCGCCGCGAAACCCACCGGCCGTCTATCCCCACCCGAAATGCTCCTCCTCCGCCACCGCCTCCCCTCCCCTCTCCCGCGCCGTCGCGCCCCGCTCCGCTTCCTCCGCCGCCTCGCCATGTCCTCCGCCTCCGCCACCCCTCCCTCCACCTCCGCGGCCGCCGACTACCACTGCCGCACCAAGCACAGCCTCACCGCCGGCTACGCGCGCGGCCCGGGCCGCCTCGACTGGGCCAACCAGCCCAACCCCTTCCTCCGCTTCGCCCCCGCACCCCAGCTCCCGCTCCCCAACCCGCCTCCCCCCGCGCTATCCTCCAGCA
>NC_028458.1:16359503-16448181 GCF_000263155.2 Setaria italica | reverse complement strand
GGAGCCCAGCAGGCTAGCCGTCTCTCATTGCGCCACCCCGCGCACACATCCTGGAGGTCCGCGCCGCGGCGCCCACTGGCGAATGCGCCGCGATTCTGCCCGCGCCGGCGACGGCGGTCGTGGCGCTCTCCTCGGTGTTCTGGCGGGAGGCGTGGAAGTATGGGGAGCGAGCGTTTCGGTACTGCAACCACGACGTGGGGCACGCGCTCGCGGCGGTGGCGGTAGCTGCAGCAGCGCTGGGGTGGGACGCGAAGGTGCTCGATGGGTTGTCGTACGAGGATCTTGGCAGGCTGGTTGGAGTGGAGAAAGGGAGCCCGGCTGCTACGCCTGAGGAGCTGCCCGACAAAGTGGTCAGGGGTAAGGCGCCGTGGGTGGAGCGGCAGCACCCAGATTGCGCCGTTCTGTTATTCCCAGCAGGGTCTGAGCCTGAGGTGGACTATGGCAGGATGAGTGAGGCGCTGAGGAGGTTTGATGGGCTGGATTGGGTGGGGAAGGCGAATGCGCTTAGTAAGGATCATGTGGTGTGGGATGTGATATACCGTACTGCAGAAGAAGTCAAGAAGCATGGTCCTGCGCCTGAGGAACGCTTCTTTGTGATGCCATGGCGGAAGAGCCCAGCTATGTCGGAAGGTCTGTATAAGCAATTAACAGTGGAGGAGGTGGTGCGACGTCGGAGAAGCGCTGTGGACATGGACGGGGTGCATGTAATGGGGAGGGACACATTTTATCAGATGCTGTTGCACTGCCTCCCGTCAGGGAAGGTTGGCTCAGGTGAGCGGCAGGGGCAGCAATGTGCTCTTCCATTCCGTGTATTACCATGGGATGCAGAGGTGCATGCCGCATTGTTTGTGCATCGCATCTCGGGGCTGCCAAAGGGGCTATATTTCCTGGTGAGGAATGAGGAGCATTTTGGTGCATTGCAGCGTGCCATGAGGCAGGACTTCGAGTGGGTTCGACCGGAAGGGTGCCCGGATAGCCTCCCGCTCTACAGGCTGATGAAAGGGGATTGCCAAAGGCTGGCAATGCAGATCTCATGCTTTCAGGTATTTGAAGATGCCAGATGGCATTGTTTCTGGTTATTCAGTTATAAACTATATTCGATTGGCTGGTTAAGAAGTTTCCTTATGAATATATCAATGTTTATTTATGCTTAGTCCTCACATTCTTCCTTTAGTTTATATATTGAAGCTAAGGGAGCTAATTTTAATATCACCATGTAACCTATTCTAGTACCTGCAGGAATTTTACTATTTTTCTGCTTTTGGTATTTTTATGCAGGAAATTGCTTCACATGGATGTTTTAGCCTTGGTATGGTTGCTAGATTCGAGCCTCTGTTGCATGATAAAGGTGAATGGATGTATCCTCGTTTGTTCTGGGAGACTGGCGTTCTTGGTCAAGTGCTTTACCTGGAAGCCCATGCTTTTGGAATATCTGCCACAGGGATTGGCTGTTACTTTGATGATGCTGGTAAGTTGAGCAGACATTTTAATAGATCTATCGCAGTTTAGTACTTTATTTCTTAACCATGGTGGTATTTCCTTTGTCAGCAATAATCCTCTGCTAACATGCATTAGCTGAAACAGGGAGCATCTGCAAACTATTAAGAACATTTAACACCATTACACTCCTTTCCACTTGTTGTAAAAAGAACTGCTGTGTTGTTCACAGCACAGGGGAACAAATCCCAGTTCTAGTTTGTTTTGCAGTTTATGTGCACTTAAAGATCTGATGATTGACGAGTAGGATGCTCAGGATTCTGTTGAATCATATACGTGCTACGCTAAAACCAGGCATTTTTTTTTCGTGAACCACAAGCCAATTCAAGATTATCTAATCAGTCCAATATCTTCGCTAGTCTTTAAGAATATTGGCAATGCATTACTCAAATCTGTATTGCAAAAAATTTCTGTTGAACAATGTATTATTCATTTTGTTCTGTTGTAGCAGCTGTTGATAATTCATTAAGCCAGCTGGGACAACACTACTTGGAAAGAGAATGATCCTTAGAAAGTTAGAATACTGTTAGCATTTTTACCATAAATAGCTGACCACGCTAGTGTAAACATACCTAATAAGCATATTATGACTGTTTACTATCCTTTACAAAATCAAAATATCGGTAGCTTGTGATGTATTGCAATGATTACACTCTTGATTTACTGACTGGACTAACTTTGTGAAATGATACATCCTTAAACACTAGGTTTATATCACAAAAATGGAGGAAGTGCTATTATTAGTTGCTCAATGGATCAACCTCACTTCACATTCCCAAATCCTAGTCTAAAGTCCATGTTTGTTAGGTGTCTGATAAGCCATGCCTCACAACAGAATGTGATCAAATATACACTTGTAAAATTGTGAACACAAAGAATAACTACACTTAAAGAATAAAAGAAGGGTATATCATGATGAAGCGTAGTTCTGATAGCTGATAACTACATTTTGTATAATGGCTGAAGGTATGTTACATTGGTCTTAACAGTACAATTGTTGAAACATTTTTAAATAGTTGCAAATCAAATATCAATTTAGCAAGCATATGTTTTATCATCAATGTTGAGTCATGATGGGATATCTGCGCTGCAGAATATGGCCAGACAACATTGCTTGAAGGAGGGTGTAATAGTAGGATAGGTGATATAGATTTAACATGATCATTGATGGTGATGGGTTGAGAAGAGACTAATTCATTATTTCTTTTTCTTCTTTTTAGATGGTCCATTTGTGTACAGGACCTTTTTTAATATGCGCCACTCTTCTTGAAACCAAAGAGACAACTTCTAGACTTCGGGACTCTAAAAACAAATCCTATGATTCTTATGATCTTCTTATCTCTAATTTCCATGCAAACGCATGTAATGTTCCAGTTTGGTAGTGTAAGATTCATGCTAGTTAGGAAAAAAACAGAAGTGGTTTCATGTTTGTTAATTTGGTTTCCTTGTAGATATACTTAATATATTGGAGATTAGTTTGCTGGGATTAAGGGTGTTTCTAACTTAAGGTCAAGGATATCCTTTTTGTATCCATTTTGAATCAAGCAAAAATAGTAAATGTCTCACCAGAACCCAAAATCTGTCTCGCACCAATATATTGTCCATCTCCTGCTATTCTGCTAATACATATAATCCTTTCAAACGATGCTATCTGGCTTTCCTTAGACTGTTGAGGATTGACGTGAATGATTGTGAAATAGTATCTGTAATATAGGGTGAACTTACCATGTCCATCCACTGTCAATGTACTGAATCACATTGTTTAACATGCCTATGCACCCAACTCACTTGTCTCACCACTAGGTGTCACTTCCTACACATTGTATTTCTTAAAATTTTGATGAAAAATTATTTTCTGCTTAGATCTCCAAGCTTCACCAGATGTTAGAAAATCTGTTGTTTAGCTTAGAACTCGTGATGTCGTTTAGATCTTTTTGAAATCTGTATTTTACATATCTAACAATTCAATCCATATATTTAATATTTTGCAGAGTGTTGCATACTTCTTTTTGTTCATGTAAAACATAGTTAGCATTATAATAAGACATCTTTTCAGCACATTGCTCGATTTTCATGCCCGAGTTGATTGTTCTGCCTGTGATCATGAAGCACAAGATCACTTCTGACTTATATTTGGTTTCTCTTAATTACCATCCACTGTGATATCTAAATAATATTCACCATCCACAGTGATACCTAAATAATATTCTTCGTATCTCTATTCAGTTTGCAGTGGTCATGATAATTTAACTCTCCGTTGGTATTTTAGCTTAAGTATTATTCAGTAGTAGCTTCTAATTTGCTAGAATTTCTGTGCAGTTCATGAGGTACTTGGCTTAAGAGATTTGGAGTTCCAAAGCTTGTACCACTTCACTGTGGGTAGTCCTGTGCTTGACGAGAGGATAATGAGTCTTCCGGCGTACCCTGGTCCCGGAATCGATGCATGATTTTTGCTTCGGGGTTATTGTCCATTCATGCATCAACAAGAGAACTGAGGAACCTGACCGTGTGGGAGTTCGTTTATGGTATAGTGGCATGCCGTGCTATCCCTGTATACACCGGCATTACCCTCTCTTATTTCTGTAGTGGTTAGCCGGGTTGATTTTATGATGGTACATGGCACTCCCTCCGTAGCTCGTTTTGATTTTTCTAGGTTCATAAATATTATCATGCACCCACACATACACTATATTTAGTTTAAAAAAGCTAAAACGACCTACAATTTGGAACGGAGGGAGTGGGTATGTTGGGATGGTTCAGAGTGTTTTAATGCATGTTCTGGACTTCAACTGGTTATATAGTTTTGTCTGTCCACAGATCAACAAGACTGTAGGTTGTCTGTCCACATACCAACAGGAATGTAGGATTAGCTGTCAAAAGAAACTGGAGATGAAAAACTATACATCCTTTTGAGGCTATACAACAAGAATGTAGTTTTGAGAGACATTATGGCATGACCTCGACCTAAATCATCTAAACATCCTGTCAAGGGCCAGTCAGGGAAGAGATCCTTTTACTCGGTTAGCTAGCCCCATCCAAATTCCAACACTTCATCTCAATTACCAGCAGCTAAGTCTGGTGACCCTCCATCAAAGACACATCTATTTCGGTGATTCCATAGCGACGACACTCCTAGGATAACAAAACATCCTAAAATGTTAACTGGCGGACCCTAATTGCCACAATGTCAACATTTAAACATATGTTCCCAATTTCAACATCTTATCAGAAATATTCCATAGCTGCTACAAGTTCAACATTCCAAAGTGCACACATATTCCAAAGTCCAAACATCAACAGGAAGGACGTGTTGAAAACAAAAGGTTCACATGACATCACAGGTTCACATGACAATAATGTCATGGGAGGAACAAAACTTACACTTGGTGTTATATAAGACAAAAAAAAAATTCAGAGAAAGAAAGGAATTGAAGTCATCTCCTGGTACCAAATAAGAAATTTTCTCTATATATTGAGAACCATGCTTGTCTCAAAACTAAGCCGTCTTAAGAAAGTACATTGTTATATGTTAATGGTCTCATATGTCGTCTCATGCAGTGGCACATAAGATTTTTGATGAGGTGGAGGAGAGAGCAAGAGGTTGTTGTTTTTGCGAAACAACCACCTCATGAGCTAAATTGTAGGACTACAAGATAGCTCAACAACCATTGTATTAGTTGCATTTCCTTTTTTATATGCACAAATCAAGGAACTATATAGTTCTACCAGACAACTTATAAGATAACTCATTGTACGGGTTGACTCTTAAGTCGTTCCAAGATTACATGTCAATGCATGAGACCACCTATTAGACGACATCAATGTACTTGAGGAGGAAGAGGCAAGCCCTCCCGAGTCTAGAGCCGTGTATGGTGTACGTTGGCTAAAATTTGCACGATAGCGGCTATTAATTTGCACGTACTGAGAATCTGATATCGGACCGGACTAAGTTTCCGTAGCTTCCCGGCCGGCGCTAACCAATTGGGGACCTGATTGGTTCACTTCTCGGCAGAGCCTGGCTCGTATGAGGGAACCAGGCCACGGTTGGCCAGGCCTAGCGTCTGATTGGTTAGTTGGTCCGTTCCAGCCAGGTCAAACGAAGAAAGCGATTGGTTGGCTGGATGCACGCTCGTCGAGCTATCATTTACACGCGCTTGTGCGCTCCCTGCATGCTGGTTTGCATCGGCCGAGCCTGGCTCGCGAGAAACACCCACAATTCCTACATTTCCCGCGGGCCTGGCTCGAGCTGTACGGATGCATGATCGAAGCCTGGCCCAAGCGCTTGTTCAAAGCATCCAGGCGATTTTCAGCATGTAAGGTTGCAGCCATGGAAATCACAGATGAAGTTGTCTAACATCATCCTATAGTGCAAGATCCTTTTTATCTATCTCATTGTCTACGAAAAAGAAAGAAAGAGAGGAAAACAGTGATGCGTACGTGCTACTGCTGATTGCCCTTGCAGCAAGAATTAATCAGCTGCCACTTTAACAATGACCCGGAGACACCGCTAACTACGTTCAGACATGGTCAACTGCGTCAGATCTATCAAGTGAAGCTTCTCTCTCTTACCTTCTTTTTGTACTATCCAACCACTACCGGAAAACTCACCTTCCATCCATACCCTTTTGTCCCAGTTTAAAGTTAGCCCGTGACTAAAAGTGGTGTCAGTTTAAAGTTAGCCCGTGACTAAAAGTGGTGTGCTACAGTAGGCCAGATTGGGGGAGCTTTAGTCCCGGTTGTAACGGTCGGATTTTTTCCACCAATGGCGGTCCTCTTTTGTCCCGGTTGTAAGCTCCTATCGGGACAAAAGCCTCACCCTTTTATCCCGGATGAAAAGTTTACTCCCAGTTGGTAATTCCAACCGGGACAAAAGGTGGAGGCTTTTGTCCTGGTTAGTGTTTCCAACCGAAAGTAACTCCCAACCGGGACAAAAGGGGTTTGTTTTTGTCCCGGTTGGAATTTCCAACCGGGACAAAATCTCCTCTATTTCTTCCTCCTCCAACCCGAGCCACTCCACTCCACCAGAGAGCTTCATCCTCCTCTCCATGGCGATGAAGCAAGCCTAGGGGAGGTGTTGCCCGAATTTTTTTCCTCATTTCCATGGGGATTTCACTCATCCAAAGTGTTGTGAAGGTTAGCTACTTCATCCTCCTTTCATTTATTGTTATTATGCTTTAGAGAGGGAGAAAAATGAGGTTTTTAGAATGAGGGAGAATGGAGATGATTTTTATTTATACATGTTTTTTAGAATGTGGGGATCTTTAATCCCGGTTGAACGATCCGGGACTAAAATTCTCCCCCTCGTCTTGAAAACTATATCCCGAATGATTTTTAGAGAGATTTGGCTCCTACCAACCGAGGCTAAAGTCAAGATTACCGAGACTAAAGCCAAGGTTTCCGGTAGTGAACACCGGCTGCTACCACGCTGTGAGCCCTCCGTTCCATCCACACAGACAATCAGATGTTGTCTCAGTGTGTTATTGTGTCATAGAAGCCTCTATCAAGCTAATCTATGCTAGAATTAAACATGCCATCAGTTCTCAGCTGTGACCAACTACTAAAAAATATGTTTGTCCACTGCACATATGCGAAGGATATGGCATGCCATGACACTATGTTATACATAGTGGAGGTACAACTAGTAACACAAGTAGCATAACTAGAGCACAGGAATCTGGAAAGTTTTGGTTTCCCCCTCACAAATGTTATCCAGAATTTAAGATTACCAACTGGTCACGTACGGCGCCAACGAACAGGGCATGCAAACCGTGCAAAATGTTTAAGGCTCAACCTATGTTTGCCATTTGCACTCTCATCATCTTCAGCAGAATCGGAGAGGCACATGTGCGAGCACAACCGTAGTGATGTACTCTACCCTTTCCTGGAGGAGCCAACGATTTCGAGCTTGCCTTCAATGCAACACTTGTTTTTTGTGAGATACCCATTCGAAGCGTCCTTGAAATCCTCTAGTGAAATGAACTTCTCCAGTCCCCACTTACAATTGCTCGTGGAGAACCGGCCTACATTTCCCCAATAAGACAAGTTAGGAATATGTGATGATAGGTTAGCATCTGGAACCCTGTTGATCGAGAAAACTTCTGTCAAAATACGAACCAGTTGCATCGCGATGCTTGCCACCCTCCTGGTCATAGATGAATAAGGTAAGTTCGACCAGGCTGCCAGATCTTTGGGGAGATCATTTGGCTTGCCCATGTTCAGATACAAGGAGAGGTGCTTCCCGTCATCAGATAGATGCATACTTATAAACCTGCAAGTTTGGAAGCATCACACATGCACAATTCAGTTGATGCATTAAGCTACATTACTCTTTACGTGTCAATTACATGTGCACTGTAGTAATTTCTATAAAATCATGTTTAAACTGGTAAGAGGGCTCGGATTGAAATAACATCCAGTCACGTCAAGCATCGCAAGCTGAAGATGCTATCGTGACTAGATTGATAGATACTGATTAACCTGCAAAATTGAACAGTGTCAAAGGTCTGCGATTCAGTCCATGAATGAAAACGGCGCAGCCCTCAGTACCTCTTGAAAAAAAAGGGCAGATATAGTAGTCTTTACTTTTCAATGATCAAATTCAAATGAACTGCAGTAGCTTTAATGAAACCAAGCCTAAAAATGAAAAGGTATGGAACCAGTTGTATCCGCTGATTTCGAATTCCGGAGAACAGCTTGTATTCTTTAGAGCAAAGAAGTCCTCTATGTTCCAAGTGTAAGTTTTGGCCTCGTTGAAGGTGTTCGTCTTCCGGACAAAGAGTGTTTCTGATATCATATCCGCTTTTGCAGTGACAACTTTAATGAACTTGACTCCAAAGACACAGGTGTCGCCGATGAAGAATCCAGAGGACTGTTCCTTCAGTATATCGAGGGGAATCATGCATGCTATCCCAGTGCTTGTGCTTCCAGTCTCGAAATTGTGCTTCACTGCACACAAAAAAAATATCCAAAGCGTGAGTGTTCAGAAATAGAGATTTTACTGAAACAAACAATGGCTGTGAAACAGAATACTCGTTAGAGAGAAAATAAACATTCTCGAAGACAAACATAAATAAAGGTTGCAAACTTGCAAATTATAGCTGACAGTGTAACGAGGAAGATTTTGAGTTAATGTATGTAAAGCATCCCAGCTATTGCTATCAGGTGTATGTGTATTTGCTATTTTACCTTGATATTTGCGGTGCTTTCCATAGAACTGGTCATATATCATGAACTTGAAACATGCCTCAACGATAGTGTCGGGTTTCATTGAACTTTTTGACAGCCCAAGCCTCATAGAGACATAATCATTTTGATCTCCACTCTTTTTGTCCCTCAGATTCAGCATTAAGTACCTGCAAACAAATTAAGACAGGGCACTGAGGATCTGTTCATGGATGGCCATGTTCTCTTTTTTGATTCTTATACAGAAACCTCTGATAGGCCTGCAGCCTGCTATGTGTTGGGGCCTTGGGGGAGATGTTTTTTTTTTTTGATGGAAACAGGAGGGTTTTAGCCCTGCTGGTTATATATTGAGAAAAAAGAAATAAAGGGATTACAAAGAGCAAACCAGTTTGTATCTAAGAAACAAAGAAGGTTAAAAAGAAAATCATGAAGATTACAACATAAGCTCTAGCCATTCAACCATTGATTGTTTGGAGGCCTCTTTAACTCTATGCAAGACTAAGGCATAGGTGGACTTGAACCGCAAGATGGCCCCTTGCGTTGTTGGTGGTATGCCTCTGAAGATTAAATCATTTCTTGTCATCCATATGCACCAGCTCATGATTATGATTATTTCCATGAAGAAAGGAACCTGAAGCTGAGTTTTGAAGGAAGTCAAAATGGAATAAGGGTCCAGCTGCAAGTCGGCATAAAGGCCTAGATGAATCCGCCTTGGGGGAGATGTTAAAAACAGTCATTTTTTTGTTGGCCAGACTTCTGAAGCTATTAAGTTTTTTTCATGCAGGATATTAACCAAGTTAGTTGATGTTGAACGGTTCTAGTTGTAGGAACCAACAGATGCAACAAGAGTCGCAAAGAGCAGCTGCTACATCCATACCAGTTCAAGTCCATGATCTTAAACGCTCCAGAGTATGTCCATCCTTCACCCTTGTTGAGAAGCGAGGAGAAGCCGTCAATTGTCCACTTGAAGGTTGTCTGCTCTGCAGCTGGAAAAGGAGGTGTTTTAACACTGGGATTGACAGGCATGAAGCATAGATAACTAGAACAGTATGAAAGATCAACATCTAAACATTAGTGCTGTGATAGAGAGGAAAGTCCAAATAACAAGATGAAGTGTTGCTCATGACGATCCATTAGTGCAGCTTCAGTGGGATATCGGTCCAATAACACTGTGATGAACAATGTTCTAGCCAAGAAACAAGCAGAAAAGGTGCAGAAGACAAGAGGAAATCCTTACGCGAAACAGTGAGGCAAGAGTTGCCCATAGCTCTGCCAATTCCTCTTCCCAGGAATCCTCTGCATGTGAAATCACTAGATCAGTCGCCATGCCATAAGCAAATCATCAGACTGCAGAGTTATGAACTTAAATTGTCTTTAGAGGCAGAGCGAATCTTATAGCCAAATAATTACCACAGACAGAATCAGAAATACTGACCAGAAAAAGAATTCGAAAGGCTAAAAACCTGCTGCACTAACAAGAAATAGGCGGGTTTTACTTCCAAGTCGATCCCTCTAATCAAGAGAAAAAAAAGGCCCTAAAAACCAGGACGAGCACACTAGAACAAAATAGGAGATAGCAAGATGTAAAAACCCTGTCCACAAACCTATGAGGCCAAAACCACAAGAAATCCCTCAGTCCCTCCATCAATCCTCAAGAAACCCTGGGAGCACTCAGATTAGCGATCCCGGAGCACTACAGGAAGATCAAGTTCTTTCCTTATTCCCCCCTCCTTCCACTTCCACTGTAGAAAGACCACAATCGATGCACACCAAAACCACGAAAGCAGCCAATTTTCCATGGATCGGAAAAGGGGAGACGAGAAATACCGCGATTTAGGGAATGATTGGACTCACCTTGGAGGCTTGGCTTTTTTTTTTTTAAACGAACCAGCAGGAGAGCTGCTGCTATATTAAAAGAGAGGAAAAGCCTGACAGCACAAGGTGGGGTATTCTGGAGGTGCGACGGTGCGAGTGCGAGGGCAAGGGCCAGGGCGAGTGACGTAGGGCCTGCGTTTTTCTCCCAATGAGAAATTGAGAAGGATGCGCATGCACCCGAAAGGGCGGAGGCACGCGGTAACAAACTGAAGCCGTCAAGCGATTCAGCAGCCGGTTCCTTCGCTTAAAGATGCAACCGACCAACTGCAGCAGCGTGTTGCATTCGCATCCATGTGGGAGAGGGACTGGGCGTCCCTCGAGAGAGGGCTCCTCCACGACGTCTTCACCCGCCTCCCGGCCGACGCCGACGCCGCCAGCTTCCGCCACGTGTGCCGCGGCTGGCGCACCGCCGCGGGACCTGGCGCGCTTGTCCCCGGCCCCTGGTTCGTCCTGCAGTCGTCTGCCGCCGGCGGCCATGGCGCCTTCGTCCGGCCCGCCGGGCGCCGCCGCGTCAAGCCCGTCCGCTTGGACGCCGCCAAAGCTCCTGTCTGCGCGTCGCGCGGCTGGCTCGCCGTGGAAGACGGCGGGCGCCTCCTCCTCAGGGAACCCATCTCCCGCGCCGAGTTCCCGCTGCCGGACTTCGAGGACCCCGAGTACCAGGACTACCAGCTGTCCGACATCTTCCTCTCCGACGACCCCCTCGACGCGCCCGGCCGGTGGGTTGCGTTCGCCTTCTTCAAGATGAAGCACGTCACCTACGCCGGCCACGTCCTCGCCTTCTGCCGCCCCGGCGACGGCGAGTGGGCCCGGTTCGATCTCGACGGCCAGTATGCCGGGTTCTACTGGGGGCTCGAGTTCTTCCGGGGCCGAGCCTACGTGCTCGTCGGCATCAGCTGCAGGATCGCCGTCTGCGACGTCGACGCGCGGACGCTCGTCGCGAGCTCGGTAACCCTAGAGCACGTGATGGAGTGGCCGTGGCGGGACGCCCAGGTGCACCTGGTGGAGTGCGGCGGCGACCTCCTGGCCGCGGCGGTGTCGCACTACGAGGACAGGATGCCGCCGTCGTGCTGCGCTCGCCTCCGGCGCCAGCCCCGGACGGTCGGCGTGAGGGTGGTGAAGGTCGAGTTCGCGGCGGGGGGCGGCGGCGCCATGCCGGTGGCGTTGTCGGACGTGGAGGGTACCGGGGACTACGCGCTGTTCGTGGCGCCGCGCGGCCACGCGTTCGCGCTCCCGGCGAGCGGCTTCCCCGCCGTCCGGCCCAGCTGCGTCTACCACTTCGACACCAATATGACGACGAAGAGCGCGAGCGGGATGATCATCACGGATCTGCTGGATCACACTCCACACCAGCATAGGCCCCTCCGGAAGCTGCCCCTCGCCGGGAAGTGGCATCCACTGTCTTGGTTCCGGCCCCGTTGTCCGTCGTTTGATACGACGCCGGCGCGCAGGCGATGGTTCTTTGCATGATCCCATTCATTTTATTTCCTTCTCAAGTTATACATCTTCTACAATGCTGTCTTATTTGAGGTACTGCCCGCTTAATTGGAATTCCTGAGATAATCTAATTGTTTCATGTGGATTTCGCGCGAATAATCTTGCATTGCACACATGCCCGAAATGGTTATGATAGTCTTTTATTACCGGTATGATTTAGATTGCAATTTGTACATCAAACCGACTTGCCTCCACCTACAACCCCCAAGGCTTCCGGCACCACTCCCTGTAAAAAGCACACAAGGAGGTCGCTTTCCTTCCTCACCCGCCATAGGTCTTTCCTTTGTCATACCCTAGGCGTGCCCCTCCATTTGGTTCCATGTCTCCTTATGACTTGCTCCCCCAACACCTCCGACACTCTCACCATCGCTACTCGCTATCTTGTTGTCCCAAAGCGCCCTCTGGGTCCAACAAACACTAGTAAACTTAGTAAACTATGTAACTTTAAGCTCAAAAAGTTTGCTGGATATAGAGAAGAAGGGGCAAAGATGGGAAGAGAAACTTCCAGGTGCAAGGGACAGATAGAACACTTGAGGGTGATAAAAAAATAAAAAAAAATCTTAGTGGCATAAAGTCTATGTTTCCATGATTCATCTATAGAGTACACATGACAAATATATGATTATATGGTACGACATATAATCTGATAGAATCGGACAAATAGTTGCACCTACATCCCCAAGAGGAATCGGATTAACCTTGTTGGCAATATAAAGTTTATTCTGCCTGGTAGAAACAAAAGGCAAAAGCTATATCTCACCCAAGTGAAATCATGGAGTTTGCCGAGTGCCCCCGTTGACACTCGGCAAACAGTAACGTCCGTCACGACCTTCGCCCAACGCGGCACGTGGAAGTCACATGCTCAAGTGTTTGCCGAGTGGATTTTGTTTGCCGAGTGCCCCGTGGGAGTTTGCCGAGTGTTTTTTTTGGCACTCGGCAAATCGTGTTTTCGCCGAGTGTATTATGTTTGCCGAGTGTTACTAGGAATGCACTCGGCAAATGGATCCTTCGCCGAGTGCCCGCAATAATACACTCGGCAAAAAAATTACACTCGACGACTTTAGTGTTTCCCGTAGTGCATGGACAGTGAGGGGGACTACGGCGGTGGCGGGCCTTGGTCCATGGAGTACACTATAGAGCTCGGCAAGTCCTCGCCGGAGTACTCATCTTTTGATCAGACCGTGCCGTTGGCCATCGATCCGGATGGCCGTCGAGTTTTGCTATGCACTGGGAGGTCGTTGGGCTGGTACGACCCTAGGACCGGGGCAATCCAAACCATTTACAGCTTGGGGACACGGAGTGAACGTGGCAAGAATTTTGTCAAGGTTGTGTACCACGAGAGCTTGTACCGCCCTGATGATGTGATGAGACGGCTCCGTGCCCCAGCAAACCATCGAATGTATGTATGAAAAAAACAACTATGTCTAATGTATGTATGAACAAAAGTACAAATAATAAGGATATAGAACTACTCACTTATCAAGGCTTGTTGGACCCTCATATTCAGAATACTTGTTCTACGGCTTTCAGACGACGTTGGCTAGTTTTTTCTAGTCTCTTGCTCATCTTTAATTGCATCATTAACTAGCTTCTTTCTACATGCTTGCAATATTCTTTATTTAAAGAAAGATGGCCATTTTATCTACCTCCTTAGTTCTTGTGAATTGTGAGCTTGTGACTAACCCTTAAGCAAGTATTGTAAACTAGAGGTAGTATATTGTAATAACTATAGCAGCACTTCACCTTGCGTTTCCTTTTTCTTCACAGGCTTTCATACGCTTTAAGTGCCTAATAGAAAAACCAACAATTTTCCAAATACGTAGGATTATGATGCTAATGGAAATCAGGGGCAATCGGACAAGTTTAATACCAATTTACCCTTTCTGACTACGAATTGCTGAATTGAAATACATTAACAAATGGCAGGGCTATTCATGCATTTTACTCGTTTTCCCCTTCTGACAGGAATTAACGCTTGAAGATCGTCACACATCATGACCACAGTCCACAATCGTGTCGTGACCCGCGGGGCGCACGACGGTGAGTGTCGTGCGTTCTGTGCATCGCTTCCTGAATGTGTTGCTGGTCTTGCCCGTGTATCGCACGCATCTCATGCTTGTTGTGATACACTTTAGAAGAAGTTCGTGTTCAACGGGATTTCTGCGGTGCTGTCCGTGATGTTGCGTGAGAACGCGCCACGCTCAAAGAACACGCCCCTCAAACGCCTGTGACGATTAAAATAGTCCAATCTGATGGCAGGTTGTATACATGCAGCACAAATTGTTGAACCACGACTCAATTGCCAAAGGCGCTATGTCGCGGAATCGCGATGCCATATCTTGATTACAAATATGTGAACTTCTATTTTGGGACAAGATTGCAATACAAATCCAAAAATTTGCATATTCCTTGTTCTACAGAAGAGGAACACGACATGACATGCAAACTGAGAAAACTTTTCAAACATACATTTTCCAGCAGAGACAAACAACAGAAGTAATCTACTAATTTGAGGAGACATTGATTGCGACCTCAGATTGAATTAAACATAAGGATGTGATGAAATAGCCATTCACATCTAGTATTGCACTACAAAGAAAAACATAGGGTCTGATGACCTTTAAGCAACGACTCATCAGTTACTATATTCGATCAAAGGGGGCAAATCCTCTGCCTCACCGATTCGTTCCACGGCATGGTCGCCAACATGCTTGAATACCACTCTCCGACGCTTAGGCCACTTCCGAGATCTGCAATCTTCAATGTTCTTGTACCAGAGCACCGTGAAGGTTTCCCCACCTTCGCTGATTTCTTTCACATCATTCAGAAACCACGGTGGGAACGGCTCCCGCTCGAACCCCTTCCTGACTGGTAGCATCTCTTCGAAGAATGTAAGCACATCGCCCATCTCATTGACAACCCCCACAGGTCCTCGACGGGTGCAGAAGTAAACGCTTGGGGGTTCATCAGCCCACTCTCGCCGATGGTGCCTCATCATTACCAGAGCAAGGCAGTGAGAGCAATAGCCATATCTGCAACACATCGGGAGCCAATGGATAGGCCTCATGAAGCATCTGTTGCAATGGGTTTTGCTCCTCATCACTGCAGTCCGCTTGCACTTCACGATAAGAGTAGCGGCAATTAGCACAGCAAACACTAGTATAGCTGCTGTCAGCCCACCTGCATAGGAACATACTGAATGTTCAGTTCACAGGGCTGCTGTGATCAAAACTAACAGATAAAACAATCACCATCATTCTAATCCATAAGCATTGCAGAAAACAGGTTATTCATAGTAAACAGGTCGGATTCATGAATCACAGGAAGTCAGAATACAAACCAGGATTAACATTTGAAGCTATAAACATTCTCGATTTTTTTTGGTTTGACAATATATTTTCTCAACTCATTTCAGCAACTAGTACTGTAGTAAACAGATGGGGAATCAAGAATCAAAGTGAGACCAAACAAGCATAACCATAGTAAACAAACAAATTGAAGGCATCACCATCTAGAATCTTATGCTTGTAGAAGTGTAGAACCATATGAAGTGGTAATAGATCTAGATGTACTGCCACAGACAAGCTTACGTACGAGCATGCATAGCCAAAGCAGATAATGCTGATGAGCCCTGAGAAGCTACTGCACAGATGCTTTTAGATTAAGCTTTGATGAATAGGATCACACCGAGACGTACCACTGAAGTAAGACGGGAGCATGGCGTTGCGCTCCTGCTTCTTCTGGTGCATCACCGGCAGCTTTTGGTGGGTCGACATGCGCTTCAGTGGTTGCATTGCCATCTCCTCCAGGGACTTCAGCGGTGAAGTCCCAGCTGAGATCCGCAGCTGGATGGGCGCCAGAAGGCTTGGACGTAGAGTGTCCTTGCCGCCCGGGCTTCGCGGCGTGGTCGGTGACGCTGTTCCCCACGCGCTCGTGCCCATCTGCGTGGACGGGTGTGCGGCCGCTGCAGTCTCCTCCGCCGCTGCCGCAGGTGTCAGCAGCGATAAGGGAAGCTATAGCTGAGAGAGAGCATGACCACCCCCCTCCGCCGGTGACCATCCCGGTCCCGGCGTCCACCCCGCCCGCCGGTGGCCACCCCGACCCCGGCGTACACCCAGTCCCGCCGGAGACCACCCCGGTCCCGGCGTCCACCCCGCTACGCCAGTCACCTTCTTGGTTCCGGCTTTCTCTCTGCTCCGTCGGCCCCCTCTCCGACTCAGGAGACACTGATCATCATCCTGGTTCCGGCGTCAACACCGTTACGTCGGTGTCTTTGCTTTATCCGGTGCCTACACCCTGTGCATGGATCACTGGCGCAGACCTTTGTTCGTGAGTGCATCCTTTGAAGCTTCCATCCGGGCAACAGCACAGGAGGAAGGCATCTTCGCAGATTGACTTGGAAGAGGTTACTCTCTCAACATCCTACTACAATTCTTTGCGCTGGTCTTTCTGTGCTCTCCGCGTTTGATCTTAGAGATGGATCATACAAAATTCAACTTTAGCCTGGGACAAGACTTTAGTCGATTGGTTATGAATAAGACTGGTACTCAGGTTACTCTGGATGAAACAAAAGCAGGAAATGGTTTTCACCTGCTGGTGGTGTTTAGCAGAAACAGATTTCGATTGTCTGCAGAAACAGTAAACACCTTTCTTAGCTCTGTTTTGGGAGGAAAAAAGGAATTATTCATGGCAGAAGAATTAGAAGAACAAATCTTCAAGGTTTCATCAAGAGAGGTTGGATTTCTGATAGTTAATCAAGGTCTAGTTCTCTGTGATCTATTCAAGCTCTCATTCTTCCTACTGAATGATGATGGATTTGCCAAGGCATTGAAAATTTGCAAAACAGGATTCTGGACCTTCGTATTATTGGCAATCTGCTAAAAAAAGAAATCCACTTTGTTGTCCCAGGTACAACATCCTTACTCTCATCTTTTATCTGGAGCCAATTTAACTCCTTTGGGTTTTAGAAGTCATGAGTCCAGAAATACTGCCACTAGGCTTAAACGCCCTGTTTCTTATGCTGACATGGTTAGAAACCACCCCAAAACCATCCCTGGGGAAAAAGTTTCTCTTCATAATAGAGAGAGTTCCTCTGATAACTCCTCTTCCCATTTAGTGAAAAGGGGAAAATTTTATCCTGCACCTAGGAAATCTGTCTTCCAAAGAATGCAAAACTTGCCTAGACAGTCAGTTTTCGAAAGATTACAAATCCCAAGAAAGGCTGCACCCAGATTTGAACCTTGGCATTGGAATAGGAGCAAGAGACAGAAAATCTCTGATCCAAGATATCCCGGATACCCCAGGGCTAATATCTCGGAATATGCTCATACTTGGACTGAAAAAGACCAGCTCCCATCTGCCAACCGCTCAAGGAGGCTCTCACCGCATTGGCTGACTTGTTGGCACTGTAATCAAGTAGGACACAACTTCCAAACCTGCTCTAGGAGGTTAAGCCTTCAAAAATTTATGGCAGCTTTCGTCTCGAGGCCTGGCAGTAACTTTTCCTCGGTAATTGACGAAAACGATTGGCCAAGGGATACTGGGCTGCGTTGGTTTAAAGCGAGCCAAAAAATGTCTACTGAGATAGCCCAGGAAAGCCCACCGGGCGCTATTTCCCTAAAATATTTGGGGAAAACTGAGTGGAGAATACGAGGAGACAGTCCTTCTCCTCCCTCCTCGTCGCCACACAGTACTCCACAGCAACAGCCTGACACAAATCAAGAACTCCTCCATCCTTCCCTTGCCGAGGATAGAGAGCAACAACATTTCGCCACCAGCATGGCCTTCCTAAATGTGGATCCAGAACCACTTATGTTCCCTGGCTTCAATCGAGTCTTGGTTCAAGGACGACCCAAATTCACCAGGGTGGTCACTCCAAGAAGCTCTCCGGCGAATGAAGATCTTGCGATCGTCACTGTCTCAAACTTCCCCCTGGTGAGATTCCATTCAATGCTGTTCAACAACCTATAGTTGGGTTGATTGAGGATGATTATGAGCTTCGTATCAAAGAAATCCAAAGAAGCCCTTTTCACATA
Source organism: Setaria italica (assembly GCF_000263155.2). Taxonomy (NCBI): domain Eukaryota; kingdom Viridiplantae; phylum Streptophyta; class Magnoliopsida; order Poales; family Poaceae; genus Setaria; species Setaria italica. The sequence goes on along the minus strand of NC_028458.1, from coordinate 16,430,098 downwards.
ACACAAGCTTTCGTCAGACTTAATAGAGTCACTGATAGGGATGCTCTAGTGTAGCATAGTCCACATCAAAGCAATGGTCTTTCATTTGTGTTTGTCAGGCATAATAGAGGCCCCAATGCCAGGAGAGTGCTATTCAATAGAGAATGTTGGCTTCTCTTGATTGGTTTTCCAATAGATTCTAGAGATATTGAGGATATCCGAGATGCTATAAAATCTTTTGGGAGATTGATTTGTTGGCAGAAAGACAATGTCATGACTAGGGTGGTTGTTAAAGTCAGAGTCACAGAACTGGAAGATATACCACACTACCTGGTTTTTTCAGAGGGGGACGACTTTGAAGGAATTTCAACCACTGTTCAAGTAGAAATCATGCAGCAAAACATGCTTGAAGGACAGCTACCAGATGAAGACATCCCCCCTCCAGGCTATGATGATGATTTCGTGTTTCCAGGGCTACAGGCACCTAATGCAAATGACAACCATCAGATGCCCCAGCAACAAATCCAAGCTCAGCAAAATCCACCTATGGATGCACAGATGCATAACCATCAGCAACAGGTAGCTCTCCCAGATTTAAATGATGACCCAGAAGAAGAGGATCATATACAAGAACAAATGCAGCAACTTATAGAGGACTTGGAAAATCAAGCACCAGAGCAGATGGAACTGCAACAGGAGCAACAGCAAGAAGTTATGGACCTTCAGCTTAGCTTGTCCTTATCTTTTCCACCCAACTCGAGCAACAGCTTAGAGGGAGGAAGAAAAGGGTCAGATCAAAGTGTCGAAGGAACAGTGCACCAGCAAGGACATTTGAATGAACAACCTGAGATAGTGTTGGGACTTCCCGCCATAATCAACATGAATATTCAAGGGGAACAGCATATGGGCCCACAACATGGAGAAGAGAATGTTGGAGCAAATTTCTTCTTACCAGACTTCCTTAACCCCATCCAACTTAACCAGGAAGAGGGGGAAGAACAAGGGGCTCAGGTTAACATGAATATTGATGTCAACATGCTCATCACCCAACCAGAATACAATAATAGGATGGACCCAGGATGGGCTGCAAGGGTTGGCAAAGCAAAGGTAGACAAGGCAGAAAACCCGGACTGGCAACACATCTGGGCACGTCTCTTCCCCACCGACGACACTCCTAAACAGGTGACAACAATACCTGCTGATTGGGCACCCTTCTTTATTAATAAGCTCTCTACACCCTCTAGATTTGATTGGGCCAGAGCCTTTCTTACATCAAATGCTACTGCTCTCTTGTCTTCAAGTACTACAAATTTCAATATGATATCCTTCCAATTACCAACGGCTTGTTCTCAACATGATCTACCTAAATGCTCAAAGATAATGAATCTAATGAGGGTTCTCCTGCTGATAACCCCTGTCAACAGAAAAAAAATGAGAAGAGAAGAGCCTCAAGTGGAGACACAAGCTCGGCGCAGTCCAAGAATTCGACTACGCAACGCCGGCTTTAAACACTCCAACTGTACCTCCAAGAAATGTCTTGCATGTGCTGCAGTCCCACCCACCCTATCAAGTAAAGCTATGATGACGGTGGGAACAGATCACTGCAAGATCAGTAAAGAAAAGCTGACTGAGGAGGCTCTCAAAACAAAGAAGCAGAAGCAGGCACCAATTGGGGCAGGAAGATTAGCTGAATCAAGGAACAAGGACCCCATAGAGGAGGGGCAAGGATCCACAGTCTGAAGAGGAAGCTATCAAGCTTTTGGGCCATCTGACAGCTTTTGTCTTTGTTAAATGATAGCAATTTGTAACAGAACTCGAAGGGTCAGGAGTGGGGACTTTTGTATCTTCCTAAACATTATGTCGTTATTTTGTGATCATAGTGATCGGCAGACCAGGAAAACAAGGGTGGTAACAGCTTTTGTGATGGAAACGACAATTCTTAACATGGCAACCTTTTATGATAAGCTTGCTTGTCGGTTTTTCCAATCTTTTTGTACCTTGCTAGATGGGATTCTTTCATCAGCCTCTACAATAGGGCTCCTAGAGGTTTTAGATATGAATTTCTGGCCTCTGCCTCAATGACCGAACATTTTTCAACTTCTATCATGAATATTATGAATCGCTCACAAGGGAAAAAGGAGTGAAAGATCTTGTCTTGGAATATCAGAGGAATAAATTCAGATGCAAAATGGAATGCAATCAGGAGCAAAATCATAGAAGCAAGGTGTGATGTGGTATGCCTACAGGAAACAAAAAGGGATTCTTTTGACCAGGCTTATATCAAAAAATTTTGTCCCCCCCAGCTGAATGAGTTCTTTTATAACCCATCTGTTGGGTCCTCAGGGGGATCTATCATCATCTGGAATAATTCGAAATTTGATGGTGTTCTGGAATTTCAAAACTCTTATGCACAGTCTATTCTTCTCACCTGTAAAGGAACAGGGGAATCCTGGTACTTGTCAAATATTTATGCACCTTGCACTACTGAAGGAAAACGAGAATTCATACACTGGTTCAAAGCAGTGGAGATGGGAGAAGAAGACAAATGGCTAGTGTAGGCGATTTCAATCTCATAAGAAGACCAGAAGATAGGAATAAGCCTGGAGCCAACTGTCAGGAGATGCTAGCCTTTAATAATGCAATAAGCAAGCTAAGATTGGTAGAGCTACCTCTAAAGGGGTGCAGATTCACGTGGACAAACAAGCAACATAACCCCTTGTTGGAAAGATTGGATTGGTTTTTTACCTCAAAAGCTTGGACGACCTGCTTGCCCAATTCCTTTGTAACAGGACTTTCTAGAGATATCTCAGATCACACACCATGTGTGATAACAGCCCAAACAACCATGCCACAATCATCCCCTTTCAGGTTTGAGAACTATTGGTTACAACATGAAAGTTTTCTGCCTATTTTACAGCATGCATGGAGTCTACAATCCCCACAAGAGGACCAGGCTATGAAGATTACTGGAAAATTAAAAAAGCTAAGAAGGATCCTCAAAATGTGGAAATCGCACTTACCAAGTCTAGAGAAAACTATACAGAACAACAAATCAACTCTACAATTCATGGACCTAATAGAGGAGTCAAGAGATCTCAGTATAGAAGAATGGAACTTTAGACATATGGTGGAACAGAATTTGGAACAGCTACTACTTCAGCAGAGAACTTACTGGAAGCAAAGGGGGAAGGTTAGATGGATAAAAATGGGGGATGAATGCACAAGATTTTTCCATGCACAGGCATCTATCAAAAAAAGAAGAAATACGATAACCCATCTAAGAGACGAAGGGGGTACTCAAACAGCCCAACATGAAGCTAAAGCTGACATCCTATGGAAATCCTTTAAAGAAAGGTTAGGGGTAACAGAATACACACACATGTATTTCCAGCTACAAGACTTATTCCAACAGGAGGATAACCTGGACATTCTGGATGAATCATTTTCAAAGGAAGAAATAGATAAGGTAATTGCAGAACTACCAAACGATAAGTCGCCTGGGCCGGACGGTTTCAATGGAGAATTTATCAAGAAAAGCTGGCAGGTTATAGCAGAAGATTTTTACAAACTCGTCCAAAACTTCTATGACAATAACATTTGCCTACGAAGTATCAACTCCTCATATATTACCCTCATCCCTAAGAAAGAAAGCCCGATGGATGTGGGAGACTATAGGCCCATTTCATTGCTTAACTCGTCTCTTAAAATAATTACCAAGCTTCTGGTGACAAGATTACAACAAGTGATCAGGAATATGATACATCAGAATCAATATGGCTTCATTAAATCCAGGAGCATACAAGACTGTTTAGCATGGGCTTATGAGTACTTACACATCTGTAAAAAATCAAAGAGGGAACTGATCATCCTCAAATTGGACTTTGAAAAAGCGTTTGATAAAATTGAACACAAGGCCATTATAGAAGTTTTGAAGCACAAAGGGTTTGGGCCCAGATGGTTAAATTGGATCCAAGATATCTTAGCAACAGGAACATCTTCGGTTCTTCTAAATGGAGTTCCAGGGAAAGTAATTCACTGCAAAAGAGGAGTTCGGCAAGGAGATCCACTGTCTCCACTCTTATTTGTCCTGGCAGCTGATCTTCTTCAAACCATAGTAAATCATGAAAAAGACTTAGGCAGTCTCAACCTTCCCATTCCTCAGGGAGCAGGGACAGACTTCCCCATAGTCCAATATGCTGATGATACACTGTTATTCATGGAAGCCTGCCCCAGACAGCTTTTGAAGCTGAAAGAAATCTTGCACATATTTGCTATGTCGACTGGACTCAAGGTTAATCACGGAAAATCGACAATGATGCCACTGAACATCACAAATGACAGATTAGCCAATCTAGCACAGATCTTTGAATGTCAACACAGTTCTTTGCCTTTTACATATTTAGGCTTGCCTCTGGGAACGACCAAGCCAAACATGGAACATTTCATGCCTCTCCTACAACGAATTGAAAGGAGACTAAATTCCATGTCCATGTTCTTAAGTCAAGGGGGAAAACTAGAAATGGTCAACTCAGTTCTGTCCTCATCAGTTGTGTTTTATATCTCTACCATTAGACTTCATAAAGGGGTGATAAAACAGATTGATAAGTTTAGAAAGCACTGTTTATGGAATGGAGCAGATCCAAGCTCCAAAAAACCTTCAAAAGCAGCATGGCCAACAGTATGTACACCCAAGGATTGTGGGGGCCTGGGAGTTATCAATATTTATGCACACAATGAAGCCCTCCTTATGAAGTTTCTACACAAATTCTATACAGGAGCAGATACACCATGGGTCAATTTGATCTGGAACAGCTATTATAGCAATGACACACTACCTGGAACACAGTCCAAAGGATCTTTCTGGTGGAGGGATGTCCTTAAGTCGCTCGACAAATATAAGGGCATAGCCTCGGCTACGATAGCAGATGGTTCAACAGTCTTCTTCTGGCATGATCTCTGGAATGGAATAATACCAAGTTAGACATACCCAGAATTGTTCTCCTTTGTCAAAGAAGCCAACACCACATACAAGACAGTATCTGGAAGGACAAACTTCATACAAAACTTCAGTCTCCCACTATCTGCCGAGGCACATATGCAATACTTGGATCTGCAACAATTTATTGAGAGAATCATACCAATAGCAAACAGAGATGTCTGGTCATACACATGGGGAACAACGAAATACTCACAACAGAAAGCATATAAAACAATCATTGGTCACCGTACTGTTCATCCAAGCTTCAGATGGTTATGGAGGTCAAAATGTCAAAAAAAAACACAAATTATTCTTCTGGCTACTTCTCAGGGACCGTCTAAACACAAGAGACCTCTTAGACCGAAGACACATGCAGCTCGAGTCACAAACTTGTGAGATGTGCATTTGGCAGAAAGGAGAAACAGTTAAACACCTTTTTCTTCTGCTGCAGATTTGCCAAAACTTGTTGGAACAGTATAGGGATAACATATACCTCCACAAGGACGATTCAGAATATTATCTTACAAATTGAAAACAAGTTACAGGTTCCCTTCTATATGGAAATCATCATCTTGATAGCTTGGAGCATATGGACAACAAGGAATGGATGGTTTTTCAACAATTTGGCTCCATCTCCTGGGGTTTGCTTGCAAAAATTCAAGTCGGAATTCAAAGACATCTTACTAAGAGTAAAGCCAAGACATTTGCAACAGATGGAAATTTGGCTCCATCTGTTCGCCGTTCATTAACAAGGGCTCTTTGTCTGGTTTTAATTTCTGGAACTCTTGCCTACCTTTCCTTGCTTTCTAGGTTTCTCTTTCCTTATTTTGTTTATTTCTCCTTTTTACCTGTTCTATTTCTCTCTGTTGGCTCTTATAATCTTGTAATGCTTCACTTCTAATTTTAATATAATCAGTAAGGGGCCCGCACCCTTCTTGTTTTCTCAAAAAAAAAGTGAGAGGTGTCGTGCCGCGGCCCGCGGGTGATGGAGCCAAGGAGCCGCTCTCCGCTTCCTTCCCCTCTTCCGCGCAGGAGAAGCCGACAGCTGCGGTCGCCGCCGGCTTGTCCCCAGCCCACGCGCTCGACGCCTCCTTCACCTCCACCACTCGTGAGAATGTGGATCCGACCGCCGCGGTGGCCGACACATCCGCCGCCTTGTCCCCGCTCCAAGTGCTCGATGCCGTCTTGTTTTCCCCGCTCCAAGCGCTCGATGCTTCCTTGCCCTCTACCGCACTCGATACGATGACGGAGTCGATCGCCTCCTCCGCGGCCGGCTTGTACCTGGAAGTGGCACTCGGTGTCGGCCCGCGGGTGAAGGAGCAACACAGCGGCAACGCGTCCTTCGCCTCCGCCACGCGCTTCGAGGAGACGGCGCTCGCGCTTCCACCTGCTTCGCTCGCCTCCTCCTCATCCTCCGCTTCCGCTGCCGCCGCGGCCGCTGCCCCCATGGCCTCGCCCGAAGCGCTCGATGACATGATTGCCGAGTTGGCCTTGGATGAAGCGAGCAGCAGCGTGTCCTCCGCCTCAGTGGCGCCCTGGCCTAGCGAGTGGTGGGAGACGCTTCTGGTGGCGGCGCAGCCATCTCCGTACTCGGCCATGGTGACGGCGCACTGCCCGTAGGAATTGCCTGTGCTAGTGGTGGCGGAGCGGAGGTGATGCATGGCCGCCTGAGCAGGGCGGTCGGAGGCGGACGCGCTGGCCGCAACGCCAGCGAGGAGGAGGACGAGGAGGGGAAAGAGGCGAGCGTGAAGTGCCATGGCGAGGACGAGGTGGAGGGGAGGGTATTGGAGTTGGAGGCGGAGGACGATGAGGATGCGGGGGGTTTTGCTTTCCAGAAGAGGTGGTTGCGGTTTGCGGGGCGCAGCTTTTTGAGACGGGGTGCCGATGCGCCGATGCCCAGATGGAAGGGGGTTTCGAAATGCTTTGTCCGCACTCTGAATCATGCACAATGACCGTTTTACCACTGGACAGGTGGCACCGAGCTTCTTGACTATAGCTTTCACTGGGCCCAAATAAGGGCTAGTGTGGCAGGGCTCCGGCTCCAGCTCCGTGCGCTTACCGAAGCACGGAGGAGCCGGAGCCGCACCAAACGGCATTGACTGCGGAGCCATTTTTTGGCACATTTGGGAGGAACCGGAGCCGTTTTAGACCTGCATGGAGGAGCCCAAAAAAGTGGCTCCGCGGCTCCGGCTCCGGCTCCGCACGAGGAGCCCCTCGCGAGGAGCCCTGCCAAAGGAGCCCTAATTTAATGGCTCTGATTGGGGTTGTGGGCTTGTAGCATTCGGTGCCAGTCTGCCAGAGCCCATCTACACAATGCTTCTTGTGCACGAGCATTTCGGCACAGCGATCACACGCAAATGGTTTTAGGTTATTTTCAGTGCACGGTTTCATCACACTATTACCAAGACTATCATATTAACTTTTTAATAAAATGAAACTGTCTCTCTCAATGTAGAGTTTTATTGCATAGTTTTATAGACAGACTGCAGCATTTAATTCTTATAAAATGTTTCGAACAAATATGCCATAAAAACTTTGTAGCCTCTCCAATTGTATCTAAATGAAGTATTAGCATAGTACTATGCTGACATATATAGAGTTACTCGGTGTAGCAATTTCACATTCAGATACGAAGTTCCACATTCAGATATGCAGCAGTTTAACATTCAGATATGGATCAGTTTCACATTCAGACTAGAGTGCTCGCTGCCACCCAACCTAAAGCGATAAATGACCAAAATATGGAACTCACAAACTTCAAACCCCCACTGCCACTCAAATTTTCATCTTCTTATTTCCTACATAGCGCCTCCCATCTTGTGAAGCCTTCCATGCATCATCCTATTTACTGGCACCTTTATCTCTTGAAAATGGACAGCAATATTTACTAATATGTTCACAAGTAAAATTTTCAAGCACCACATTTACCAATCCAATGTCTGACATATATATAGCAGCACAATGTCTCACACTTCAGAACCAATGCATATAATTACCAATTGGATAAAAACAGGGAGTGAAAAATGGCAAAATAATATTTACTGAAAAAAACATCTGACTAACCTTACATTTGTGAACCGGATGTGCATTGTGCAGACATCCGGCAAGTCAGATTGGGCAGTTCAAATGGATCTCTACTAAAGCTGCTTGACAGTTTATTTTTATCTAAAACAAGCAACAGTTTATTTGAACGGCATCACGGTGGGATCTACTTGACCCTATACCCGGTCAGCCCATAAATCTGACGAGCAGGGCATCCCAGCTATCCAATTAAGCAATCAAGCGACCCAAACAACACCTTAATTGGGATTTGTTTTCTACTGATGCACAAACTGAACGAGAGAGGGAAATTACCTAGGATTTGTGGAAGAGGATTGACCTCCGTGGCTGCCAAGTCTGGATTCCGGCCAACATGCTGCACTTGGCGGTGGCTGTCATGGTGAAGATTCCAGGTTCACGAATCACTGATGTGGTGACGCGTAAGTTAGACCTCTAGGTGAAGAAGCCGTCCGTTTGCATGGGCTGCCTGTTGACGCTTTTTTGGACCAAGACACGAACGCACGCGACCGTGCGGCGCGCGGAGAGGCACGTTGCAGCACCTCGGCACAGGCCGGTCTGACCGGTTATAGGGACCGGTCTAACCGGTAGTTGGGCAGATCGACGGTAGACCTTCGAACGCTCGCCCAGGAAGGATCCCATCGGGGCAGGCACACGCAGGGTTCTCTAGGATCAGTAGGCCACCTAGAGCGCCTTCAAACGTCGTCGAGACGAAGGAAGAACAGCAAGATGGGGGTTGGAAAAGCTAAGGCTAAGAGGAAAAGTAAAAGATGCAAAAAATAGTAGATTGATATGTTTTTGTCAATTGGATCTAACTCCATCGGTCGTGGCCTTCATATTTATAGGGAGGGGAGGTCTTGCCCCTTAAGGAGTCGAAACCCTAACAAATCCCGTTTTAAAATACAACTCCAACTCGGTTTACACAGAGCCAGACCGGTCAGACCGGCCTGGGCAACCAGTCTGACCGGTCTGCTCGGGTGAAGATTTTGCAAAGGCTATATCTTCCTCATCCGAACTTCAAATCGAACGTTTTATATATGAATCTCGACGAAGTCTACGCAATGGTGAAGTCCAATTTGCATTTTTGGAACTTTTCCTAAACCGGTCTGACCGGTTGGGAGACCGGTCTGGACAGACCTGACCAGATTTCCCAAGTCCTGCTACTTTTGGACGTCAACACTACCTTTCTTCTCTAGGCCCGCCATCGAACGGTGCTGCTACGCAGCCTATGCCGGCGATGCCACAGAGACCTACCATAGCCATTGGCCACTTGATGAGATTGGAAGGGAGGAGTGAGGCAGGATATGGATCGAAGATCGGCGGGAAGCTTGGCGGGAAAGCTTGTGCCACGCGGGAGATCGACAGAATCACAGAAGGAGCTCCGCGCTTCGCACGGGATCCCTGGCGTTGCATCCGGATGAAACAAAGCCCCTCAATGCAGTGTCATCCGGTTTCCAACGTCTTTGGTGAACGGGGCTTCCTCGTTTCATCACCATGAAACAATTATTTTCTCTTTCTTCATGAATATGGTGCCATGTCATCATAATTGCCAACGTGGTACCTTATTTATTGTCCATGAAACTAGACTAGCCTTAAAGAACGAAAAGGTGTCCGTGGTGATTGCATGCGGTATGCAAAATTGACAAACTAGGTTCGGGATGTTCAGATGTCGTCAGGATGTTTTGGATCATGTGTTTGGACGTGAATGTTAGAGTTAACAGTTTGCTCCTCTTCAATTGACTGAAACCTGACTTATTGATAAATCAAAATTCTCTCGGTTCCAAAATGTAAATCGTTTTGAGTTTTCTAAATATATAAATTTTGCTTTGTACGATACATAGAAAAAATATTTATTTAATAAAACCAAAACGATCTGTATTTTAAATCGGAGGGATTAGCAATTAAGAATGCAGACGGATTAGTCCGCAATATATGCCAAGCTGGTTGCCTGCGAGGCTACCACAACATGCTTGAAAGGCAATCCGTTTAAAATGGTCTATATGTATCTAGAACTTGAGATGAGATTAGGGTTAGAGTGAATTGGAACCATGGTTATCAGAAGGTCTGGGGTTTACTATTGGGGCAAAATATATTTAGCTGAACAAGTGTGAGGAGAGCCCGACAACGTGGAGAGATCATGCTTGAGGTTCAGAGGTGACCAATTAGTAAGCCGAACCCCTCTATAGATGTTCGGTTTGTAAGGGATTGGAAAGGATTTGAGGGGTTGAGAGGGATTAAAACCCCTACAAGTCAATATCTACCTCGATTGCCTCCAATCCTCCTCAATGGTCTTGGGGAGGGGATTAACCAAATAAGATCTAAGCCAATCTTAATGGTGCCATGGTAGTATCATGACCATTAAATTTTATGACACATAAACAATTTTGCTGACTCGTCGAACCATTACAAGGAGAGAGAGATAGGGGAGGGTTTTATCCCAGGAAACTTATCAGGCTCAGTTACTATACTATAAAAACACAAATGAAACGTACACTGAGAATGTTATAGTTTCATCATAAGGTACATATTATCACGATACTACTTAAAGAATTAAAAGTTCCAGCATGTCTATGAAATAATGTAATGCAATTGTGCATGGAGATCATTTTATTGTAAAACTGATGACATAGCATTTTTAATAACATTACAATAAAATCGTATATTGAGACTGGCTACCTATGGATGGGTCAATTGTTTTGTTGTACTCCCTCCATCCCAAATTGCAGATCGTTTTGGCTTTTTACATATATAACTTTAGCTATTACCTATGCACTTCGATATATATTATGTTTAGATACATAGCAAAAGTGATGTATTTATAAAAGTCAAAATGATCTACAATTTGAAACGAAGAGAGTACTGATGTTAACTTCATATGGTCAATCTAGCTGCTTATAGAGTTAGCTTGTGAATGTATGTTCGCATAAATCATCAGACTCCGCGCTCGGTTAATGGTAATTATTTTTGTTATAAGATTCGTGCTACCACACTAGTGGCGGGGCTCCTATGTGGCTTCCATTAGCCAGTTAACTACTTGACTTAGACCCATCAGGACCCCACCAAACACCATCTTCTTCCTCCCACCTCCGCCGCCCCGGCCGCCAGCATCCCCCCCTCCCAACCACCACCGCTTGCTCGCCTGCCCTTCCTAATCCTATGGGCATCCTCACCCCCGCCATCACCGACCCAACCGGCCGTCTGACCCGCCGGGCGGCGACGCCTATCGTGCCGCCTCGCCTCCGCCACCAGCCGAACCGCCATCACCGCCACCGCTAGTCCTCCAGCGTCCCCACCCCCTCCTCATCTATAGTTGCAGGCCATTAGAGCTCCCGCTCCCAGTAACCTAAATCCTAACCCTAAGTCGCCGCCTCGACCACCACCGGCGACCGGTGCCCACACCCCACCCGCTCCCTGGAATCACTCCTTGACGCGCGCGCGGGGAGCGGCGGCGGCGGGAGAGGAGAAAGATGAGAGGAGAAGAAGAAGAAGAAGGGGATTGGATGATCCATACCTCGCGCACGAATCTTAAAATAGTGAAAGCCAAGTAACATCCGGGCTTCCGGAAGCTAGTTAGGAATGGCGCTGCGATGCGGCTCCGCGAGCGACGGTCGGTCGCAGGTTTGGCAAACAGGCTGCATGCCGGCCCGCACCAGTGAGCAGGGATGAAAATGTGTTTACGTGGGCTTCTTCCGCGGGAGCGAAAACTGGATGGGCTCCCGCCTGTTCATCAGGATTCGTCCTCTTTCTCCGCTTTAGGCAAGGTTACTTTACAAGTGTAAGCTTGGTGCCTTGGTGGTGTTACCCTAGTAGTAATATGAACGCTACAAATGTTAGCCGGCAAACACGAGGATGAAAAATGATTCTTGTATGCGGCGTGTTACGTTCTGATGGTACGGATTATATTCTCAATAAACATTGCTAACAAGTATTCATAATACAAGGATCAGGTCGATTGGAAGATGGCATCAGCAGGTGACTAAGACGACAAAACAATGACGAGATGAATTCGATTTATACACGCATACGAATTCTTTTCTCGCATTGCGGCTGATTTCTTGATGACCGGGACAAGACGACTTGGCCTGGGAACTTTGTGCTACCCAGAGGCCAGAGCACAAGGACTTTCAACTAGGCAAGGCGACAAATTCAGTTGACTCCCGGTGTGTGCCTGACTGCCTGTGAGGAAACTGTGCTAACAAGGTACACTTGTACTGAGTTTCAGCTTGTCAAATGCTAGGAAATTGCTATTGGCATAGGAAGTTATGAACCCCTCTGCTTGCATTATTTTGCTCTCGAGCACTCGTGACTTGTCCAAACTCCAAAGTTAACAGGGAGGGGCAGAATCCTCATCCCATTTGCTTCGAAATTTGGCATCACCTAGTCTCCTTCGAATTTTACATCTTTTGCTCTAAATTAAAAGGCCAGTCTAAGTTGCATCTTGGAGCCAGGCAAGGGGAGAGAGATGAAGTGGAGAGAGGGGTGATCTGCCATGGCGGCGGTCCACAAACTTTAGTTGAGGTGCACATAAGTTCCGTGAAAAGTATTTCATAACATTGTAATTTTCCTAATCCTGCTGTTTTGATATATAAAGTAGAGATCAAAGCTATATATTGGAGACCATCATCTTACTAATTAGTAGGCTCCTTTTGAGGCCTCCAAGTGAAGCCACTTAGGATCCTAGGTGGACACTCTAGAAAAAAATAGAGAAACCCTAAAAATTCTAAAAAAAATGGTGAAGCCATCTAGGATCCTAGGTGGACACTCTAGAAAAAGACAGAAATCCTAAAAATTCTCACAAAAAAGTAAAACATCTAGCCATCAATCGGTAGACTCAATTCATCATAACCATTGGATCTATTATATTTCCTAAAAAATTACCCACCTATGCCATTATGAAAATAGTCTAAAGTAACCCCCTAAATCTATATCTAAATTACCCACCTCTCCCATTATATAAAATAAACTAAAGTAACCCCTAATATTCATCAAAATTACCTACTTATGCCATTATAAAAATAATTTAAAATAACCTCCTAAATTTTCAACCAAATTGCCCACTACTAAACTTAAAAAATAACTTAAAATAACCTCTTAAATTTGCATATATATTACCCACATATGCCATTATTAAAAATAACATGAGGTAACCATAAATTTTAATCCAAATCATCTTAGTTAAAAATATAGACCAATATATGATTCTAAATCGTCTATTTCTTAAACTATTGATATATGATATAATAGTTAAGATATATACACATGTGTGTCACCATTTATAAAGACATAGAGGAAGTGATGAGAATATAGATTTTCATGTTAAAATTATAGCTCAAACTTAGGATCCATTACACAAATTCAAGCGCATACATGCGATGCAAAGTGAAAAGTTAAATATTATAAATGTGAATGAAAATATTATAGAGTGATTACTAACTAAAATCTATCACAATCGGATGAAGGTAATAAGTATACATCTATAAAGTATTATGTTTGAATATTTAACAAATGAGAGGTAGCTCAAGGTAATAGTTTTGTAGCAATTGTGGTCTCATTTTTTCCAATTGAGACAATGCATTAGTTCTCACAAGACACACTAGAAAAAAAGACAAATTCTAGAAATTCTCACAAAAATCAGAAACATCAAACATCAATCCTATAAACTCTAATAATCATAGTCATTAGTCTATTGTATTTTTCTAAAAAGTTATCCACCACTATCATTATGAAAATATTCTAAAATAAACTCTGAACCTATATCTAAGTTACCGAGCTCTGCCATTATAAAAAATAATCTAAAGTAACCCCATAATCTTCATCCAGTTTACTCATGCATATCATTAGTAAGCATAACTTAAAATGCCATTCTAAATTTGTATCTAAGTTACCCATGTATGTTGTTATGAAAAATAACCTAAAGTAAACTCCTAAATCTTAATCTAATTATCTTTAGGTGCATTATACATAAATACCCAAAAGTAAACTAATATATGATTCTAAATTACCTATTCATGCCATTGTTAATATAGAAATACTAAGTTGTATATAGGTATGATGAGTGTCACCATGTAGACCACTTATACATGTATGTGAGGAAGTGATGAAAAATATTAATTTTTATACTAAACACAATGTATGGAGCCATGAAGGTGCGATACAAATGAAAAAAGTGAGAACGTGGATGAAAAAATGTAGAGTAATTACTAAAAATCAATCACAACTGGACAAATATATATACACATTTATATGAGTATTATATTGAAGTATTGAAAGAATGAGAGAGTAGTAGGTAAATAGTTTTAATTATTAATGGGGAGTTTAATTTCTAAATAATTTTCAAATAATAGCTTTTAAAAACATTGGCCCATGCGGGAGCACGGGTTGATGGACTAGTGTATTTAAGAAACATATAATGATATCTATTATCTTAATACAATAGTGTGAAAAGAAGCCACCACGTTCACCGAGAGGATCTAGAAATTACCACATTAATTGGAAAAAGGAAAAGAATATACACAGTTAAATTTTATGATGACCTAACGGCTCAGATTATTCCAAATAGTTCATAATTAAAAAAGAAGAAGAAGAAAATATCGTAGGATTTTATGATGAACCAACGATTTAGATCAACTTAGAGAGTCTGTATCAAATACTATTAACCATAAAAGAAAGGAAACCTCTGTGTGGATTCTGATTCTATATGCAAAATAAACATGAAGGTGTAGGTCATGTCTACTTTGCGGCAAGAAAAAATCAAAGAAAAAGAAAGGCAACTGAAGTGCGTATTGGATCTTGATTGTAACTAAATATGTCCATTATGTGGCCAACGATTGAGAAACAACGTACATTAATCTATATGGAAAGAGACTTATACAAGGCAGTGTACTTTTCATTGGATTAAATAAATGCAAAATAAAGAAACATATTTCTCATACAAGGTGCAACGCATAATAAAGAAACAGATTTCTCATACACGGTGCAACCTTGGACACATGGGTGACGTAGGACTTCTATTTTGCTTTGATTAATCTCAATATACTGGACCGATGGAAAAGGGATAAAAATACGTTTTCTGTGGCTGTTCTAGCCGAAGGACCTAGTTATCTCATTGCCTGTGGATCGACGACTTCGCAACTGATCACCGACAGGCGACAAGGGGAAGCCAACATAGGAAACTAAGCTCCGCAGGCGAAAACCCAAACATGGATGGCACCGGTGGAATCAATCCGTAGAGGCGAAACTAACTAAAAAAGTCCCGCTATTAGCGACTCCATACCCCTGTGGGAAGATCAACTTCTAGCCTTTTCTTACTACCGACATGCCAAAGCTAAAATGCGGGTTCTACTCCTTGGTGCGAAGGCTTTTTAAAGAACATTGGTGCGAAGGCTCTTGATCAGGCTGGTAATGATAAAGTAGGAAACAACAAAGAAAGCCAACCAGAGCTCGCACTCAGCCTCCAGTAGCTGTGGGCTGCGGCAGTCAAACACCCTTGCTCATATTGGACAAATAGCTGCACGCTTGCTCTGCTTTAGATGAGAAGGAAGAGAGGGATCTCTTAGAAGAAGCACATGGGAAGATGATGCATTCGACATACAACAGCGAGCAGGGCAAGTGAGCACGAATTGGCATCCATCAAAGCGGTGGGCCAAAGATGCAGCACTCTATGGTAGCGAGCAGGGCAAGCGAGTGGTAAATTGCCACGTATCAAAGCACTGCAGCAAGGCGAGCAAAGTGTCAGTGAAAGAGAGGGCGTGAAGGCTAAATCAACCTTTTTAGAAATTTCTTTTGAAAAATCATTTTTGTCTTTGCTTGGCTCAAACGCCGTGCCGAAGTGATTTTTTTAATTCCAATCCCTTTAAACATTCTTTTACAGTCTATGAGGGCAAACAAACTATGAGTATTATTACAAACTATGAGTATTAATAAAAACAATGAAGAAATGGATCAATAGCATGGACTGTCAGTTGGCCCACGAGATCACTTGGGGCCACCTAGATTTCGCATAGTATGCCCCATGATGGGCACCAGTCAGAATTCGGAGCCCCCTCGCTGAAGTCAGAGACAAAACGTCCCAAGACGATACTCCTGTTGGCTGTTGCGATTACCTCAAGTGCGTAGTGCATAAGCACCCTAATAAATTATCTTTATAGAATTGCCAAGGTGCCTCAAGGGAGAGGAGTCAAGGAGATCCAATGTGCCTTGAATTTCCATCCTTGCGATGATCGCAAGAAGACAGATAAATAGAGCATATGCAAAGAAACCGAAATGAGCAGTTGAAACTCCCTGTAAAAGGTAGAGGCTTTAAGTAACGGATGAAGAAAGGCCTTAAGAAAGAGAAACAGATGAATATCGTTGGGACAACGGACAATGGTGCATGCTAGTGAGATGGAGTGAGATGGAAAGAAAGGCCTTAAGAAAGAGAAACAGATGGAGTGCATGCCATAGGGAAAGGAGACGAGTGACAAGAAAAAGACCATGGTGCATTGCAAGGGCAAAACAATTTCAAAAGTACAGGATTTTCATAAGAAATAGAAATACTAAATAAATTAGAAAATTTTGATATTAAGTAAAATTAATGATTCAAAGTGGTATTTAAACATTGAAAGATGTGCTTCACATCATTCTACTAGGAACAGTTTAGTTGGGTTTCTAGCAGAAAATAAGAGACACAGCAACCATGGGTTAATTCGAGCCTCTCAAAGCAGAGGTATGTGCACAATATTGACATCAAAATATTTCCCATATATTGTGAAAAATTACTTTGTAAATAGAGACAAAAGTTCAAAGGATGCGGGAACAATCCAACAAGCATGCCACATTATCATAGGGAGCAGATTTATAGTGGAAGATCAAACATAAAGCCAAAACAAAAATAAAAGGGAAGAAGGTGAAGCACCCTCTAGGATTGAAATTTCACCAATAAATCGCAATGTGTTAGTATAACTATATGGTTGGAGAATAATGTTTAAGTTTTCTGAACTACATGCCCATTGTAACTGCATAATATTAATCCACATAAAGTTTAAATTAATATATTTTAATTCATATAAATAGCTATGAATCAGATTATATAATGCAATGTGTCTAGCCGTGCTATTAGCATGGTAAAAAGGGAGTACCACATGGCAAAGAGACCTATATGCTAGATTGACATAAAGTGTAATGGCCCTAGGGAGCAAAGCAGTCGGCCGAAAATCTTGATGAATTCAATAGAGAAGATGAGGACAAAAACAACATATGGGAAAAGGTAGATGATAAGGTTGGCGTAGTGAAAGAGTAGAGAAAATTATTCAACAAGGTCGATCTCTCAGCACTGATCACCTATGCAAAAAGTCAAGATGCAACGCCACAGTGGCTGAAAGGCAGCTTGGTCAACTCGCCGACGAATGCATCCATAATCCTCAATAAAAGATTCAAGAGACAAGTCAAATAGGTAGCTCAGTTGGAACAATTGAGCTGAGTAGGCCTATGAACTTATCAGCAACAAACTACTTCAACTTCTAACTCACACATATCTTCTTCATAAAACCTAAGAAAATATAATATCTCACCATACTAGAGGCATGCTTGGTTGATAAACTAAGATTAACAATGTTTGCCACAATTTCTCGCCAAAATTGTGTAAAGTTAATTAGTTCGTCAAATTATTTGCCACACTTTTAACTTGCATAGGAGAATCTTGCAACACTTTTATAGTCAATGATACGTGCGACCGACCTGGTAGAGGAGGAATCTTGCCATAATTTGTGGCTACAACCAAACAGCTGCTAACGGGATCAAAATCAACTAACCTTAGGTGTGGCAAAGTGTAGCAAGGTTTGTTTCAAACCAAACAAACCCTCCAGCAGAAACTCACATCATAAGATAAAAATATTTTACTTTGAATAAATATAAATATATTTTAAATAAGATATTCCATTTTATTATAAATTCATGTTTCACGCCATAGAAATGATTTTTAAAAAAATTATGTTTTAGTTCTAGCAATTTGGATAAAACAATGGCAATATCTTGGTACAGGCAATTTCAATTAAAAAAGATGCCAAATGTTAGTATTAGAAAAGCTACCTAGGCGCACTATTTGCGCGGGCCATCTGCTAGTTATGATAACTGTCGCGTCCGTTTCTTCTGTGCGGCTGGTTATTAGGTTGCCAGGCCAAGAAGACTTGGCTCGGAAAGTTTGTGTTATTCATATCATAGGAACTTGTATTGTTGCATGACTAAATTTGTGGACAGTGGGAGCGTTCCCCTGACCTAGAGTTGAAGCAGGACATGTCACGAAGTCAGGTGAACAGACGTGGACGGTTAGACGTAGGAAAGGCCTCGCGTCTAAGAGTTGAAGTTACACACCAAATTTTATACTTCGAAATTCTCTCCTGAGGTCATCATTGTGAAATTGTATTGTATAATAACTAAATGAATTACATATTACTTTCCAGACAATGACCTTGAATGTGTTCATGTAGGAACAATATGGTTAAGCTATCGATTTGATATGTTATCGCGCCAATAACTTTAGTTTAACCACCCTTTGCTTTCTAATGAACTAGTTTTTTTTCCAAAAATAAAAAAAGTTGTGTAACTCAAAGTCCAAAGCCATCGCTTTAGGTTGTAGAAAAGTTATCCATAATAGAATTAGTGAATAACTAGGTCGTAGTGGATGCTGGCATCTGCTTTACTTGTCGAGTTTGAATATTTGAAAAATGGTTAGTATATTTATCTTTTTTCATAAAACGGGACGGATCAAGCATTCAAGCCCCACTGAATTATATCTTAAATAAAAGAAAGAATTTATAATATGAAAAAAGGATAAAGAAACATTATACAAGGGGCTCTAACTATTCCACAATATCCGAAAAAGTACTACTTTTATGCTCTATGGATAACCATGACAAATTTCATGTTTGAAACCATTTCAACAAGCTTCAATAGTAGCTGGATGGTGCTTGAAGATGAAACAATTTCTTGTTGTCTGGATGCTCCAAGACATTGGATCATGATTTCCATGAAAAATGACTCGGAAATCTGATCCTTCGGTTGCAACAGGATTTCGAAAGGTTGCAAGTGAATAGGGACTTGTAGGAAGGGATGATGCACTGATTCATCTATATTTTGTTGGAGCTCTCTTGTATTTAGTCTTATCTTTAAGTACTCAGAACAACATGGCTATGGAATAAATCTTGACCTAAAATATACTCATTGGCTATGCTAATTTTATAAATATATTGTAAGAAAAAGTTACTATTCAAAATTTTGTTTGTGGACGTATTAATGCCTATTCATTTGTGGAGTAGTATGAATTCTTTACTCACATTGCGGCTGATAGGTACATGGCCGGGACAAGAAGTCTTTGGCCTGTGCACTTTGTGTTATCCAGAACGCAAACTTCAATTAGGTAGGGAGAAAATTTCAGTTGACTCAAGACTTTTGGCGTGAGGAGCAAGATCGTACAGTGTACATTTGCACCGTCACCCGGTTACAGTTGTTCAAATGCCAGGAAATTGCCATCGACGTAGGCACCCCTCTGCTTGCATTATTTTGCTCCAGTGACTTGTCCAAACTCCGAAGTCTCCAAGGAGAGACAGAAACCTCACCCCATTTGCCGAGAACTTTTGGCACACGTCAGGTCATTATTCTACTACATATAGTGCACAGGAACGTCTTCTTGTTCAGATAGCAAGATCAGCAATATCAGGCTGCACTGGCGTCTGGAGGACCATCATGGGAAACTCTTCATCTCGAGGTACCCGGTTTTTTCTTCTGTATTTTAGCGCTAATTTTAGCTGTTGTTTCGATCTTTCATACTGCAGTTTATCTTCTAATTGCTGTTTCAGGCCGATCTAAACTGGGACAGGGCCATGGATCCAAGGTAGCACCTTCTTCTCCAGCTGGAGATCAAAGCCAGCCGATGACCTTTAAGTGGAACATCGATGGATTCTCCTCACTCCTTGACAAGGGTGCAGGCTGGACCTACTCAAGAGTGTTTGAGGTCATGGGCCATAACTGGTACGATTACACGACTAACCTTTTTTTTTGAACTGTTTGTTGCATAACAGTTCCAGTGACTAGAACATCCGCAGATCCTCAGTTCTCTGGATTGACTTGTTTTCAGGTACCTGAAGCTGAACCCAAGGGACAAGGACAACAAGGAGTACGTCTCTCTTAGGCTTGAGCTGGACAACAGCTCAGTGAAATCTGACACTATTGTAGATGCATCTTTCAAGTTGCTGATATATGACCAGTCCTTCGGAAAGCACAGAGAGCATGAAGGTATGATAGCAAATTATATCGGTTAGACTGTCAGTTATTACTTACAACCTCTGGCACCTAAGTATGTTTTCATTCACGATAATTTCATACGCGCAGTTAGCCACAGTTTTCAGACTGCAAGCACAAGCTCCGGAATCTCATGCATGATTTCCCTTAACAAACTGAAGAAACGGTCTTCTAAATTCCTTCTCAACAATTGCTGCGTCTTTGGTGTCGAGTTTGTCAAAGTTACCACTTTGAAAGTAAACACGACGTCAGAGACGCTGTTTGTCCAAAAGATGAGCATCTTCAACGAGGCCAAAACTTACACTTGGGACATTGATGACTTCTTTGCACTGAAGAACCCGGGCTACTCTCCAGAGTTTGAAGTCGGCGGATACAAATGGTAACATATAATCATGCATCTTCAGCTTCCAACACTTGACTTACTGAATGCAATTATTTTCATCTGAATTTTCTTACTATTTAGTATAGTTAGTTTATACATCATCAACAGTTAGTTTATACATCATCAACTGAATTGTTCGACTGGAACTTGTTTTTTACAGTACACAATACTACTATTTAGTGGTATATAGTATATATAAGATCTAACTATTTATTATTATGGATAATTTAGTAATTATTGCATTGTAAATAGTGATATTTCAAATGGAATGATCTTTTAAACTTTATATTAGTGTCAAAAATAAAATTATAGTGATGACATTTGTGTTCTTTTACCATGATGCCCTTATACTACATATACTACTTATGTATACTACTCATACCATAGGTGAAGGTTTTAATAGTATACAATTAATCTTGACCGTCGAATACTTTTATACTAGTCCTTTTCGAACACTAGTACCGTAAAAGATTTCTTTCCAATTTGCAGGCATATCACTATGTATCCATCTCGCGACGGGAACCACCTCTCCTTGTACCTGAAACTTAAAAGGACCAATGATCTCCCCGAGGACACTGCAAACCTTGTAGAATTTACCTTGTCCATCAAAGACCAAGAAACTGGCGAACACCGTAATAAAGGAACAGGTTTGCCTAGCTCAAAGAATTTTGCTTGTTTTACGGAACTCCAGATTTCAATAATCATCATATATTGTTGACATGTTTCGTTGTGAAATCGCAGGCCGGTGCCCGTTTGCGAAGAACGCTCGTACCTGGGGATGGAGTAAGTTCATTTCGCTGGAGGATTTCAAGGACTCGGCAAATGGTTATCTTGTCAAAACCAAGTGTTGCATTGTAGCTGAGGTCGCAATAGTCGGTTCCTCCAAGATGGAGTAGAGTACAGTGTATGTGTGGGCTGATGAAGTGCTGAACCACAATAATGGTGAAGAGGTGGCTACATGTATCTGTTGGCGTGTTTGTTTGATTGTTCACGCTGATGAAACTGAAAGGGTGTAGAATGGCAAATAAAGGTTCGGCCATGAACATGCTGCACAGATTGCTTGTCATGTAGTATATATTTTGAACGAACAGTTTGCTTGCACTTTCTTCTATTTTCATCCGATTGTAATATCAAAATTGTCAATATTTCACACAAAGAAGCCAAATCACAAAATTGTTCCCGTTTCCTGTCTTGTCTTGTGTTTATTTGATATTAGATGTTCAAAAGGCGTGCGATGCGTTGTTTGGAAAATTCACTGCAATGATATGGTTCTACTTAGGCTACTAGTAGTCAGTAGATTATCAGTTTGTTTAAGAGCTAGAGTTATGTTAGTTATTTATGTAATCAACATGCTGTAAACCTGGATTTGCTCTCCTTCTTATATAATATGTCAGTGCTCCTGCTAATTTTTCCAAAAAAAAAGGCTACTAGTAGATTATATATCTCGGAAGACTAAAGTACAATGGAAATTGTGTGTCATACAGATGTAGCTTGGTTACCTCCAGTACCAAAATCAACTTAATTATTTGGGTACCTTTTCCAGGACTGTAAAAATCTTCTGGTATTGATTGATGAGAAGGGGAGGCATAGTTCTAGCTAGGACCAGCGGTACACAACCTTACTTGTCACCATGACACATTGGAATTTGGGAAGGCATCTGCTTGTGCGGAAATATAAATATCTGTACAAATCAGATCTTCAGGCTTCATTTGTCAAAGATTCCAAATGTTAGTATACCCACAATTCGTTTTCAATTGAGAATTTAATCGCTACAATCATGCAACCGAAGAATGTTACTTTAGGTTAAAATTCACGGCGGCAACTGAAGATGGAAATTGGCATCAACAAAGGTGACTTCTCATCTGAGTAAACGACACATACACAAATCAAGATAAGCATAGACGAGGTGTTTGCTGCCTTATTAATTAGTAATACCAGAATAGTTGACCTGGACTTTTTCGGTCTTGGCTAAAAGAGATTTAGTATGGGCAAGTTCGTACAGACTACGGTTACAAAGATATCTTTTTTTGTCATTGAATACATTCTAGGTGCCGTAGCCTTGCAGCCTTTCTCGGTTTCAATCCGTCCAATGCTAGGAAATTGCTTGTGGCGTAGACCTCTGGCCTTTTGCGTTTTGTCCTAGCCGCAAAGAAAAGCCTCACCTCATTTTCCAGGAATTTCTGAAACTCCTCACAAAGGGTTCAACATATAAGTATTCTTGCAAAGAATTCTACATGAAGTGTGCATCAACACCGGTTTGTACTCAAACAGGAGCAGGAAGAGCCTTCTAACAAGCAATCATGGGTGCCTGCGCCTCTTCGTCTCGCGGTAACATCAATTCCGCTTTCTTCTACTGATTTCTGCTACATACTTTACCGTCTCCATCGTGGTTTCAGGTCGACCAAACCAAGGCAAGAACCAGAAATCCTCAAAGGTTGCGGCCGTTCCATCTACCCCTGCGGCTGCCTCGCCTGAGATGGAAGAGAAAAGCAGATTCAAATGGAGGATCGATGGCTTCTCCTCGCTTCTTGACAAGCAAAAAGGATGGACCAACTCCGGTTATTTTGAGATCAAGGGGCTTAAATGGTAACCTACCATACTGTGTGACTGTGTCTTAGTTTTACCAAGTTATCACAAAGTTCTGTTTTCCATCTTCACCAGAACATTTCAAACCCGTTCAGTTTTTTGTCCGAAGATAAAAGCATGACCTGAATTGCTTATGCGATGCGATGCTAGTATGCAACCATCTGATGAGCAGTCTTCCATCTTTGTCTTGACCTGTTTGCAGGTACCTGCAATTGAACCTGAAGGACCGGAAGAGTGGTGATACAAAAGACTACGTTTCCCTTGTCCTTGTGCTGTCAAAAACTTCTGATCTGAAACCTGACATCATCGTTGAAGCATCGTTCAAGCTCTTGATATACGATCAAGCATACGGAAAGCACAAAGAACATGAAGGTAAGATTGCAAATGCATGCTAACCTGACACATGCAACTTTACTAAAATTAAAGCTGATAACCGCAATGTTTGTTTCACTAATATGCTGCCTATGAAGAAAAAAAAGTTTTTTCTGACCACGATCACTCCGAAGGAAAAGTTTCAATCAGATATATCTGCATTCCTTTGCCTTGTTTCAGTTAACCACCATTTCCAGACTGAAGAAAGCAGAAAATCCAGGGTCTCATGCATGATCCCCGTCGAAACACTGAAGGAACCCTCATCCGGCTTCGTCATCGGAGACAGCTGCGTCTTCGGCGTGGAGCTCATCAAGCTCAGCACCGCTAAGGCCAACCACAGTTCAGACAAGGTGCAAGTAATTCAGAAGACAAACGGATTCAGCGCCCGGGAAGCCTACACCTGGGTCATCGATGACTTCTTGGCCCTGAAGGGACGGTGCTACTCACCGGAGTTTGAGATCGGTGGCCTCAAATGGTACCATCATACCACATATGTTCATAGTACTAATCACTGAAGCTTGTATAAATGATAAATCCGAAATTTAATAAGCATTCAGTGATAAAGCCTTTGTGATCCGTGATGAACTAAATCTTGTGATCCTGCGCTATTTTTTCAGGTACCTGACCATGTACCCTTCCGGCATCGACGACAGCGGGGAATTCGCCTCCCTCTACCTGCATATGGCCAAGCCTGACGCTTCCCTCCAGAGCTCAGGAGTGCTGGTAGAGCTCAGCCTGTCCATCAAAGACCAGGTGACCAGCAATCGCAACACAATGACAGGTTTGCCACTCCTACAACTCTCTAAATTGAAGCACACTAGATCAATAGTCAATAAGTGTAACAATTGAAACAAGCATGATCCGGACGTCGCCGCCGATTATTTATAAGGGTGTTTCCGCTGCTGGGGTTTGGGAAATGTGTGGGTGCAGGGCGGTGCCAGTTCCTGGCGACGAAGGAAGAGGGAGACGGCTGGGGATGGGCAAAGTTCATGGCGGCGAAGTCGGTGGAGGACTGGTACCTCGTGAAGGGCAGCTGTTTAATCGAGGCAGATGTTGCCATCGTTGGCTCGTCCAAGATGGCGTAGAGATCCAAATTGGGATGTGCAGCGTGGCTTTTGTTTCGTTGATGCTGTCTGTCTGAACTATGAATCTGAATGTGCTGTCAGTAACATTGCAAATGGTGGACAAATAATTTGCTGTGACAATTTAGCACACCGGCTACGTTGTCAGGTAGCTATACCAGATGCCACGCCGTTCCTCTCCGAGGATGGTTTGCCATCTGGATCTCGTTGGGTGGCATTTTTTTCTAAATAAGGGACAAAATTATCACAGACATTGCATCAACTAATGATGCACAAAGCCGATCATTGGCATGTTTGGGACTACTTCACTCAAATAAAAAAAAATACACTTCCACTCCATCTTTTTCTTTTTCTAGTTCGACTCCATCAACTCTAAAAAAATGAAGCTATATACCAATTTAGCTACCGATGCAACTCCAGCTCCAGAAAATTAGTCACTCTTGCTCCTGGTTGGGTTTTAACTATGGAAGAAAAAACACCCACCCCGTCCGTACGCATTGTCGTTGCTACTGCTACCGGACATGGAGTCCGGTGCTTGTTCAACTTGCTAGTACGTGCTACCACTACTAGATGCTGCCATGGCGCACGTACGTAGCTTGCTGCGGAGCAACAACAACGAATGATAGCATCTACTGGCTAGCACTACCAGCGGGCACTTGCCGAGAGAGCTAGCGAGAGAGAGGCCGGGTCCGTCAGGTCGAGCAATAGCAAAACTGCAAAAGATGGAAAACAATACAACGAGCGCAAAAGAACTGCAGAACCACTCACGCTGTTAGTGCAACCTAAAAACCTACGTCAACCAGATTTATGTGAATTTGAACTCAACTCCCCGTCCTAAAGGCCCTTCAATCCCTGGTGGTAAAAGTAAAACTGGGTTCATGGCGACGAGGACTCGCAGTGAGGTGAGCAGGCAGATGAGGGACTCGCACTGGTTCCGCGCCAGGGAGTCGCCCATGAAGGTGAGCGTGTTGGATATTTTTTTTATCTCAACATAACAACTCAGAATATAACGTCTCACGTACGTGTCCCCCTACGTATGTGATTAGGACTCAGTTGCTATGATTGGCAAGCACACACATAAAAATAACCTTCTAGGACTTGGCCTCGGTCCCATAGCCTTATATATATAAATTGGAGGGGTGCCCCGTGCATCAATCTAATCTCGTCGTTAGTCTAAACACCAATCAATTAGAGCACTGGAGGGATTGGAAGCACGAGATCCATCTACTGCATCTTCAGGCACCGGTTAGTTTCTAAGCATCTAAGTTTTCGCATTAAGTTGATTAGTGATCATGATTAGACTAAGCTAAGACCCTGTTAATGTTAATGCTAGATTAAATTAATTCTAATAGAGCGTCCCGCCGGCCGGGCACAGACACAAGAGGGAGCCTGTCCGACGTGGGAGAGGCGGCCGCGGCGGCACAGAAAGTTTGCGAGAGGGAGGGATCGGAGCGGCGAGCGATGAACAGTCGCGGGGGAGGGGCCGTGGTGTCGATCTATTTTTTTTCTAAATCGGTATGTACCTGTAACCAATAGTGGGTAATTTTCACACAACTCCACGAGAACGTATGAAACAAGTGTTTTTGGAGCATCCTTTGAGGAGCTCCAGAAAAATTTTGGAGTTAACTCCTAGATCCACCTTTTTCCTGAAGTTGGAATTGTTTAAGCTGGATTTGTTTGGCTAGAAAACTTGAAGCGAAGCGGTCCCAAACACGATCTAAAGTGGAAAGCACAAAATGAAAATTCTCTCTACATATATAAACCAGTCCATGACAAAAGGTCTAGAAAGACAAACGTTACTAAACCTCCACCCACGACTGTCAAAGATGTGCATCAATGCACCTCTACTTTTTGCATTAAGGACCAAAACCGAATCCAGTGAGTGCCCTGGAAATAACCTTTAGAGAAGATTTATAAGATCTTTATCAAAAACCACATAATTACGACTTAGCCATATAGTGTACTTGTCCCAACTAAAATATTTTTTAAAAACAAAACTCCCTACTAAAATCTGGTATTTTGTTCTTTTTTATATACTTTAGCCAATTCTTGAACATATGAGTAACTGAAATGAGGTGATACCAAAAAGAAACTTGTACTGATCTCAAATAAGTTAACTTACTGACAATCAATGAAAAGGTATTGCATTGATTCACTTGAACTACAGAAGCAACATTTTAGATTACCTTTTTCAATACCTCTTAGCTCAACCAATTCTCGAACATATAAGAGCAACTCTAAAAGTTTTCTAAAAAATTCTTCCCCAAAACTATCTATTGGGAGCTCTACTAAATTTTTTTCCCAAAAAATCATATCATCCCACAGCAGATCCCTAATAATAAGCTCCCCAGTACTTCAAAACTGACCACATCAACACATGTGGATCTCTCAGTTGGGTCGCCATCCCCTCTCCCTCGCGATATGTTCTGCGTTAGATTAGAAGGCTCCTTGGCCTCGAACTTGTGCCGCACGTACAACTTCATTTAGTCCTCGAACACGAACGAGCGCCAGGAAGATGACCGCATCGTTGCCCGCATGATGCTCTTGTACCTGCCGTTGGTGATGACCTGGAGATTGACAGTGATTCGTATTTCACTAGCTTGCTATTAGACATGATTACCAGCCTGTGAAGTAATATATTCTAATCAGTCGCTAGATATGTTTATCATACTGCGCGAGGTAGCCGACGGAGGGGCGATTGGGCTCACGGAAATATGCGGAACAAGAAAGTCAGGATACGAGTCTCCGTATATTTGCAGGGGTTTTAGGAGAGCTGTTGGAGGCTATTTTTTTCCTGTTTCTCTCAAGGTATTAGGGGTAATTTAAGAGAGCTTTTGGAGTTGGCTAATACCAAAAGCAACTTGCACCATTCTCCAAATAAATTTAGTGAACTGATGACAATTAACGAAAAGGTGTTGTATTCCTTTGAATTACATGCAACACTCTATATTACTTTTTCATTGTCTCTTACCTAAATTGTGTTTGGTAATAACTACTCTCATTGCGGAGCAGCCAGGCAACCTTTCTATGGCTTCCTCTCCCAGAATGACAAAATCCTTCGGACAACGTTATCAATGCACTTATTAGGGGGTGTTTGGATACGAGGTGTTAAACTTTAACAGTGTCACATCGGATGTTCGGATGCTAATTAGGAGAACTAAATATGAGCTAATTATAAAACTAATTGCAGAACCCTGTGCTAATCCGCGAGACGAATCTATTAAGCCTAATTAATCCATCATTAGCAATTGGTTACTGTAGCACCACATTGTCAAATCATGGACTAATTAGGCTTAATAGATTCGTCTCGTGAATTACACTTCATCTGTGCAATTAGTTTTGTAATTAGCCTATATTTAATACTCCTAATTAGCATCCAAACATCCGATGTGACAGGTGTTAAATTTTAACACTTGGTTGCCAAACAGGCCCTTACTTAGGACAATTTTAAAATGGATAAACTCCATCTAGTTGTCTGTACTTTTGTTCATACATATACATTCGGCGTTGGGGGTCTACTGAAGGTTAGTTGGGGGCACGGAGCCGTCTCATCCCATCAGGACGGAACAGGCTCTCGCGGTACACAACCGGGACAAAATTCTTGCCACGTTCCCTCCGTGTCCCCAAGCTGTAAATGGTTTGGATTGCCCCGGTCCTAGGGTCGTACCAGCCCAATGACCTTCCAGTGCTTAGCAAGACACGATGGCCATTCGGATCGATGGCCAACGGCACGGTCGTGTCGCACGAGTACTCCGGCGAGGACTTGCCGAACTCTATACTGTACTCCAAGGACCAAGAACAGCCACCGCCGTAGTCCCTCATCGTCCATATCACCAGCGTGTTGGAGCTCCGGTGCGCGCAGACGGCGCCGAGCTTTCCCCGGAGCTCAAGGATGGACACCAGCTCCCCGTCCCAGCTGCACGGCGGCCCCTGCAGCACCTCGAAGTCGCACGTGTGGTTGTCCATCGCCACGATTTCGCAGCCGGCGCCCCGTGGCCTCGGCGGCTCGAGCTCGCGATCCACCGTCCAGAACAGCTTGCCGCCGACGTCGACGGGCGGCGCGTCCGCCACCGGCCTCGGCGGCGGAGGGTCCACCGAACACCACGCACCGCCGTCGCGGATGTTCTGGACGGCGCACTCCAGCTCGTACTCTCGTGTCGCGTAGCTCTTGTGTCTGTAGGAAAGGCAGACGAGCCTGTGCTTGTTCGTGACCGTGTCGTACCCTAACCCGACGCGGCGGGCGAAGAAGGCCGCTTCTCCTTCGCCTGAAGTGTCCATTAGATCATCGTCGAACGTTACTCTCAGGTTGTTGCTACGGCCGGTGCTAGGGTTGCACACGTAATAGCCAATGCTTGCGTGGCCCCATATGACCAGTCCATGGCACGGTTGGGAGCAAACGAACATGGATCCATGGGATGCCAATGGCGGCGTGCCTGCAGGAGCGCCGTCGTTGATGAGATCTTCCAGGGCCGTGAATCTGCCGATGTTGTTGCAGTCAGAGAACATGATTCTTGGCGCGTCGTTGAGCTCGGCGTGGACGGCCTGCGCGTGGATGAAGCGGTCGGCGCCGATCAGCGCGCGCCAGTCCCTGCACACGAGGTTGAGCCGCGCGACCAATCTCGCCGGGAGCCGCTTGAGGACCTCCGACCACGCCGCGGCCAGCGGCGACGCGAAGACGATCTCCTCGGCGGTGCGGCCGGGCGTGACGAGGCTCTCCTCGTACAGCCCCAGCCTGCAGCCGCACACACCCATGGCGTCGATGCTATCCGGCGAGAGCAGGACGTCGGGGTAGACGCCGCCGTCGCGCTCGAGGTCTACCGCGAAGAGCGTGCACCCGCCTGTTCTGAACATGATCTTGCTCCGTTCGCAGGCCTCTTCGTGGAAAACGTCAACCGGCGTGACCCCGAGCTCGGCGTCCGGCCACGCCGATTGATCGATGCAGCAGAGCTTCTCCCACCGCTCCGCCTCGTAGTCCCTGAGCAGCCACACGGTGTAGGGCTCTCCGAACCCGGCGAGTCCGTGGCTGACACAGAGGTACCCGCCGAGCTCCGTCAGGCAGGGCGACACCGTCGCGTACACTTCAGCAGGGTGCGCCAGCACGCCGAAGGTCTCGTCGGCGACGTCGAAGGCGACGATCTCGCCGCCGTACCCGGCGAAGTACAGGCGCCCGTTCAGGAAGACGGCCGCCTTCTCCCCAGAGACGACGCACACGGGGGGCCGCCCCGCGCTCGGCCTCCAGTGCGCCGACGCGTCGAGGACGAGCACCTCGCACCTCGTGGCCACGGGCGCGCCGTCCTGGTCGACGAAGCAGAGCAGCCGCGCCAGCTTGTGCTCCCTGGTCGCCGCGCTGTAGCCGAGCCCGTAGGACACGTGGCCCGCGCCGCTGCAGTCTATCCTTGTGTCCGTTACGGGCAGGAGCGCGCCGGTGGAAGGGTTGCAGACGTAGTAGGACAGGGCCGGGGGGCAGCGGAGGAGGACGAGGCCGCGGCAGGGTTTGGTGAGGGGGAGAAGCATCTCCGGCTGCGGGATCGTGTCCGTGTTCAGGGACATGAGCTTCTTGATCTCGCTGCCGCCAGGCGCCTGCCAAGCGTAGAGGGCGTCGGCTTCGGCGGTGGACGCGTCTGGAACCAGGAACACCTTGGGCTGGCCGGCCGGATTGGCTCGCCGGAGGTGATGGTCCACGAAGGAGGCCCACGACAGCGTGGCGGCCCAGGAGCGCGACAAGCAGCGGAGGCGGCCGATCGACTTGGCCGGCAGGCGAACGAAGATCTCCTCGAGCAGCTCGTCGGGCAGCCCGCCCATGGCCGCCTTTCTCCTCTTGATTCTCGAGGTTGCGGCCTCCATGATTGTGTGCCCTTGCTACTTGTTCAATCAGGCAGAATACACTTTGGATATATAGCCAATGCGGGCAATCCGATTCCTACTACTACTAGAATCAGGTATAGGTGCACATAATTGTCCGATTCTGTCAGAAACTAGGTCCAGTTTGTATTCTCTAAGCCCTTGTTTACTTTGCGAATTTGGGAGGTGCCAAATTACTGTAGCAACACTGTAGCGTTTCGTTTGTATTTGTGAATTATTGTCCAAATATTGACTAATTAGGCTCAAAAGATTCGTCTCGCAAAGTACAATAAAACTGTGCAATTAGTTTTTGATTTCGTCTACATTTAGTACTCCATGCATGTACCGCAAGTTTGATGTGATGGGGAATCTTCTTTTTGCATAGTGCCAAAGTTGGGAGTTTTGTAGGAAGTGAAAATCTCTAATTGTCCGACTATTCTACCGGACTAGGCCCAGCCGCCCAGGTGAGCCAGGTGAGCTTTCCAAGACGGGGGGCGGGAGCTCTAATGGCCTGCGGCTATAGACGAGGAGGGGGTGGGGGTGCCGGAGGACCGGTGGTGGCGGTGGTGGCGGTTTGGGTAGCGGCGGAGGCGAGGCGGTAGCGCCGCTGGCTGGGCGGGGTCGGTGACCGGCGGCAGGGACGAGGATGTCCATGGATTAGGAAGGGCGGGGAGGTAGTGGGTTGGTGTGGGGGGGGGGGGGGTTGTGGGCCGGCACGGTAGCTGCCAGCGGCTGGGGCAGAGGTGGAGGAAAAAGATGATGTTGGTGGTTTCTGGATGGGTCTAAGTAAGCAATTCACTGGCTAATGTAAGGTACATAGTTCCTTAGAACCTCCTAAAATTCTTGTCACATCGAATATCTAGATACTAATTAGGAGTTTTAAACATAGACTAATTACAAAACTAATTGCACAGATGGAGGCTAATTTGCGAGACGAATCTATTAAGCCTAATTACTCCATGATTTGACAATATGATGCTACAGTAACCATACGCTAATGATGGATTAATTAGGTTTAATAGATTCGTCTCGCGAATTAACCTATAATTAGTTTTATAATTAGTTCACATTTAGTCTTCCTAATTAACCTTCGAATATTCGATGTAACGTGAGTTTTAGTGCGGACTACAGATCCGAACCACCCTAATAGCCCCCGCATGGCAGCAGACGGCAGGCATCGATCGATTGCGCCGTCGCACTCCGCCGCCGCGCGTCGATCACTATTCGCATACACAAACAGTAGCACGGCACGGACTATCGTTGTATACGGTACACACGTTGGCCCTGTTTGTATCCGCTTGTTTCCGGCTTATCGGTGGAAATAAGCCATAAGCCCACCCAAACATCTTGCTTATTTCTCGCTTACCACGTAAGCCGCTTAGCCCACAATCGTGAAAATAACTAGCGCCGGGCTTATCGTGTACACGGGATCGGAGTCGCTTCTGGGGCAAGCGAACCGTTTTTCCTCCGCTACCCTCTCACCCACCGACACCTCCACCGTCCGCTCCCGCGCCTGGATCCCGCGACGGCGCCGCCGGCTCCCGTCCACCGTCCGCAGATCCCATCGCCGGCTCCCGTCCGCGTCCTGCAAATCCCGCCGCCGCCACTCGGTTCGCCCTGCCCGTGTCCTGCAAATCCTGCCGCTGCCGCCCGATTCGCTGTGCCCGCCTCCCTGCCGCAGCCGGGCTTGGCCCCCACCGCCGGCCGCCCCTGCCTACCATCCTCCAACCGTCGCCGCGCCCCTGGGCTTGGCCCCCTGCTGGCCGCCCCAGCCCGCCTCCCTGTTCAGGTAAAATTTCTATTCCTTCCTAATCTATCTCTACAATCAATGTTCCTATTCTTTGTGAAGGCGAATCCATGCGAAACTGATTTGATTTGCTGATGATTAGGTGAATCCATGTGAAGGCGAATCAATGTTCTCTATGATTTGATTTGCTGATATTTTCCTGGCTGCCATGAGGAGATTTGAGGTATGCAAGTTAACCGAACTGAAGAAACTATAATTTCATTGTTCCATTTGGATGTTCCATCAAGTGATTGTCTTTAAGCCCTGATGCAATTCCATTGTGCTCTGTCAGTGTGATGTAGAACCCAATAATTGTTTGGTTTTTGAAGATGCACCATTGGGTGTTGCAGCAGCAAAAACTGCTGGAATGTAAGTTTTTGTTTTTTGTCATGCATATTCTGCACCTTTTGATGGCAGACTTACATTTTATTCTTTTTGCAGGCATGTAGTGATGGTCCCAGATGCAAGGTTGGATGTTTCACATCACAAAGAAGCTGACCAAGTTCACAGTGATGTGGGTCTGTCCTGGTGTGATGTAGCGTCTGATGTAACCTCAGCGTCTGATGTAACCTCTAATTATCATCAGCAATGGAAACTTAATTATCTGATATTGGATCTGTGCTCTCCAGTTTATGTTTTTTTGTCCTGGATCTCGTTCAGTACATGAGGCCTTCTTTAATCGGATGCTAACGTTTCTGTTTATCTGATGTCCCACCTGGATGTGCTCAGCTTTGAAGGATGGATGTTGCCTTGTCAATGGTTAAAGGCTTTTCAGCTTGGTTTCATTTAAAATTACTGAAGTTATCTGGTTCATGTTCTGAATGTGATGACTGATGAGTTGGCCTAGGGTGTTCACCAAATCAGGACTACTCGGATCCTTTCTGTACCTTTTAGCAGTGTGTACCAACTGTTGAGCCATTCAACATTCAGCCTGAGGCATTGCATTTTCTCAGTTCTGCTATGTTCAGAACTTCAGATCTAGAATTTGAGACTTGTATTTGTGCTTCGTTGTGCTGTGGAGATGTTTCGTTGTGCAATTTGCAGTCATGGTTTTCTGGATCTTTGGTTGTAGTGTGCAGTTGTGATTCAGTGTTTGAATTTATGATCTCATTTTTTTGACAATGGAAATGGTGGTTGTATGATCTTAAACTAGTGCTGTTTCATATGTGTTGTGCGTTTATGTTCTGCCATTATCTCTGATTTCAATTGTATTTTGCCTAATTTAACTGTTCTGAATATTTCCATATGAAGCAGCATGTGCGAAATTGCTTCTTGTATTCAGGTTAAGTGAGTCAAGTCAATCCATTTCAAATAGAACCAAAAGTTCACCCTGGTTTGCTGAAAGCGCGAATCCAGTTCAATTCCACTTCAAATTTCATGGCTCTGTATCAGAAAGGTTACTTGGTTCTGGTTGGGTCTCATATTCTCTGAGCTTATGTCCATATATCCAGTTCATTGCCCTGTCTATAGCAGCAGGGTAGTAGCACTGCATGTTTGCTAAATTCAGTGCTGCAATTCCCGTATCCATATCTCAGACTGGCGATCCTTATATGTTTCTTAACCCTGTCTAGATGTATAATCACAAAACTTTAAGGTCAACTTTCAAGCATGAGCATGCCTTGCTGATGTCCTGAACCATCGCAATTTCTCATTTGCCGCTATTTTCAGTGCTCCTTGGTCGCTGTCTTCCAATGTACATCTTTACGAAGATTCCAAAGGGAAAAGGAAAACTCAGGTCTAGGCTAGTAACAGTAGCATAGGTAGGATTTACTGGAGATTTGTTGCTGCTTCTGCAGGGTCCAGTATTTTTCAGAAATCATCATTCATATACATTTTTTATTTATAGAAAACTCAGACTCGTGTTAGAACTAGTTAAAAAAAATACTTTGTTGTTGTACCCATGACGGATGTTTCCGTACTAGACCGATCTACCATATGAGTTTCATATTATTGTAATGCAATTTTTATTTAACAAACTCCAAAGACATTAGAATTATTGTCTTCTCAGATTCACAAGAAAAATGAGCTATTATCAGCCTCAAGGGCATTCAGGTCAATTTACCAGCTAGATAGACAATCGACACAAAATAATCAGGATTGCCAAACACCCTGCTTATTCAGACAGCGGATTCTCAAGACAGCAGGCTTATCTGATAAGCCTGCTTGCCAGATAAGCAAGTTCCAGAAAAGCGGATAGCCGTTGTGTTCTGTCCTCCGCCCAAAGAAATAAATAGCAGTGGTAGCAGCCGCAATAGCGGTAGCGGCCTATTGCCGCTATCGCTACAAGGTAGCGGTCGGCCTGATGCGGTTTGGAACTTTGCGGCCGCAATTGCGCTATAGCGGGCCGCAATTGCGGTGGTAGCAGGCCGCAATAGCGGTGGAAGAAAAAACCCTAACTAGCCGGCCGGCCGGCCCAGCCCACAGACACACTCACCCACTCAGCCCCAACACGCTCCACGCCTCGACCCAGCGCCGACGCACCGCCACCCTTCGCCTCCCTCAGTCCCTCAAAATTTGGCGCCGCCGCCGAGTTGCCGATGCCGACCCCGACCTACAGGTGCGCCACCGCTGCGCGCTGCCACGCCGTCGGCCCGTCGCGAAGGTCACCACCGTGCCAGCGCCACCCACATCGCCGTGCCGCCACCGGCCTGCCGGCTGCCGCCGCCACGCCGTCGCGACTCTGCGATTCCGCGAAGGCCGCCGCCGCCACATCGCCGTGACCGCCGCCGCGATTCCACGAAGGGTGAAGGCCGCCGCCGCGGGCGCCGCGGTCGCCACATCGCCGTGCGTGGTGCCGGTGCGCCACCAGTCCACCACCGCCACATCATCGTGCCCCGTGCGGCCGTGCGCCACCGGCCCACCGCCGTGACGTCGCCCGTCACTTACGAAGGTCAGCAGGTCACCGTTGCCACATCGTCGTGCAAGATTTCTTACTTTCTGCTGCCACATTGCCATTACTTTCTTACTGACCTTTGCAAGATTTTTTTGATTTACAAACATTGATACAGAATTTGCAAAATGTCATCTGCTGCGTCAACTGCACATACAAGCCAATCAACATCAAAAAAGGATCCAGCTTGGGAGCATGCCTTACCTCTAACTAGAAAGGAAACCAAAAATCAAGTTGGATGCAAATACTGCAAAAATTACTTCAACGATGGAATACCAAGGTTTAAGAAGCACTTGGCTGGAGTTAAAGGACAGAGTATTTCTTGTAAACAGGTTCCTGAAAATGTTTAAGGAGAAAATCAAAGCAATGTTGGATGCACATGACGAAAAGAAGAGCGCAAAATTGGATTGCCAGTTGCGTATGAGGCAACAAGTTAATATCAATGAAAATGACGCGGAGGATTGTGTTGTAATGGAAGGAGGAGGAGAAATTGAAGATCAAGCAGGTTCATCAAGTGCCCTAGTCCCTAAGCAGCCCAAAATTAAGGGACCAATGGACAGCTATTGTATGTGGCCAGAGCAAGCTCGTGCAAAAGGAAAGCATCTGCAAACAATGATGAGCCAACATTATAAGGTCAAAGAAAGGGAAAAGGCTCATGATTATATTGCAGATTGGTTTTACCAAGCAGCAATTCCGCACAATACAGTTCTTCTTGATTCTTTTGATCTAATGCTAGAGGCGATTGGTCAATTTGGCCCAGGATTGAAGAAACCTTCTCCTTACCAACTTGGAACCCCTTTACTGAACAAACATGTCAATCTGGTCCATGAATTTTTGGAAGTGCAAAAGGAGCAATGGTCTTTAACTGGATGTTCCATTATGACAGATGCTTGGACAAATCGGCGTGGAAGAAGCCTAATGAACTTGGTTGCTCACTGTTCTTGAGGTGTGTGTTTTCTTAAAGCCATTGATGCTTCCATGGAGGTTCATGATGGGAAGTATATCTACAGCTTGGTAAGCTCTTGTATTGATGACATTGGTCCTGAAAAAATTGTGCAAGTGGTTACTGATAATGCTTCAAACAATATTGATGCATCAAAGTTGCTTAAATTGAAATATCCTCACATATTTTGGACTGCATGTGCTGCACATTCTATTGATCTAATGCTAAAGGATATTAGTAAGATATCTATGGTGCATAATATTATTCGAGATGCCAAGGCTATCACAAATTTACTTTATGCACATACTAGATTGCTAGCCATTATGCGTCAATATACCAAAGCTGACTTAGTTAGAGCTGGTACTACTCGATTTGCCACTAGTTACTTGAACTTGAGAAGTCTCTATGATAAACGAAATGAATTGAAGAAACTATTTGCATCATAAGAGTGGGATAAAAGTTCTTGGTCCAAAAAGATTACAGGACAGAATGCACATGACTTGGAACAACAAGTTCTGGTCACAAATGCTAGAAGTTATAAATTATTTTGAGCCACTTGCATATGTACTTCGAAGAGTAGATGGTGATGTTCCAGCAATGGGATACATTTATGGTGATCTTCTCAAAGCAAAGCAAGATATTGCAGTACGCTTAAATGGAAATGAGAAAAAATATGGTCCTATTCGGGGAATCATAGATGCAAGGTGGGACAGCAAGCTTAAGACTCCATTGCACAAAGCTGGGTATTTCTTAAATCCAGGTTTCTTCTATGACAATAAGAAAGAAATGGAGGATGAAGTCTTGATGGAAGCTGTTGTGCAATGTGCAGCTCAAATGTACCGTGATGATATAACAATGCAAGATAATATTGTTTCTCAGCTTACTATGTACACTGAAGCCACAGGTTCTTTTGGAACACCAATGGCTATAAGACAAAGAAATATTCCAACAATTTCCCCAGGTTAGTATGTACAGTTGTATAATTCATTCTTAATTTTTTTTTCTCTCATCAAATGAAAATATTTTCAAGTTTGTTAATCTGCTCTTTCCTATTATTGTAGCAAACTGGTGGTCTGTACATGGAGGTAGTGCAAAGGATCTAAGGAAGATGGCTATCAGAATTTTAAGTCTAACTTGTAGCTCTTCTGCATGTGAAAGAACTTGGAGCGCATTTGAGAGAGTAAGTTCTCCAACTTTGGACTATAAACATCCATTCTGTTATGCACTGTGGGTATCATCAATAATATGAAATACTTGGACATTATATTCTTGTAGGTGCATTCTAAGAAAAGAACTAGATTGGGTCAGCGTAAACTAAATGCTCTTGTCTTCATCATGTTCAACAAGAGGCTGCAATGGAAGTATTCTCAAAAGGATAGGGACCCCTTGGTTGCGAAATTCATTGATGATGAGTCAACAAATGAATGGATTGTAGATCCTGATGCACCAGCACCACAATTAGAAGATGATGCTCAGAGTGGTAGTGTGAGAGGTAAGAGAAGATTAATCCATAAAAGTACATCAAGCAAAGCAAAGAAAGCACGAGTTGTTGCAGAAGATGAGCTGGAAGAATTTGATTCTTCTGAAAGTGAAGAGGAAGAGGGAGGGAACATCCCTTATGCAGATGGAGATGGTTCAAATGACCATGAGGCCGATGATGTTGCTTCTGACAACGAATGATAGTCTTGTGAACTATTTTATGGCTCATAATATGTTTCTTTGCAAACTATATGTGAATATGTAATGATTTAATGTGTGGAACACTGATATTTATTTTACTAGCAAAGATGCCCGTGCGTTGCTACGGGTTTTACACTCGGAACAATAATAATAGTTTCGTCGTACACACAAACATTTTTCTTGATTTTGCGCGGTTTCTTATATCACTTTTTTAGTTTTGGGTATACACCGCAGGTGAAATTAAACCCTATTATTAAACTATAAAAAACTATAAATAAATGATTCTTAGAAGATGAACTCATGCCATTTCCATACACAATAGATGAGCACGTGCTTGTGAGAAATTGAAACTAATATATTGAGTCAAGGAGAAAGAAGTGGTTCAAACTCATCACCAACGCCCTGCTCTCCACGCCTATCCTGGAGGCCTGGACACGCCTGCGCCTGCCTACATGCCGACAACAATGGTTCACCGGTGTACTTGGTACTGGAGCAGGATGGACAATGCAAGTGATGACAATGCCATTAAGAAAACTCTCAAAGCCCAGATGCACATTGTGTACGAATCGTATGAGAGCATTTCTAGTAAATTCAGATTACATGGCCTTCCAACATCAAGTGCATATTGCTGCTGTTTAGATCATAGTATTTCAATAAACAAATTCAGTAAAGACGATCAAGTTGCCTATTTGGTTATTTCACGAGAACATACCTGGCAACGGGATCACGAGATTGTCGCCTGGTGCGGCCACAGGACTCCCCATGGCATTCACATTCATGACATCCGTGACAGTGGTCTCGTAGCTCGAGGCGATGGCGGGCAAGGTGTCCCTGACCTGCACGACGTTGGAGAGGTACACGTACAGAAAAAAGGAAGCATAATGATAGGTCAGCATACTTATCAGTTATCAGTGCATATAGTTACAGGAGATATGCTGTAGATGTCTAGTACAGCTGAATAGATATCCTACCTTGAAATATTTAAACGGACGAAAGCAAAATGGATGCACAGGGAAATATCAGCATATGCACAAAATCCACCCCCTTCCTCTGCTGAACAGTGATGGCCTCCACCAATGTTGATAGCCCATCCCCTTTCTAGTGCAAGTTTGGCTGATAAAACAGAGCCTAATTTCCCAACTATTATACAATATAATGTAATATGAAGCATACAGAAATATGCAACTCAAATATCATATTCTGCAGTCCAGATCCTTGACGCAACGAGTCATGCAAAATATCACATTCACAGTAAAAAAAAATGCACACATGAGGACTTCCGTTAAAGCAACACATATATAACCACTGATATTATAGGTGAACTCAAAAAGATTAAGATACTATCAAAATGTACAGGTTACATTGAGAGCCTTATCAAGATTCTCCAAATAATCTTCTGTTTTTGTCCCACTCTAAAATGCAAACAGGTGTCAACTCCAACATGAAACAGATGCAGAAAAAATATAACAAACAGAGAACAGGATAAAAAGTGCTACTTACATCTAACTTGACCTTTTGATCAATGTATTTCTTAGCCACATGATCCTGAAACAAAATGATGTCCCTTTATACTAAAAAAGAAAAGGAACAAAAATGGACCAGGCACATTTTTTATGGATAGGCCTTCATGCGCTCTGAAGGTTAACAGTGCATCTGCTTAACCTCCTGAGTTACAAAACTGGATATACTGCACCCAAAACTTCCAATAGGTATGCAAATACCCCCCCCCCCCCAAAGTTGGATGAACCCCACCCGAAAACCAAAATAGAGCACAAATACGGCACAGCCCTCCATCCCGCTCTCCCAACTCTCTTGCACCACTAACGGGGGAAAGTTTAGGGTATAGGAACTATGAAGCACAATTCTCAATTTTGCAGTTCAGGCTGAGACCAGATGCAATGTAAAAGTACAGGGAATTAATATAGCATTTTTTGTTTATTACAAATGAACATTTAACTTCAGTTTGGAGTTAATTGCAATGCAGAAGACTGACTTGAAAGATACAGAATTATCAATGTCAGTCACACAGACAAAGCTAGCTGTCCTGTTCTTATGTCGTACAACTTACAAGTATTAAGTTCCAGTGCCCTGCAGGATGCAGAACTTGGTATGCCATATGTGGTAGACAAAATCCCATGATAATAATTTATATTTCTCAGAATGAAATATATGCACTATCAGCAAGAAAAAAAACAAGAAATTCAGAAGGGAGGGGGGGGTGCAGAGATTAGCTAAATATCAAACAGCAGTACGCATTTGTTATTTATACTTTATAATAAGTTAATGAACAGCCTCAGGAAGGAGGTATCATGGTGATAGATGTAGGAACCGTTTCAGGGTTAACAGGGTTAAGTACTTACAAAAGGATATATTCCAGAATTGTACATGTCCAAAGTGTAAACCCTTCCTGCAAATGAAGAATAAATGCCAACAAGCCATGAAATAGTAGCACGTACAAAAGTATGAACAAGAAAATAATAGAGCACTCAGCCTCTCACCATCACCGCCAAAGTCTTTTTCATGACCATTTCCTTGGTGAGCATCTAGATCAATGATCATTACTCTGAAAATGAGAAGAGTGAGTGAGTGACTCATGAAATAAAGATAGCTCTATCGTAGTCTCATATCAATAGTTTCCATCATTCCTTAGAGTACTTTTAGCAGACAGTGATAAATTATAATGCCAATATCAAGTTATCTAAACTTAGAGCACCCAAGAGAGATATATTAAAATAAAAAACCTCATGATGTTTGAAGTTTAGATAACTTGATATTGAATACAAAGGTAACTAAATGAAGCTCTAATGTGAAAATGTTAAATCACCAAGCATTGCACAATGAAGTTCGTCATAAGGTAAGTAACTCTTCTGGGCAATATACAAAGATATGGAATGGCATTCACGTGTACCAGCTCAACTGCCTAAGGCAACCCAAACCGGCCTACCACACCTAACCGGCCAACTTAGTTTACACAGAAAAGAAATTACCCATCAATTTCAAAAGTAATTCAAGGAAAGCCTCGAGCTCAAGGGAAATAGTTACTGCAATATTTCTCAGTGAAAAATATGTTCCTAAAACACCAGAAACTGTTCAAAGATAGAAGCAGTAGGCAGAGAGCAGAAGAAGCGCATTTACATGGTATTTCATGGATTACTGACAGCTCATTGGAGCTATACGCCATCTAATATACAGAAAACTCAACTAAAAATCATAATTATAGCAAATAGTTACATAGCTTCTAGTAGGGCCGAAGACATTTAGAGAAGTAATGTGCTGAAATGCTGCTTCTATCCAATGCCATAACCTTTGTAAGAATTCTGATGGGCCATCTGACAGGTACCAATTAAAATGTACCTCCGCATTGACAAATATGAATATATGATAACCTTGATTATCGGAGTAGTTGGCCAAACAAGTCAAAGTCAATGCATTGACCATAATATTCCTTTATATGCTTTTTATCGCTAGGGGAATATGCTTGCATTGTGCTAAGCATATTCCTTATTTCTAAGCAAAAACATCAGGATATTGTGGTAGGAAAATTCATGTTTGTAGAAAAAAAAGAAAAAGAAGCAGAAAATACTAGTGGCTCACATTAGTGTTGTCCTAGTGATGTGCCAATACAAGGTAATGCTGATGCATGTTGTGCCTGTTAAATATTTCAGGCGTGCTTCATACTTATCTTTTAACAAAAAAGCGGGGCAAGTCCTAGTATATATATTTGTTTGGGATTGTTCCATGAATATGTAGAAAAGCTGAACACAGCAAATTTTAGCAATTATCGTGATTACATTTACAACAGAAGCAAATTCAAAGGGTAAGCATCAGATCCAAAAAAAAAACGGAAGAAAAATAGTTATGGCCCACACGATTGCAGTCCTAAATATGTGCCAAAACTCTGCAATGTAATGCTGATGCATGTTGACGCCTGTTAATTATTTCAGGCGGGCCTCATACTACCCAACAACCATAAAAAAAGGGGCAAGTCCTATCTTTCCGCAAAAAGGGCAAGTCCTAGTATATATGTTCATATTGGATTGTTGATCCATGAATAGGCAGGCAAGAATAACTACACAAAAAAAATGTAGCAATTATCACGATCAAATGTGCAAAAGAAACATGCACTAATTCACTGCCAAGCCGATGCAATCATGCAAGGGTAAGCAGTAAGCACCAGAACAAAATGTTACAAGAAAGTTCATGTAGTTTACCTTGATGACATTTCGATGCTGGAGCCTTGCCAGAATGGTAACCTCTGCAGTGAACTGCTTCTCAAGCCGAGCAGACAACTCTTCATCCTCACCATCATCAGGCTGCCTGATAAATTTCACAGCAACAGGTTGCTCCTTGTAGATCCCACGGAACAACCGGCTATACGCCCCGGACGCAAATCTATGGCCGATGAGCAACTCCGAGCGGTCGACCGTCCATCTCTCGAGGATCTCCGATGCAAACCCTGTGAAGACGACGTCGGCGACGGTGGCGAGCGTGTCGGCGGGGCGCGCGGCGTAGCGGACCGCGACGGACTTCCGGACGCCGTTGGCGCAAGAGCAGTGGGTGGGCACGCGCACGAAGAGGCCCATGGGCAGGATGCGGTGCGCGGCGCCGGGGCCCTCGAAGTCGAGCGCGTTGGCGGCCAGCAGCGCCGCCGGGTCGGCGAAGAGCGCGGCCACCTCGAACACCATTATTTCGGCGTACAGCGTGTAGCCCAGCTGCGCCTGGCAGGGAGGGGGCCGCCGGCCGCCCGCTCCGCTGGCTGCCGCGAGGCCGCTCCGCCGCCCGCCCTCGCTCCCCGCCACCCCTCCCTGCTCCCGCCGGATCTGGATCCGGCGCAGGGCGCGGCTCGGAGGGAGGGGGAAGCGAGCGGCCGTGGCGGGCGGCGCGGCGCGGCCGTGAGGGGCTCTCCGGCAGCCCCGAGGAGGTGGCCCACCTCCACAGCCTCCTCAAGCAGGCGGACGGCGACTCCCTGCACTCCCACGCCGCCGCGCTCGTCCCCTTCCTCGCGCACCTCAGCCCCGAGGCCCACTCCCTCGGCTACCTCTACCTCCTGTACGCCGCCTCCCTCCCTCCGCCCCTCGCCGAACCCTAACCCCACCTTCGAACCCATCGCGGCCGAGGCCAAGGTCGGGGAGAAGTTTTTCCCCTTTAACCCCTTCCCTTCCCTCCTTTTACCACCCGAGCCCCCCATCTCTTCAGATTGGACTGCGGGTTGATTACACAAAACGTCAGGGGTTTTTTTGCAAAATAACCACAACGTACGAAAATTCAGGCAGAGGCGTTACTTGCTTTAATAATAGATAAAGATGTGAGACATCAATTGTTTGTGTGCAATTAAATATCTATTTATACTTATTATTTATAAGATATATAATTAAAATTATGTGAGATTATTAGGTGCCGCTATTGGAACTTATCATCCGCAATATCGTCCGCTATCCGCAATCTGCTACCTCGACATCAATCCGCTACCAACCCGCTATTCGCTATTTTAAACTTTGCCTCCGCCCCGTCCACTCCCCCGTCGGACAGGTGCTTCCCCATCCACGCCGCTCTACGACGGCCGGTGTGCCGCGCGCGCCTGGGGCCCATGCCGTGCGGCCCGGTTTAGGTGTACCAGGCACGGCACCGAACCCAACCACCGTGCCCGTGGAAATGATCTGATCTGAATCTCTGATCCCCCCGTGCGCAGGAGCAGCAAAGCAGGCAGAACGCAGAAGCTGGGCGGGAGCCGCAGAAACGCAGGCAGCCCAAGCCCACGCGCAGGGCGCCGTGAGGCCTCCTTGAGAAGGGAGCAAGCTCCGGATGATGGGCTCGGGCGACCCGGCCGCCGACCCCCTCTCGCCGCTCCTCCGCCACCCCGGCGCGCTCACCCTCACCCTCTCCCGCCGCGTCGCCATGGCGCGCGACGCCACCGCGGCCGCCGTGCCCGCGCTCCGCCCCGCCTG
This sequence comes from Setaria italica, assembly GCF_000263155.2. Lineage (NCBI taxonomy): Eukaryota > Viridiplantae > Streptophyta > Magnoliopsida > Poales > Poaceae > Setaria > Setaria italica. Next base: position 16,386,304 of record NC_028458.1, on the reverse strand, counting down.
GCTCATCGACCTCATCCCGCTCCTCGTCGTCCTCCTCATCGCCGCCCACGTCCTCGCCCTCGTGCGCCCTCCCTCCCTGACTTTCTTACCTCTCCTACCGCGCGCACCTGCTGGATAAGATTTGGCCATTTTTGGGGGATAATTTTGGCTCGCCGTCGCAGGGGTACTGGATCTACAGGCTCGCCACGGACGGGTCCAGGCAGCCCGCGCGGAGCAAGAAGCACTAAGGAGGCGGCGCCCGCGGCCAGGAATGTAAGCCTCTTCACTCTTCTTATCCGCTGCTCCTCTCTATTCTCTCTCTCATGTGTTCTGATGCTATCGCTGGAAGCTAATTACCCGAAGCTGTGGAATTCCTGATTGCTCGATTTGCTGGCTGGTGCCTGCTAGGCTTATGCAGGGGTGCATTTCAAATGCTGATTGCCCAATGCTACGTTGTGAATAGTGAATTTACTTGTTCATAGCAAGCTGGGTGCTAACATTGATCTGCTCATTTTGGTGATCTTATACTCCAGTACCACATAACTACAATACTTTCATCTCAAAACCAAAGTTTTATTAATTTTGTTGGTGGCACCAGGTTTGGGTATTTGGTCCAATTTAGCTTTGGTACCTTGCTTGTTGAGTAGTTAATGATAAAAATGTATGTCTGAAGATACTTGATAGATATTTGTGGATCCCTCAGATTTGGATATGGATGCAGTGTAGGACATTAGATAGTGATACTTTTGGGGATGGTACGGTTGGTGGATTGGGATTGCCTTCTTTGTTACTACTTTAGTATGCAATTATTGAACCCTTTTTTAGGAGAACAATTATTGAGCCCCACTGATTTCGGTACCTGCTTTTTATCAGTGATGGTTTGTTAAGCTATTTATCGAAGTATCCTCCTAAACATGGGCTTATTTGTCTGAACCATGGAGGAATAAAATGTTTCTGTTCAACTCATGTTTTGAAGATAAGCTTTTGATATTGTGAGTGCTTCGTATGCTCCCACTTATGTGTCTTGCATTTGTTATGCATTGTGCTGTCCTAAGAGAACTTGATTTCTCTTTGTCTCTCCAAATTTATGTTCCTGTAATCATATTTTCAAGTTGGGCAGTCTTCACTTGTTGAATCCATGGACTGTTGGTAAAAAAACACAACTGTCATATGCTTTCAGCTTGCATTCGTATGTTATTTTTTCATTTTTGGATCATCTATCGTTCTGGGCTCCTTATACCTTATAGTGTATTAGCCCAACAAACATATGACAAATGACAATGGAGCTACCCTTCACAAATGTAGTTTGTGTCTCAGGATTTTGCTGCTTTAATTGCCAAAACTTGCATCAGGCATAACTTTTAAATACAAGTAGAAAGGGCTCCTGAGATGATTAATAGTACCTTTATTCCTTTAACATTGATCATCAGACCTCTTGTCAGCTAACATTTTGCAAATGAAAGAAAGATAGGAAAAATGTTTCTTTAGATATGCGTTTTCTGAAAAGATTGCAATGATCCTGGCCTCTGAAAATAGTGATTTGTTGATTCGATGAATTAACATGTATTTTGGCCTTGACAATGTCTAATTTCTTGAAAACAAAATGGCTTGGTTCAAACTTCAAACATTGGTAATTTTGTCAGTTCATTTTGATGTAACAAAACGAATATCATTTCTTCCATTGTACATTAACTAAGAAAAAGACTCTTTCCGATAAATCAATAAGTTAACTTTTCTTTGTATCATGTAATTTTGTATGAGCCTTCTGTATTTGGAAGAAGAGGTTTCTGTTTTTTCTGCTGCGAAGTTGAAGGTATTCGTTTGTTGTCTTCATAGGTTGGCGAGAGACACAAACCCATGATTAACACCTGGCTGTTTAGACTTTCTTTTTTTTAGATCGAGTCATGGTGTTATGAGTCTTTAAGTAATCAAGCAGCAGAGATGCATATGCTCGCATAGTCACATTCTTCGGTCTCTTGAATCTATACAGCAGCCCAGCATAACATCATTCAAGCAGTAAATGGCAGCACAGCTGACTGGCCTTTTCACCATACTGCAAATTCACTGTCTTCTGTGTCTGCATTTTGTGTATAAGATGTATAATGAGGAGGGGTTAACAAACTCCCACAAATTTTCTGCTGATTTTTGTTTGCTCCAGATCTGCGTAGTATCTGAGTAATATGTAACGTTAGACAACCTATGAAACACCAACAGTGACCTGCTAAGTACTGCTGACCTTCTGGGATTAATCGTTTTCTTTCATTTTGTTGCAGGCTTGCAGCCAGTGTTTGCCATTTAGTTCCTGCATCCTCTGCTTGTTGATCTCCAAGGTTTTCAATGTCGAGCGATGGCTCGCAAAACTCCTCCTGGAAAGAACCAAATACAGGGAACCAATCTCCTCCAGTGGTTTGTTCAGATGTTGGTTTCAAAGGTGACGCTAGCTGATATGTGAAAGGAGGACCTCATGATCATAAATAGCTTTCGGTTGTTGAATAGGCATGTCGCCCGTCGACGCCTCCGTGTAAAGGACAGTAGCTAGACAGGTGTGCCGTTTCGTCTGTTGCCGGCTCCTGTAATCCCAGGAGCAGCGTTTTATTTGCGCAAGAGTGAAATGCACCACGGGCCTTAAACTTGTTGTGCTGAGCCAAATAGGTACAGCAACTCTGAAAATGTATTTTTGGATTTTCAAACTTGCTAATCGTGTTAAATAGGTCCAAATTCTAGCAATTTGTCTTAAAACGCCGACGTGGCAAGCTGAGGCTGACAAGGACGCTGACGGGACCTGACACGTGGGCCCCACATGTGAGGCACACCTACCTTCTCCTTCCTCGCACCTCCGCCCGCCTCCTTCCCCTTCCTGGCCGCCGCCGCCGCCCGGCCTCCTCCTCCCCCGCCATGCCGGCCACCACACACTCGACCTCGGGGGTCGGAGCGGCCCTCGTCGGCATGCAGCCCCGGCCGGCCACCTACACCAATCCAACGCCGCTGCTCACGCTGGCCAGGCCGTCGTCGCCGTCCGCTCGCGCCGGGCCGCGTGCTTCGTTTGCCGTCTGCTCGCGCCGCAACCGTCCGCTCGCGTTGGCTGCAACCTTGGGCTCCTGTCCGCTGGAGCAAGGCACGACCGCCGCCGCCGTCCGCCCGCATCCTCGGCCTTGTCCGCTCGCGCAGGGTGCAGCCGTGCTAGCCGCCGCCACCGCCAGCTCGCGCTGGGCATCACCTGCATGCTTCATGCTTCAATTTCTGACGCAGGCAAGGCAAGCACCAAATCTACTACCGCAACTCTATGCTCCGCATGCTAATCCAATCCAATCAACTGCTGGGTATTATAGAGCACGCGGGTGCTGACTGCTGAGCGCATGCAAGCTGCGTGCACGGCGTCGCCAAGGCTAGCCCACCAGCGGGCAAGCTACCTTGAGGCACGCCGCCGCTTCCCGGAGTTCGAGGCGCGCCGCTCGGGCCCGACCCAGCCCGGCCTGCCGCTTGCGTCGTGGAGCTCCGCTGGATGGTGGTCGCCGCCGGAGGAGCCAATGGGCGCGCGCGGATCCCCTCCTCTGCCGGAGCTGCTCGGAGCCGCCGTCGCCTCCACCGCTTTGCTTGGAGCCGCCGTCCCCACTCCCGCCACGCCGCTCGGTGCCACCCCCACCCCATTTGCTGCATGCTGCAGCCACTCAGCCATGGCAGTGCACTGGTGGGAGGTGAACGGGGAGAGAGGAGGATGGGTCCATGGCGGCGCAAGGGAGGCAGGACGGGGCAAGGTTGGGTAGCACGACGGACAGAGCGAACGTCGACGGTGCGGCGGATAGATGAGTACGAGGGAAGAGAGAGAAAGGGAGAAGGTAGGTGTGTCTCACATGTGGGGCCCACGTGTCAGGTCCCGTTAGCGTCCCAGTCAGCCTCAGCTTGCCACGCGTGCAGTTTACCGTGAGTAATCGGTGTTTTAGTACAAATGGCTAGGATTTGGACATATTTGACACGATTATCAAGTTTGAAGTTCAAAAATACGTTATCAACTAACCTATTTAGCATAGCACGACAAGTTTAAAGGACGTGGTGCATTTCACTCTTTGCGCAATATAGAGACAAGAGTTTTCAGCCTCTTCTAGGATCCTGTCTGAAGGTAATATGGGATAGCCTATGAGCGTCTCCAATGGTCTAGTTTAGAGTTAGCTCAATCAATTTCTTACTAGTTGAACAGTGCAATATATCTAGCGTGAAGTGAGAGCTAGTCTCGCTCACTTTTCAATACAATTCTCTCATAGCACGATCTTCAAAGGTGCTTTATATCTAGGATCGTATTAACTATGAGCTATCATCTGATTTATTCCATTGAAGACGGAGACGTCCTATGTGTCCTGTTTGCAGTTCCGGATAGTCATCACATCCAGCATCAAATGCTGCACTGGCAGGTGGCACCCTAGCTCAGCAAGGCCAGGAGTTTCTCAGATGTCTCGAGTACCTGTCTGATTTGTGTCACGTAAGTGTCGGCAACGCGGCGTTGGATGACTGGATGATCACACGAAGAGAACAAGGCGTGCCAATAGGGGAGCGCACCTGTTCCTCTTTCGATTCGGCCGGCGGCCTCTCTTTGCGTTTCTTCCCTGACAAAAAGAGGGTCCCGTTTGCGCCTTTCCCCTCGTGGGGCGGCACGACAAAGAGCACAAAGCGCAGGTTGACGCTCAGCTCACCCCAGATTCTCACGGACGCAAAGCGTCTTGAGTCAGATCTGCTCAAGAACATTTCTGACCTCGAAGGATGCAGATTGCAGAGGAACCAAAAGAGCACGGCATGTGACCTTGTATCCAAACACCCCAAAAACTCCCAATTCCAGACTCACAGCATGTCGGTTATGTATCAGTCTGACACGCAGAATCGAAGCCCCTTTTGCACAGGGATTAAAAAATAATAAAGGATAGAGCTACAGCCGATTAATCACACGGCAACGCAGAGGAAGAGGTTTTTTTCAGGTCACGATGTACAAAAGTTAATTTAGCACATGGTATGATCACGGCAGAGGTGGATGTTTCTTTGTGGGGCATTCAGCTAACGGCAGACGATGCAGAGGACCACGGCGACGATGATGATCAGAATGAGGAGCGGCAGCGAAATGATCAGCACGAACTCCATCCGGTCTCTCCCTGCGAAACAGGATGAAAGTTTATATTTCACACGATTGGCAGATAGCAAAAATGCTAGTACCATCTATGCACAGTGGTGATAGTACAGGTTTTGGCCGGATTCGACAATTTGGAAGGCTCTTGTAGCACAATGAGTTTTATTCAGAATTGCATCCATATACTTGATCATCAGTCGCTACATCCTGAGTGTGTGAACTCGTCGACTTCCGATGAATTCTCAAGCGCATCAGATCTCTGGAGGAACCATTCCATCATCTATATCTTTACTATTAGATTAGATGCATGAACATAGCTTTATGCTCAGACAAAGGCACATCAATGGCACGTTTTGCTGGAAAGGTACAGTATGGGATTCCCCAATGAAATAGCAATTGAGTTAGACCTTTCCCCGGGACGAATCAATTCTTCATTAGTGTGGCGCTTTAGGTCAAATTAACCTGCGTGTTAGTTTCCAGAACAGAACAGATCACAAAGACAGTAGGAGCTGTTGGTTCACTACTGGTCCTCTATAGGATGTGGCTGAGATGTGAGCAGAAGGTATCATCTTTTTTCCCCTCCCATAAGCCAACTGCACAGCTCTTCTGAATGAAAAAACACCTAGTAGTTCCTCCTAGGTTGGCTCTCTTTTTTTTAGCCAACTGCACAGCTGCTACCAGTAGGCAGTAGGTTCCTTCTGCTCCTATGAGATTATCAATCACTACTTCGCTAGTAGCTGGCAGCAGCCAGACTTGGTCACTTGGACACCAAAGTCTTGCCTAGATCACTCTACTAGTCAACAGATGAGTCTTGAATCTGGGAACTCTGTCCAGAATAATAGAGGGGCACAGCAGTTCTTGCCCCATGAACTACTCCATTTCTTATCCTGAGCCTAAATAAAATATATGCTGGAGCTTGGAGCTAGCTAGCTGTCTTTATTAAATTGAGAACAATTTGTTTTGTTTTCTACTGAAAGCTACTCAAGTCGATGTAAAATTTATGCAAGAACGTAGTGCTACCAGCGTTGATCTAACAAGGACGCCATAGGCGTAGCAGATTCCAGTCGCAAGGCCAGCCAGAGTCACCAAGGCATGGACAAAGGGTGATTTTGTTGAGAAAAAGAGCAGGTGAGAAGGATAAGCTACAGCTACAGCTACCAATTCAAGATTCTATGGGGCGAAGAAGATCATGAAATGAAACCTGAAACTACACGATCGAGCGTGGAGCCCCTGAAACCGGGGTAGATTCGGGGCAATCGCCATAGGTGATCTTCGCAGACGGCACGCGGAATCCTCGAACGGACTGTGTCGAAATTTAGGACAAGAGGACAGAGTCAAGGGACCAGTACGTACCTGCGCGGGATCGAGCTGCTCTTCTCGCTGTACTTGCTGATCTTGCTGGAGAAGCGAGCTGGGGGAGGGAGGCGACAGGGCGCAGTAATGGGGGGACGGCGACGGGGGAGAAGAACTGGGGCAAGATGCCAGCGACGAGATAGGGAAGGAGAAGGCGATGGCCGCTCTGGGTGGTGGGGGCCCGTTAAATTAATCGGCCGGGGGAGGAAGAAACACCAAGCGAAAAACGCGTGCCACGTGCCGCGTGGCGCCGCGGCCGAGCCAAGCTGGGCGGTGCTTGGAGCTTGCTTGACTGTGAGAGTGAAGCCAGGCCAGCTATATATGCTGGCTGCCTGGCTGATCCTTCTCAGTCACTGGCCATTTCGTCACTCAACAGAAGAGATCACACGAGCTTATTACAGCATAGTACTCTACTCAAATCTGTATCCAAAATGAAAAACTCGAAAAAGCTTGAGAAGTCTCTAGTTCCTTAGTTACGAAGACAACCTAGTGCAGACGCGCAGCATGCACGATGCTGTGTCCGATGCCTTTGGAGTCGGATAAAAAAAGAGGAAAAAGACAGGAGAGGTCCAAAACTAATCAATACTCCAAATCACAATCCACACCCCAGACCACCGACGACAGTGGATACACACGCACGCACGCACGCACGTTATTACGCTGTGATCACGAAATAAATCAGGTCCTGATGATGATGAACGGGTGTCGGCGACGACGCTGCAAACGACTCATGGTGTGCGCGCCACCGCGGCCGGCGTCGGCGATCAGCGGCAGATGATGCAGAGGATGATGGCGATGATGACGACGAGGGCCACCAGAGGCAGCGAGATCACCAGCACCATCTCCATGGCTGCGCCTTGCTTGCTTCGCTTTGCTTTGCTTGTATACCCGACGCGGGCGACCTGCAATGCAGAAATAGAGCTCGTGTATGTAGAAACAGAGCTCGTGTTCCGGCGGCGTGCGGGGAGCTGACCGCCTGCGCGAATGAGCGCGGAAGCTTGAGCCTTGGGGACGGTCGGGTCGATCGGTCCCGGAGTTTGATCTGGCTGGAGTGCCTGCCGTCGGTGATCGGGTGAGGTTAAATACTCCTGCGACACGACGAGTTGGGAATAGAATCGAAGCAGCCAAAGGCAAAGCTAGCGTGCCACGCGTTTAACATTTCGGCCTGCTTTTCCATCATTCCGTCCCCAATGTCGCGAAGCATCTGAGCCGCGCTGGACGCGCGCCTGTCAAGCACACGGGGAAAAGATGTTGTTGTTATCTTTAGAGGGGGATAATCGCGAGCTGGATTCCAACTCGAAGTAACGAAAGGTAATCGAGCTCGATCTCGACACCTAGCTATAGCCGGTGGGGAGAGAGACAAGGCAAGGCATGCAAAGCCAAGGTGTCCACCGAAGCACACGCAATTAAGATCGAGAGACCACTTCGATTGGAAGGAGGTGCTGGTGTGGTCACAACGAGTCGAGCGTGTGCTTCTCCGGGCCGCACGGCGGCGCGCGCGTCGTGGTTGAGAGATTCGGTGGAAGCATTCGTACGCAGCCGTGTGTGAAACAAAGCTTTGGGCGGTCGAGCCGTCCCATTCTCTTCCCGCAGAAGACATTGCACTAGGTGCATCGATAATAAATCTCTCCATCCAGAGAAATATTATTTGAAAAAAAAGTTCATTTGGCCTTCACGGTGTCGATAATTCCCGAATAACAGAAAGAAAAATGGACGGTTCAAAAGTTGAAGGGGATAAACTTTGTTGTTTCAATTAGAGGTGAAAAAAAAGGGGGGGGGGGGGGGATTCGGCGGTTCAGCCCACAAATGCTTGTGATTCAGCGGTTCAAACTAGGCCTTTTCATTTTGGAGCCCACAAATCAGCATGCAGCGGTTCGGCCCACCCACACAAACCCATGCCGGAATGTCATTCAAGGCCCGCTCTAAACTGAAACTTGAAGCCCAAAAATCTATTGGCCCATAGCTTATTACAGTTTTCCTCTCAACCTGCAAAAAACAATGATGCCTTCCGTTCCCTTAAACCCCGACCCGACCACACGCCGCCGCCGCCGACGACGACGACGATAAGCCTCCACCACATGCCCGCCGCCACGACCGACGAGCGCGCGGCGGCCCAGCGCGAGGCGTTCCAGAGCTCAGCTCTACTCTACAGAACCATAGGCCGCCGCCGCTGCGCTCCCCGGCCATGAGCCCCTGCCCCCGCTTCGGATGCCCTTTCGACCACGCATCCCCCTCCGCCGCCTCCTACCTCACCTCCAGCGCTGCGCTCCCCGCCCACCCGTGCCTCAGCGTAGATCGCTCTCCTACTCCCCCTCCTCGGCGGCGTTGTCGGCGGCCGCCACGGAGTCCGAGGAGGAGGCGGTTCTGGGTAGGGACGCGCCGCCGCTAGCCCCTCCCCACTCGGGCGGGGCGGGAGGTGGGCGGCCTGGGTCTGTCTGGGCACGCAAGGGGGCGTTTGAGGAGAACGACGCGGAGCTGGAGCGGAAGGCCTCGATTGCCGCGCGGCTCAGGCTCTGCCATGAGCTGCTGTGGCAGAGGAGGTGGCGGGAGATGCGCGGCGAGTTGGCCCAGATGGTGGGCGAACAAGGTGAGCTAGGTTTGAGTGTTTGTGTTTGTATATCTAATTAGCAGTTGCTCTTGCGGAGAACATGGAAGCATAATTATTCATCAATTGCTGAGCTACAATTTTCACGCTGTCAATTGTAAGTCAGAAGGAAACAGTATTAGTCGTACACTGAGCTGCAAATTTCATGCTTTTACATACTCGTATTTAGGGAAAACCTATGGTCATCTGTTACTACTTACTATACTGAAATTTCCATGCTGGTAGTCGTATTTAGATTCAAATTGTGATCATCTGTTACGGAGCTGCAATTTCATGGTACTAGTTGTATATTTGACAAACATGTGGAGATGCAAATACATGGTATCAGTAGTTTTGCCTGCAGAAAGCAAACTGGTAGCAGAACTGCACAGATGTCGAAATTTTGCAGATTGTCATCTGTAGATGTTCTTTCTTATGTCTTCAAAATGATATAATTTGCATATCAACAATTACGACTGCAGCTAACATTCACTTCACATTTTTACCATATTTTTTACTGCAGGACCTGATTCTGCATCGATTCTTAGTGACATCTTATTGAATGGATTCAGAGAGTGGCATTCAAACAGCATTATTTGGGATGCTCTAGCAAATAGTTATGCTAGAGCTCAGATGATTGATGATGCTCTTTATGTTCTTAGCAAAATGAGCAGCCTAAACATGCAAATCTCGGTACCAACCTTTGACAGTTTGTTGTACAGTCTAAGAAAGACAGACATGGCACTGGAGATTTTTGAAAAGATGGAATCATGTGGTCTCTCCCCCAGTGATTATTCCCATAGCATTCTCATAGATGGCCTCTGCAAGCAAGATAAAATTGGAGAGGCTCTATCTTTCCTTCAAGAGGCTAGGAAAGAGGGGAAATTCAAACCCCTAGGAATGACCTTTAACATCCTTATGTCTGCATTGTGTAATTTGGGTTTTATTCAGGATGCAAAATCAATTTTCTGCCTGATGTTGAAGTATGGATTAAATCCGAACAGGTACACGTATTCAACCATTATACATGGTCTATGTAAAACAGGTTCTGTACGTGAAGCATTTGATATTTTTCAGAGTGTGACTGAAGAAGGAATGGAACTTGATATTGTCACCTACAACAGCCTTATTAATGGCTTTCGCTTGCACGGTCATACAAGAGAAATTCCAAAAATGATTGAGATGATGAGGAACCAAGGGGTCGAACCCGATCTTGTTACTTATACTATACTTATTGCTGGCCATTGTGAAGGTGGTGATGTTGAAGAAGGTATGAAGATAAGAAAGGACATCATAGATCAAGGTTTGGAGTTGAATATTGTCACATATAGTGTCCTTATCAATGCTCTCTTCAAAAAAGGCTTGGTTTATGAGGTCGAAAACCTACTTAGTGAGATATGCAGTATTGGTCTGGATATGGATGTCGTTGCATATTCCATCCTCATCCACGGGTACTCCAAGCTAGGAGAAATTGGAAGAGCACTTGAAGTCTGCAAAGTAATGTGCTCTTCTCAGAGGGTAATGCCAACTTCATTAAACCATGTATCTATTCTTCTTGGCCTTTGCAAGAAAGGATTCCTTGATGTAGCGAGGTTGTATTTGGAAAATGTAGCTACCAAATATCAGCCAACAGATGTAGTACTCTATAATGTAGTCATTGATGGCTATGCAAAAGTGGGCGATATTGGTAATGCTGTTCAGCTGTATGATCAGATTATTAAGGCTGGTTTGTGCCCAACCATTATAACATGCAACTCTCTTCTATATGGTTACTGCAAGATTGGGGATCTGCATACAGCAGAGAGCTATTTTAGGGCTATTCAGATAAGTGATCTGCAGCCAACGGCAGTTACATACACCACCTTGATGGATGCGCTCTCTGAAGCTCGGAAAGTTCATGCCATGCTAAGTGTTTTTAATGAAATGACTGAAAAAGGGATCAGGCCAAATGCAATAACTTACAGTGTAGTTATTAAAGGACTTTGTAAGCAACTCATGTTCCATGATGCTATGCATGTACTTGATGATATGTATAGACAAGGTTTTAATGCTGATCCAATACCTTACAACACGCTTATACAAGGTTTTTGTGAAGCACGGGACGTCAAAATGGCTTTCCACATATATGAACTAATGGTATGCCACGGACTGACGCCCACGCCTGTTACTTATAACTTGCTTATTAATGTGCTGTGCTCAAAGGGACTAGTCATTCACGCAGAAATGGAACTGGAGTCCTTTAGAAAACAGGGCGCTGAGCTGAGAAAATTTGCATATACGACACTTATCAAAGCCCAATGTGCAAAAGGAATGCCTTACAGGGCGATTATGTGGGTTGGTAAGCTTCTAGATGCAGGGTTTGAGGCTTCTATTGAAGACTTTAGTGCCACAATCAACAGACTATGCAAAAGACAATTCACCGAAGAAGCTTTGATGCTCATACCGATTATGCTATCTGTTGGTGTTTATCCAGATATTCAGCTGTACCATGTGCTGGGCGCGGCTATACGGAAGAGAAATGAGCTTTTCTATCTACCCATATTGCAAGCACTTGCTATCAAAACTGGCATTTAGTACTTTGATCATGTAAGTGAAATTGCCTGATAATACTCTTAACAGTGCGCATCATGCTGACTGACTCACTCCTGCTATATTGTGTCCTTGTTTGTTGCTCTGCAGGTGTTCTGTTGCAATATCTTCCATGTTTTAATTGGTGGGCATTTAAGACTGTTGCCTGCAGTCAATCACTGTCAGTATGCCTGTGATAAACCGTAAGGTAAGCTAAAGTTTTGACATCCATTTACATTATTACATGACGTGATCGGTGTATTTGATCATGAACACTAAAATCCTAAGATCATAGTATTTGGTTTTACCACATTTTCTTTTACAACTGGCAACAGTGGACCCACCCATTTTGGTACGGTCCATTATCTTTAACTTTAAAGATAAATGTTTAGATACTGAATTCTTCTGATGATTTCTTAATTCAGACATGTACTATTGCTACATTTTGCTGGCTTGCCAAACTATCGGTAATATTTCTCATGGCATTCTTCCATGTATCTATGTGAATCTCATAGTCATGCAGGTAAATGCACATTAGCTATCAAGCTACATCCATGCACAAGCAAATATTCAGTTGCCTGGTTAAATTAAATGTGTCGGTGTCACATGATGAAACTAACTCGCTTTATTTGAGAAGTTCAACTTATTCTTATTTAACCTTTTTCTCAGGCAAGATTTGCGATCGTGGGGCCATGTTTGCTGGTACAATGAGTGATGCAGAGATGGCAAGGAAACTAACTTGCTTTTCTAGGTAGGTCAAAGATATTTTTTCCTTCATTGGTTGAGTTTATATGGACCTGTTAGTTCTACTTGACACTTTTCATGTTTTTCACATGGTATAATTGGTTTATCTTTAGCTATGCACAGAACTTTTGTGATGGCTAACTAATGTCAGATCTATGAATGCATTCTGTGAAGTAAGCTCTTACTGATAGAAATGATTATCTGTATATCCTTGTGTACCATCAAGTATGCAAGCAGGATATACAGTCTTACTAGTAATATCCATTAAAGAATGGGGAAAGTTGCGCTCCATCCTATATGTCATTTCATCTTTCTGTTTTGTTCTCATTCAAGAATCAGAATCTATGTCTGCTTTCAATAAACAGAGTTTAGAAGTCCCCTTGTACTTCAAGAAGAAACACTTGTTCTGTTCTTCATAAATCCATTAATGCGACAGGTTGGCAGACGGTATTAATAATTCAAGATGAGCCATCACCATCGGCCAACCCTGGCACGTCGGTGGCTGGAATTTGTGACGAAGAAAGATAGCATGATCGTAGAAGATGCAGAGAAGCTGCGGATACGAAGCACTGTCACCTGAAACTGACGGTAAGTGCAGATCTGTGAACAATCCCAACCTGTCTTCGTGGTGTTTACAGCATTGACATATAACTTCAGCACACTTCTGCTGGCGTTCAGCTTTCAAACTTGCCAGGTGCCATCAAGATGCCAAACTGGTTGAATTTCGCTTGCGTGACGACAATCTTCGGGTCATTTGGGTGCTCACAGTGCAGGCATCCTCGCTGAAAACCAAGTTGATCTTGGGGAATCCATGAAGCATGAAGATCATGCGGTGTACTTGTCGGATGTGGACGAGGACAAAGGCCATGGCTAGACGCCTAGGCCTCCCCACCCAGGGGCATATGGGCAGGGTGGCCCCTAGGATCTCTCGTCCAAGTCTTGGAGATCTCTTCCACCAAGCTAGCATCTCCTGATATCTGCGTAAGCATCAGGCGCATGGCCGAAAGCCAAAACTTCAGGGCTAGGCAGATCGGTGCTTGTCGAGTAGCTCCGGACCATGGCCCTCCTTTTGTCCTTGGTGTGCTCTAGTCGTTTTCAGTCTTTTACTGAACGAGATTCTTGTGTTTCCCCTCATTATCTAGTTTGTGTAAATGGCATACTTGCTGTTGATGCTGTACAGTCACGTTGGCGATCAGATTGTGACTATAGGTCAGAGAGGAATAGCGCATGTATTGCGATGTATAGATTGGACAGCTGCTGAGCTGCTCAGCATTCTATTTTCAAGTATCGACAAATACATTCAATGTTCAACTAGTGACTGTACATTCTGTTCTGTTTTTCATGTCGCGAGTTAAATGTACGATTCGGTAAACACTGTTTGTGAATCTTTGGCCTGCACGCGTTCGTCTCCTTGTGTGAAGGAACGTATGAGTTGCTTTGGTACCCATCAGTCACATTTGCAACCATATCTGCAGACACCGGCAGGATTGCGAAGCTATAGATATGCAACGGATAGCATGTACAGGCAAAGGCATGGAGTGGCGCCAAGACGTCGAGGTGATGCCCAACAAGCCCGAGGACGACGTGCTAGAGGACAGGCTCCCAAAGTTGATTTCTGTGATGTGTCGACGGACATTTTGACCACGGTAAAACTGAATAAAAAGTGCTTGTCCAGGCTACCTGTGGCGGTAGCTTCTCGCTCGCTTCCAGGTCAAAATTACACACGGGCGACCACGTCCATCCATCTGCATCAGCTACCCTCACACGATTCGTGACCCATACGACGCCAAGCTTTTCAGAGACAGGATGGCATCATGCACCATGTTGCGCAAGTAGCAGATCATGTCGATGATGGCGTCCACAAAGTTGGGTCCAGCGAGATTGCTGCTGCCCTCCTCCCCCCGAGCCTCTGAGCTCTTGGCGTCCGTCTCCGAGGCAGGGCGCGAGCAGGATGATGCGCCAGGTGCCGCGCCGGCATGACGGTGTCTGGCGTCCCGGCCGCCGTGCGCTCACGCCGCAGAACCTGGAGGAGACACGAGCTGCCTGGCTCATCCTGCTGCCGCAGGTCGCTTCAGTTCACACCCTCGGAAGCTTGACGCGTCGACCCACAGGCCTCGGCCTCTGCTGTGGCACGATCGGGGGGCACGGCCGCGGCATGACAGGTGACCGTGCATGACGGATCCCAGCTGGGAATTCCTGTTTCCTGGGCGTGCGAGAGTTTACGCAAGTACAGACCACAGAGCGCTGTTCTGACTACACTTTGGACGCAGATGGATGCGTGCTTGACGAAGACTATGGTAAAATCAAAGAAGGATGCGTGCTTCGGATCATTTCGGTGCTCCCCGAGTTCCAGATGATAACCACCCTGTCGACACAGGATTTTCACACGAATATTGCTCGAGCAACTTGATTGGAAACAGCTCTCTTTCCAGGGCCCGCCCGACCGTTGGGCCGACGCCGGCGCGTCCGGGGACGGGTTGGGGGTGAGTCGGAGCGCCGGCTCAGTGAGTGGCTAGCTAACTAGGCCCGTTTTGCCTTCCTGCCCCCTACTCGATCGCCGGTTCGACCGACGACGGGTTTCGTGTCCCGGAATGATGCCGCGGGAGCGAGCAGAGAGGAGCGGAGAGCCCGGGCGGCAGGCAGCGCTGGACGCCTGGCGTCCCTGTCGCCGGGCTGCCGGCCGCGGCGCTCGACCGGCCTCCCTGTGCCCGGCCCCGTCGCCGCTGTTACCGGCTCGCCCTGCCCCCCTTATCTGCTCTGTCCCGCACGGCCTGTGTCCTGCACGCGCTCGAGTGTGGTGTGGCCGTGTGGCCAGGAGCGGCCGGCCGGCCACTGCCTGCTGTCCATCGCTGCCGAGCGGCTTTTCGCCGTGATTCATTTTGGTTGAGTAGCTGACGATCCGTGCAACAAGATCATCAGCGAACGCTATCTTCGTGGAAGAAAAGAAGATTCAGTGTATGCTGATGAGCGCGGTAACAAAGCGTGGACGACGAAAGGGTGTTCGGATTTTCCTTCTTTTCCTGACGAGCACGTTTTACTCGACGGCACGCAAAAGACATGCTCGCTCGGAGCAAAGGTGCGCGGCCCGCGGCCAGTGCTCGGCGAGAGGGACGACGGGCCAGCGCTGCACTGCACGGCATCGTCGTGTGATCCACGCGCCCTGCTGCATCTGCATGCGCTCGGTTGGTCAGCTCTTAGCCTCGGGGGAGCAAAGCAGACGTCGCTGTTTTGACTCTGCCGCGACGCTGAGGACCACACGGGACAGGAGACGAGGTTTTCGCTGTCGTACGTGCCGTGCTTCTCTCACTCAGCCGGCCGGCGCACTGGCCACCGATCGAACCGGATAAGGATCAGCGCAGCAGCATCCGCCCGTGTTCCGCTCCACCCACCGCGCGGGCGGGCTCGTGCTCGATCCCTCCCATTCTCCTCCTCCCCACGCGCGCGTTCCACTTCCTCCACCACCGCGCGACTCGTGTTCATTCATTGATTCATGTCTTCCGGCCGCCCTCGCGTCGCGTCGCCGTCGCCGCCGGTCTGGGTGGCGCGTGGCGGCTGGCGGGGCGCTTTAGCTTTTCACCGTGTGCGCCCCCCAACTGATCGTGTCGCCCTGATGCGGTTTATGTTGGCACGCACGTTTTGATCCTGTCCGGGTAGTAGGTTTGGGGTGGAGCTCGCGAGAGGGCTAGGAGGAAGGAGGCGCGCGGTGGGGGCTCTGGTGGCGGCAGCTACCCCTGTTTGCACTCCACGTGTATGCCATTTGGCATGCCTGGACAGAGATCCCCAATGCAAATACTACACGCTCCCTTTTCCAAAAATAAAATACTGCATGCTCCCTGACCCTGACCTAAAAAACGGATGGTCTTCCACGTGCCTTTGACCACGACTTTTGTTATAACTTACTAGTCCATCAAACCATTCTCCCCCGCACGTGCTACTATTGAATCTAAAATTATTTAGAAATTAAACTCCTAGCTAATAATTAAAATTAAAATTAAAATTGTTACCTACTACTCTCTCATTTTTCCAATACTTCAATATAATATTCATATAGATTTTAACATAGAAATCTAAATTCTCATTACTTCCTCTGTATCTTTATAAATGGTGACGCACATCATGCGTATATACCTTAGTTATTATATCATATACCAATAATGTAAGAAATAGACGATTTATTCTCTTATATAGCTGCATATTTTTAATTAAGGTGATTAGATTCAAATGTCGGGTTACCTCATGTTATTTTTAATTATGGCATATGTGGATAATATAGATGCAAATTTAAGGGATTACTTTAAGTTTTTTGTAAGTGCTAGTGGTGGGCTATTTAGTTGCAAATTTAGGGGGTTATTTTAAATATTGTTCATAATGGCATGAGTGAGTAATTTTGATGAAAATTAGGGGTTACTTTAGTTAATTTTATATAATGGTAGAGATGGATAATTTAGATATAGATTTAGAGGGTTACTTTAGGCTATTTTTATAATGGCATAGGTGGGTAATTTTTTAGAAAACATAATAGATCCAATAGCTATGATGATTTGAATCTACCGATTGAGGGCTAGATGTTTTGCTTTTTTGTGAGAATTTCTTGAATTTCTCTCTTTTTCTAGAGTGTCTACCTAGGAAACCTAGGTGACTTCACCTAGAGAATTCAAAAGGAGCCTCCAATTAGTAATAGTAAGATTATATATAGTCAGGTGGGAGAAATGCTACAGGATGATTTTATCCTTCAGATGACTATGAACACCACATATCCGATTTTATTCTAATGATCGTCCTCCTTCCTTTAGCCTCCGCTCACTGCAACACGTTGATCTCTTCTTGCTCCACACCTCCACTTAGATAATCCACCCCGCCACGGCGCTACCCTCCACTTATCCACTATGAATCTATGACAAGTTGACAACCAATCCATTTTTGCACTTGCCAAAACCAACACCCCACCAAGACGGCTGACCAGCAATCCTATGCCTCCACGCTGCCTTTGCCACCTCCTGCCTCAACTGAACTGCCTCCCACGGATCGAGATGTCCTATTCATAAACCCCAAAACACTAACCGAGCATCACCATCTGGACACATTAAGAGCAATGTTGATAGATTTGAGTAAGTTAAAAGTGTTGTCAAATTCTCTTCCAAGATAAATCTGCTTGTCTCTTTAGTGTTCTAAATTAATTGTTTCAAAAACTTTTGATAATTTTCAAAAGTTCGGCTTGGTAGTGCCAATGCATTAACTATTTTATAACTGGAGTGAGTAATCTAGGACGTAGATTCTTTCTTCATTTTTCCCTACAAAAAAGCAAACCTAGGCTTCTTTAGCACATGAACACATGTTTAAAGGGCAATATAGTCGTTTCATGGTAGGGGTAATAGCTTTCTCTTGGACATCACTTGTTTCATCAACTGTTGTTGACAAATGGTGTTGGATGGACATGTCCTTTTCTTAACCTATCTGATCTCATGGTGGTTCAAAAGTGAGCTAGATTTTTGTGTCCCACTTTCTCCAAAGTTATGTCGTAGTTTTAGGGTGGAATGTCACAATATTTCCAATTAGAAAGTGCAATTGTTCTTTTGACTGTTGGAGCAACCAAAATTTATCCTACCCTTCGCTATTCTTTTTAATCATGACGCGCACGCAAAATTGTCAATGAATAAATAATTACCAAAAAAATACAAGCACCAATGCTAAATCAAATGATTCGAACTATGTGGGTAGATTGCACAATAGGGAATGAACCTGGCTCAACTCACTTTTCCTTTGAGAAAGGGTTGTTCGATTACTCTCTGTTTTGAAAGGGGCAAGTTTTAGAGGTGATTTTTGATTGCTTTGAGACTCGAGCAGGGGTAAAGCCAGCTCAGAATGATATTAGCACCATTAGAGGCTCGAGTCATCACCACTGCGAACTTGTGCAAAACAATAATTTCTCGATGAGTTTGCAAAAAATCATCGGGTCAGCTCACCTCGACAAAATGGGCCTAGCTCCGCCCCTAGTTTCAAGTTGCATATATGTGGTCATCCTATTTGTCCAATAAAATGTTACTGAATAATATTTTGAATATATTTTCAGCATTTTTTCAATGACTGACATTTATTGTCTTTTTTCATATTATTTTTCAAGTGACAGAGAATTTTGTTATATGATTTCAACACTTTTTCAGTGTGAAAATAAATTAACTACCAATTCCTAATAACTAGTCTATCGACCCATGCTCCTGCATGGTCTAAAATCAAACCCGAATAAATTTGTAACCTGCATCTAATCAAAATTGTTTATTTTTGCTCTTGTTTTGTTAATTTTCTAACATAATACATATGCATAGTTTTGTTAATTTGGTTACCAATTATTCTATCCGTCTTCCAATCCATATTCATAGTTTTCTACCTTCACATCATACGACAATATTTCTTCAATACATAACTGATTTGAACATGAGCTTGAGTTATTATTTCTCGTCTTATTGCAGCCCATGCGGTTTGACTTAGTGAACATCAAATTTTTCTTTCTAATTTTTATCTTATTAGTTGCGACCCCCCCCCTCACTTCTTGTACGTTAAATTAAAACTCTAAATCTTACTGTACCTCATATTTGTAACTCTCTTTTCATATTTTATTTGAATTATTCATTCTAGGTTCTACCATGCTCTTTTACTTACTACAATGGAATAATCATGCATTTCATCCTGCACTGTAGCACTCAAGATGTTGATTTTTCTCTATCAAAGAATTATGAGTGCAATAGTATACTTTGCTTTTTTTTCAAAAAAATGAGCGGTAATGATTAAACTATTAATGCAAACACATGATAATGTATCAGCCAGTAGGTTACATAGTTTATTCTCACCAAGTATATGTATTATTCAAGCACGTTGTTAATACAATTGGTATTTGATTCGTCTAAGTATTTTTTGCATCTTATTAGAAATATGCATTCTAGGTCTTAGGTTGCACTGTAGTTAATGTAGTGGAATAAACTAGTGTTGAGCCTATGCTAAGGGGCCGTTTGGTAGTGAAGCCAAAGCCGGTGAAGTCCCGGCTTCTAGTTTATTTTAGTCTTAGCTTATAAAACGGCTTCACGCTATAGTGCCTCGCTTTGTGCAAAACAGATGAAGCCGAAGCCGAAATAAACCCTCCTAAACGGGGCCTAAATATTCAAGATGTTGAATTTTATCTCAAAGGATCATGAGTGTAGTAATCTACTTTATTTCTACAAAAAGTAACAATTAAACTATCAAAGTAGACATATTATAATGTTTAAGTCAAAATGTATAGATTTATCTAAAGTAGCAACTAACATAATTTATTTTCATTGAGTATTAATATTCTTAAAAAACATATTCTCGAGATCTTTTTTAAATATTAGTGTGTAGCCTAAATATCTCTTCATGGCATCAGTAGTACCCTAACATTTTGTAACCAGCTCAATCGAACTGGCAGTGCACCATGAAAGGGAAAACAGATAAAGCATCATCATCTATGGGAAAGTAAGACAAAAAGGGCGAAGAAAAGTTTTCACAGGGATAACGAGAAAAGAAAGGGAAAGGGGGCTGCTTGGAGATTCTTGAGCCCTATGATTTTCGCAATATTTTAGTGGCGAGCACACTAGGGTGCCGAATCATTCCCGGCAGGTGCAGATGTTCGGAACGGGAGGAGCTCAGAGCTCCATTGGCCGGCGTCCCGGACATTGTACTCCCCAAGAAGAAGGCTAGCAGCTGATTATTCTTTCAGTCAGGTAGCAGTAGCACCTAGACCTAGCTAGCTGGTGTCCCTTCGTGTCTTGCTGTGCGACTCCACCAATTCAGAGGCGCCTTGTGCAGGGCGTCTCATCATGGTCGCCAAAAAAAAAGTTAAGCCCTGTCACCGTACAGTACACTCCGTTGCGAATTCCATTGCTTCTAGGGGAAATGCATGGCAGCATGCAAAACTCCTGGTAACCGAGCTAATTAAGCGGTTGTTTAATTCCGTCTCGCGGCTGTTTGTCTCTGTCACATCGTAGCGTGCTAAACAATCCCTGTTCACAGTCTCGGAGACCACGAGCAAGCCAGGGTGTGCGTGTGGCAGGAAGCCCAGCCAGGAACGTGCGCATAATTGCCGCTCGGTGCAACGTGCAAGTCGCCTTCCGTTCCATGGCCGCCGCATGGATCGAAGCGCGGTGGCGCAGAGGCGTGGGCGCGGGCGCCGGGCTGCCGCAGGCTCGCCTTTGCTCGGTCAGACGCGCGCCCATGGCTAGACGATGACGAGGACGGGAGGGGCAGGACAAGGGCAGCAGCCTGCAGCTAGGCAGGGGCAATGGGGGGGGTGCCGCGAGTGGAGTGGCCGAGTGGGGCGAGAGCCTGCACGCAGCATTACCAAAAAGGCGCATGTCCCCTACCCGCGGGGCACGAGGGGGGCAGCAGGATGACCCGGCGCATAGAATAAGACTAGGCGGCTAATGCACCACCAGCCCGCCACCATCATCGCGTGCGTGCCGCCTTCTTCTTCCTCCTCCTCTCGCTTGCTCCTCCCTGTTGGCGATGCGTGGGCGCGCATGGGCCAGTGGCCATGGATGGGTGCCTGAGTGTGCGTGCCTGGCCGGCCGGCGACCGCTGCCCCTCCACGATCATTGGGCGGTCGACGTTTCCCCCGTCATCTCCATGTTCTCTCGGCCCCGGTCCTTTCCTTTTTTATCCAGATGGCTGTCTGTCTCCTCGTGCCATCGTCGTCGTCCCTCACCCTCATCGTCGATCACCGATCGGTAGCGTAACAAACAGCACATACACGGGCATCGAGTGGTTGGGTTACGGCAGGCAGGATTAGAGGCGAAGCTATCGGCCGGGAAGTCTTTGGCGCCTTGTGGCATGCGATGCGAGTATGCGAGTGCGAGAGCTCGTCGTCGGCAGTGCGTGGCGACGATGGCAGCAGCCAGCAGAGGGTCCGTCAGTGTAACTTGTTGTTTACGGGTCGATGGAATCATGAACAGCTAGCCCGCCCCGGCCGACGATACGACACTCTCGGTGGCTGTTGCATGCTCTGTCTGTCGAAGCTATAGGCATGCAGTGTGAAGTAGTGGTCACAGGCTAAGTTAAGACCTGTGTCGGGAGCCGGCCGGTCAAATGGCAGTCAAATCCGGTGTGTCAGGGCGTGCAGCGGCGTGTCGCAATATTCTGACCCGAGGGCCCATCCGTGTCCATCATCCCTGTGCAGAACTGCAAACGCTAGGCCGTCGTTTAAAAATGCCGCTCTCTGTCTCTGATGGTCGTTCATTAGCACCGGAAACCGAGAGCGAAAAGCCCTCAGCTTTCCGCAGGTGGTGCGTGGAATATTGTAGGAGCATGTCTGTCTCTCCGTCCGAAAAGGAGGCGCCTTCCTTTTCCTCTCTGTATCAGAGGCTCAGAGCACCTGCGTGATGCGTGAGCCAGGCGCAACAGAGGCCGGCCGGCCGGCGCAGTGGCGTGGTGGCCTCCGCTGTTCGGATTTGGCTCGATCGATCAGAAACTCAGAAGGGATATCCTGTTAAAGCGAGCGGAGCTGCTAAAGGCGGCCCTCCTGCCTTTTTGTTTCCGGTGTATCTGATCCTGCCCGGGGATGTGATTATCTATTTTAATTAGTTCCACTGATTGGATAATTAGATCATGCGACGAGCAAACCTCTTTTCTTTTTGTTGTTAATAAATAAGAAAAAGGTCATGTGATGGTCTGATGGATGATCGATCGCAATAAGGACCACGCGAAGTTCAGTTCCGCCTCTCTTTTTTCTGATGATGTGATCAGATTGATTTGCTCCCCCCTTTTTTTGTCTCGAAATAAACTAAAGAAACTAAGCTGGGTTAGCAGAAGAAATGGCACCCTGTGCCTGTGGCACTCTGCTCTACTGTACACGGACGTCCTCGCCCGGCACTGTACGGGTGAGGCCGCCGAAACCGAGGGCGGAGAGGCTCGGCGCCCGTGGGGGTCACCGTGTCAGGCCGCCGGCCGGCCGGCCGAGTAGGACAGGGTCGGTTGCTTGCTGCCGCCGGCAAGCGTGCGGGGCGGCGCTCCGGCCGGAGGAACCGTTCAGAACGGGCTTTCGGAGCTGTGAAAAGGCCGCATGTACAGAGGTACTAAACAGTAAACTAGCGGGCGGGGATTAGATCGAACTCGAAGTGAAGAAGTGGGCGAGGCAATGTGCACGGGCGCTCGAGCGTAACGCGCGTGCCCGGGCACGTACAGCGCCACAACGTCACCCCGATCACAGCCCCCACTCCGGCCGCGCACGCATCCCGGCATCTGTCCAAGGCATCGATCGTGCATGCGGCGCATGTACTGGATGGGCGAGGGACGGGTAGATGCCCGGCGCCCGGGTGGCGAGGCGGTACGCCCAGGACGACGCCGCGCGCAAGGACCCGGGCCGGCCGCCGACCGGCTAGCGAGTCGCGTCCGAAACAGTCGCGGGCAGAGCCGGCAGCAGAGGGCGTACGCGTACTCCTCGCCGTACTGGCCCGGCGCGGACTCTCGAACGCGAGCGGCAGCGCGCACGGAGCCCCACTCCTCCCCGCTCCCCACCGCGCGGCGCGCGACCCATCCCGCCGTGCCGGGCTGCCGGCCGCGGCCGCGCACGCGTGCGGTTGGGTACTTGGGGTTGGGGTGGCTAGGCTAGCTGCCCTGCCTAGCGCGCTCTCTCTCCTGCTCTCCTGGCGGCCGGGGCCGGACCCCTGCTCGCGCTACGTACGGCATGGCCAGGGGGGCGCGCGCGCGTCGGCCCGCGTGCCGCGCCGGCGCGGGCAGGTGGCCTCGCACGCGGGCGCGCGGTTCGTGCGCGTGAGCGTGCGTGCCCCGCCTGCGCCCGGCCGGCGCCGATGCCGGATGTCTCGTGCTGTCGCGCGGGGTGATGGATGGCTGGCTCTCCAGTGGCCGATGTCGTCGTCGAGGCGGACGGCATCGGCAATTCGGCATGCATCCTTGTTTGCACCGCTTCCAATTTTCTCGGGCTTTGTTCATGATGACGTGGGCTAAGCCCGTTCATTTCGGGTTTATTAGAGAGGCCGAAGCAACGCAAGAAACAAGTCTAGGTTAAGGCACCTGAGACAAACAAATCATTTGCTTTGAACTTCCATGAGTTTGCATTCTTATTGACACCTCTTTATACTCGAAAATTCAAAAAACGAAATCTCAATCTGAATCGTTGGAAATCTGAACACAGATACGCCAGCTTGAACTCGAAAAGAAAACATCATCAATTTTGGGACTTTTGACCATGTGATCATCAATTTCAACTTCTATAACCGGGATTTTATTCCCCACCTGGGATTTCGAGGGAAGGAGCGAGGGAGCCGTAGCCAAAATTTGGCAGCAGCGCACGCGGTGCGTGCCCTGTGCAGAGGTTAACCACCGGGCGAGGGAGTGCAGGAAAAACACGGGCAGGGGATGTGGAGCGTGACGGAAACGTGCGAAGCGCTTGATCTGCATTGAAACCTTGGGACCATGCGACGATCTCTGTCTATCAATTTCAGCCCATCCGCTGCTAAGTTTCGGGTCACATGTTGTACAGTAAGTAATCATCATATAGTGGAATTCCTATGCCAATGAGCGTTCGAGAAAACAAAAAACAAACAGGCATCTACGTGCAAAATAAAAATGCAGATCTATGCCCGCGCAAGCACACCATTTTGGTCAATTTATGAGCACGCAGACAAGATGGTTGTCTATTTAGATCCAAGCTCGCACATGCCAATCTTTAAATGAGGCCATCAATTGCACTCCATAGGAAGCGGATAAATCATTAATTCTAGATATAGATTCATAAGCCAACAACCATGCTCGTCTTCGTTTAAAATTCGTACTACAATCTTTCATCGATTCACAACACAGTACTCCAGCATTTTGTGCTGTACTTCCTCCGATGAAAGAAAGAAAAAAAAAGAGACGCACTCACCTCAAAACCTTCGAGCATACTAACACACTAGTCAAACACAGCACCTCCACGAAAAGAGAGGCGCTAATCAGCAGACGAAGTCTGCCCTGCTCTCCCAAATGCTTTGCTTTTGCTAAAAACGACCTAGCAGCAGCAGCAGCAAAGAAAGATAACCCACACGCCCGCCTTTTGCCTTGACGCAATTTACACCGGCAAAACAGATAAGGTGAGTCAGCCGTCAATACCCCCGGGCCAGCCCGTCCATTTCACCGGAAAGCTAGGCACAGCCAGCCAGCCAGCCACCCATCCATCCGGCCGGCCGGCAGCGTCGCTCGCGGGCCTGGCCCTTGGGTGGGCGCTGGAGCGTTTTCCCCTCTCCTTTCCTTTCCTCCATGTGCATGCATTTCTTCCTCTCTCTCCACTCGTACAACGCTGCCGCTGCCGCTGCCACCCCGACCCCTCTCGGCCCTCGGCCCTTTCTCTCTCCTCGCCCCACTTTTATATAAGCCATGGTGGCGCACTCTCGGTGCCGGGCATCAGCTGCGAGGAGAGCCAGAGCCCATCTTCTCTTCTCATCCTAGTGCGCGCTTCTCGCCTGCACTAGCTATAGCCAGCGGTACAGTAGGCACTGTGCGCGCGGCAACGGGAGCGAGGAGAGCCGAGGCTAGCTAGCTAAAGAGAGATAAATACGCGAGGGTACACGGAGTAGTGAGAGAGGAAGAAAGAGGAGCACACAAGAGGGAGGGAGGTAGCAGCACTGCAGCAGCCACCCATGACGATGAGGCAGTCGAGGTTCAAGAGGATCTGCGTCTTCTGCGGCAGCAGCCAGGGCAAGAAGCGGAGCTACCATGACGCCGCCATTGAGCTCGGCAACGAGCTGGTAACCAACTCAACTCATCACTCGATCCGTAGCTCACACCGTGCCCCAGTCAGTAGCCAGCAGGCAGCAAGTGTGCTGCTGCGTGCCTAGCCCCCCTGGTTCTGCCGCCTCCTTGCACCTATAACCTCACCCCCGTTCATTCTCAGGAAGATCAGCTATAGCACACGATCCAACCTGATGTGCACTGTAGTGCACACACACTAGGACAGTAAACCCGTATGCAAAATTCAGCCGTAGCAGTAGTAACCACCAGCAATAGCCAACCTGCCGCTGCACTTTCGGCAGATCCCTCCTCCTTTTTTCCCCTCTTCCGTCAGTCCGTCCGCCGTCCCCGTACGCCATGCGCAGGCCGCGTCTCCAGCTTTTTGCTGGTGACCCGACCCAACCCATGGCGCACGCGGCAGTGACGCAGAGATCGGCGCTGTCCTCTGCTTCTAGCTGGGCGCCGCTCTCTCCCGCTGCTCCCTCCTCCCAATTTCGGAGGTGCCCCTGCCGTGCCCGCGCCCACTGCATGCGCCGCCCCGTGGCGAGTTGGCAGCAGTAAAACGCGGGCGCCCCCGTCTCGTGTGCTGGCACTGGCAGTCCTCGCGCCGGAGCCGGCGGGGCCCTACCGTATTCACGGCTCCCATAATAATGAGGCGGCCGCGGCTAAAACCAGGCAGGTGCAGTGGTGAGGCGGAGCCGAGCAGGAGCAGGAGCAGGAGCATAGCAGGCAGCCACCGGACCCGAGCACACGGTCCCGTCCCGTGGTCCACATCCGCGGACCGCACCGGGGGAATAGGAACAGTCGCAAGTCTCGTCGTGCGTCCACCGGACACGACACCCACGCACATGCACATAGTACTCTCCCCCGAGAAGTTTGTCACCCACGCGCGCGCGGTAACTGATGGTGTGTTTGTGTGTGTGGTGTGCAGGTGGCCCGGAGCGTCGACCTGGTGTACGGCGGCGGCAGCATCGGGCTCATGGGGCTCGTCTCCCAGGCCGTGTACGACGGCGGCCGCCACGTCATCGGGTAAGCACTTGTCCAAGCTGCCTGCTGCTCGGCAGCGTGGATGGATGCAATGAAAGAGTTCCTCATCCCCAGGAGAATGTTTGTTCCGCGTGGGTGTGCGTGGCTTGTTGGCTGTGTGTCCTGTGCTGATCGGTTTTTCCTTTTTGTCTTGTTGCTGTCCACGCGCAGGGTCATTCCCAAGACGCTCATGACACCAGAGGTACGTCTGCTCCCCCCCTCCACGCTGATCTACCTGTTCCGTTTGCATGTCACGGTTGTGCTTGCTTAAATGCTTAATCGCCAAATCTGATACCGCTAGTAAAAAAATGCCAAGCTCCTAAGCGTACTACTACTACACTCACTGTAGATGAACGACAACCACTCTGACAAGCGTGCTCTCTGAATTTCCAGAGTTCGCTAAGCTGGCCTGTCAGGGAGTGCAACTGTGCAAGGGTGTAGTATGCGCGACCTCTTCTGTTTGACTTGTGTTCGCAGCCTCCTGGTCTTGGCCGGCCCCAAACCCAAATCATGACCACGCGGTCACGGTTTTTTTTTTGTGTGTGTGTGCGTGTGTGTGTTGGGGGGGGGGGGGACTGGACGCTGTTGTTAGAATGTGGCATCTGCTCCGGAGGTTGCTCCCCCATTCACGATGTTGAGCACCCGCCTGGACACCTAGACAACTGTGGACCAGGGCAGGCGTGCTTCGTTGCCCCTGCCAGGACC